>NW_022280048.1:6451294-6512473 GCF_004355925.1 Anarrhichthys ocellatus | reverse complement strand
AATTATCAATAAAAGCCTTTGACACGTATGAAATGCTTGTAATTATAATTCAGTATACCAGAGTAACATCAGACAAAAAGATCTAAAAACACTGAGGCAGCAAACTTTGTGAAAACCAATATTTGTGTTATTCTCAACACTTTTGGCCACGGGTGTACTCTAGCTCCTGAATGCAGATCTGTGCATGCAGACAAGTACTCATTTCCAAACAAAACACCTCCAACCATTGCTGAGAATAAACTGTCTAGTTAATTGTAAAGGTGATCGTTTGTGCCAAAATTGAAGAAATTCCCTCCAGGCGTTCTGGAGATATTGTGTTCACGAGAATGGACAGACAACCCGAAAACATAATGCATCCGGCCACGGCTGTTGCTGGCGCGGAGGCATAAAAATCTAGCGCAGTGGAGATACAGCCATTTATATTTATACACCAGATGGAATGTTCCCCATGGGAAGTGAATTTTTAAACTGTATTTTTGCATGCTCCACACAACACAGGATCTCAAACTACAGTAGACCTACTTGATACTTCTATACTCGTGCTCCAATTTTGTGGACTGTGCTTCAGAACTTCCCACCTCTGCAGCCCCAGTGCTATGTGCAAAAAAAGTTAACATACAGCCCTGTGGATGAATGAGAAATATGAAGAATGTGAATGTTTGTCCTGTGTGAATGACAAAAGCCATGTTGAGTTTCTATATACTCAATATAGAAATTTGCGGGAAATAATTATGCGATGGGCTGTATGCATGTTTCGACCCAAATAGGCAATAAATAGTTATAGCTTCGACTAAATTTTGATTCAAAATGAACACCAATACTGCACATAAGATAGCAGCAGCATAGAAGGTGGAAGTAGCAAACAGCAGTTGGAAAACATCAATTTAAGCAGATGTGCAGGAGAGCAATCACCTCGCAGAACTGAAGAGAACCAAGACACACACAGACACGAGCATGTTATCCCAAGGGGAAAATAGTTATCCTACCTTGGTGCAGTGAAGCAGTGTCTACTGGTATCTCGGCCCCAAGCTTCCAACAGCACAGACAGGAAAACTCAGCTTCCGGGTTGAAGAAGGGTTCGGGGTCCACAGCAAGCAGC
Source organism: Anarrhichthys ocellatus (assembly GCF_004355925.1). Classification (NCBI taxonomy): domain Eukaryota; kingdom Metazoa; phylum Chordata; class Actinopteri; order Perciformes; family Anarhichadidae; genus Anarrhichthys; species Anarrhichthys ocellatus. The sequence continues at coordinate 6,511,374 of NW_022280048.1, read as the reverse complement.
ACCACTCTGCAGACCGCCACACAAACATGGTTATTCCTCTATAAAGGAAATGTGAAGCATAGCTGTAGCAGCTTCCACTGCAGAGATTAACATCAAGTCACCAACAAAAATGAAACTTAAAACATACACGGTCAATTTGCCCATAGGCCTGTTTCACAGGAGACATTTTGACATGACACAGTAGGAAAGGCACAGGTGTAAACATAAAATGCAATGAGTTAGTTCAATTAATCTGCCATTATCCTTTCACAGAGGCCCGAGAGGAACGACCAAACTTAACACCTCAAAACAACAATGGTATCATTTTCTCAAAAAGGGTTGTTCGTTTAAATAAGAGCCATATTCTTCAGTCATTTTTATTGGTCTTTGTTTTCTGTTGTAGGGGAGCTTTATTCATACATTTTTCATGACACAGTTGAAATTTCATCATGTCACTGCATCCCAAAATAAATGAGTTTGAGCGGAGCAGGACGATGCCGTCGCCTGGCTTCCATCACTGCTGCCATGATCACTGGAGAGTCTGGTCGTGACACCTTATGAAAGCGCTTCAGTTACCACCAACCGTCTGACGACGCGATCAATTTCACTGTAATTGTGTGCGGCTATTAGCGCCGATCTTTGAAGTTCAAATAGCACAGTTTGTTTTTGTCTTCTTTGTGCAGCTTTGGCAGCTGCACAATCCTCTTGTGAATTTGCCCCTGAACGTAACTGAAATGAAAAAAATATGTGTGAGCCATAGTTAGACTGTGGAAAAACTGCGGTGAGTCGTCTGTGTCTGGAACTCAACTGTGCTGAAGCTGTATCTGTCCTGCGCCCCTCGTGCTGAAAGGAATTAGAGCTGCCTGAAGGCATTCTATTGAGTGAGCCTGCAGCTTTGCCAATGCAAAGAAACTTCACTTCAATGAGGAGCAGCTGATCAAGACTCAAAGAGGCTTGGCGAGGAGGCAGCGAGCGAAAAAACAAATCGTGACAGTGCCAAACAAATGTTTTGGTGGCAACACATCAAAAATATGTGATGAATGGCTGAGATTACAAAACCTGACACAATGACAGAGAAGAGATACGATTTCAATAAACCCAAGACATTTTATGCACTAACTGGCATAAAAGCATGACTGGGGCACAATCAGGCCTGGACACACATCGTATTCTGCTTACACAAGCAAACGGGAGAGGATTCAGTGGTGAGGGCGGTGGGTTTAATTAGAAAGGGACCATTCCAAAGGGGAGTTGACTGGCATCTGCATTTTTTTAGCTGAAAGAGGAGGTCAGAGCTTTGCTTGACAACAAGGGCATTGACCTCGTGGTCCTCTTCCTGGATGTGTTGTGGCCTACTTACTAGATATGTTCACGACGCTTCTAATGAACTCAACATACCTATCCAGGGCAAGCCTGCCACTATACTGCAATACTGGATTCACACTTGGGTTTATATCCATGAAGGCTAGATTGTGGGGTTGATGGCATGTTTCTCTCCCAGCAATAAAAAAAGGTTCCTATGATAAAGAATGGAGGAACGGACGACACGTTACAGACCACCAGAGAGTAAACTTCAGGTCTTCATTCAGAGTTTGGCTGAGCGCTATTTCAGGGCTCACTCTGTCTGATGGAGACTTAAGTGACATTTCATGCTAGTGATGTGAGCAAGATGCTTTTTGACATCTGCACACTCACTGAGCTCTGAGAATCCCACGAGCAGTAGACAGAGTTCTCCACCTCGGCTGTGGGTGTTCTTATCCACTTTGGCATAACACGCCACTTTGAGTCAGGTGCTGGCAAGCACTTTAGTTTTTACTTAAAAATGGGGCCTTTTGAAGTGCAAAATGAATATCAAGAAAGCATACAAATGATTTCATTGCAAGGGCACACTCTTTGTTCTTTCTGCAGAGTTAATAAAGCAACTACTACAGGAGTGCATTGATTCTCTTCAGACTAAATGCAGTTTTTGGAACTTTGGCTCACAGGATGATTAAGAATTTGAATGAAAGAATCCCAAGCTTTAGGTTAATGTATTCAAATGTTACGTCTTCCCAAAACACTGTCTACACAGCATCAAAAAATATGGTGAATTCACTTGACAAACAAACACCGTCAAGCTTGTATTTTTAGCCAAGTGTCATTCGATAACTCCCACCATGAAAGGACACGGTGTGAACTGATGGATGGGATCCAGTTCACTTTCCCCAGCATGAGAATGGCAGCACAACAGTAATCAAATTCTTGGTCCTGTGCCATTTTTCATCTATAATAATATCATGGGCTAAAATGAATCAGTGAGCAGACGATATTAACAACAAAGCATCTCCTGCTTAGCATAGCGTTTCATTAAGAATATCTAACACACACTGGCTAGGACACCAATATATAACGTAAGCCATTTAAAGGGCTTTACATTATGGTATTAGAAGTGAAATACTGTGCACGACAGCTCTCATAGCTCGCATACGCTCTCTGTGGTCTTAGTGGCTTTAAACAAGGGAAATTAAGTGACTACAACACTGTCACTGGGAAAAGCAGCAGAACATTGAGGAGAGTTTTCTCCACTTTATTAGATGTTTTTCCCCAGCGGGAAACTGGCATGCTGTGTGGTAATGCTTTTACATCTCAATTGGTTTCATCCATGTGCCATTCTCAGTACAGTTCAGTATACAAGATCCCGATGGCATATAATGAAACAAGAGACTTATGAAGGATTGTCCCTACAGCCATTTGTCATACATAATAGGTCAAGTTCCTTGTTCTAAGATGAGAGTACAGGAATGCACAGTAACATACCTGCAGAATAGCATCAACGTGTTGGTGATATACAGTATTCAGTGACACCGTATGGCGAGCTGTAGCTGCTGCCGGTGAGCCCAGATGAGGTACGGGCGGCAGAGTAATTGTTTTCTTAACGACATAAGACAGGAGAGGAATGCTCAACATGCTGGCGTGGAACAAGTGTAGAAGTGCTACGGCCTCTGAGCTTAGGTGTCGTTCAGTGAGAATGAGGGCTGATTTTCTGGTTGGGAACCAGTGTAACCAAGAGCTAACTGCATTTGCACCCGTGCTCCCTCAGCCTGTGAAGACATTTTATTCCCTGACAATACTATTACGGAGAAATAAATGCAAATCCCCTGCAGTGGATGTGTAACACAGTACATTATATGCTTTCTAACTGAATCTCTAGATGTAGTGGATGACCGCTAAGTGAATTCATTCCCCTTACCATATTGCGTCAATCTATGCTCCCTCTAGATAGGCTCAGTGGTCACATGGTACCACGGCTCAACAAGTCTTTTCCTACATGGCCATCATCCCTCATACTTTACCTGACCTGCAGCTCAGAGGTTAACAGGGTGAAGGACATCAGGGTACTTACCCATAATTCTCATGGGACAGATCACTCTAAGCTGTGGTTATTTGACATGTTAGCTGGCCACTTTGTTAGCGCCCTAGTAGCATAATACAGGTGGTGCTTACAATCCAGCGATCATGTCATACTTGACATGACTCTGTGTAAGTACATTATTACAATTCTCACTTTTATTTCTACCCATTGTATGTTGCAATTTTCCAAACACAAGTTTACTTTTAGCCTCACTAGTAATTATAATAATAATATTAATAATATTTATATAGCACCTTTAAAAACAGAGTTTACAAAGTGCTTTGACAGACAAAGAAGCAAAAGCAAGACAATAATAACAACAGAAGGCCCAACAAAGCAAGACAAGGAGCAGGAGTTAAATCTGGATAAAACACTACAATAGATGAGACGGGAAAAAAAACAATTGATATGATAAAAATAAACTAAAAAATAAATAAAATAAAATAATTTAGTAAAATAATTTAGTAAAATCAACAATAAAAATAAAGCAGTAAAACGACAACATCACATAAAAGCCAGTCTGTAAAAATGATGATTGTCTTATATTAATAAATCTGCCTCCGCTGTCAACTGAGGAGGAGTGCTGCTGTATGTGTAATAAGCAGTGTAGGCACATCTTACTATCTGAATAATGTGTCCTTTAAACAGCAGGAAAATACTGCACCATTGACTTCAGTGCAGACTTTTGATGCTCAATGGCGCAATCGCTTTCTGCTGCGCCAACGACACACCTGACCGCACCCCTCATCCTGAGACCAACATGCCCGTTGGAGCACAGATGAGTGCAAGTACACAACGTTGGCGCTGGGCGTGAATGTGAATCGTCCCGATTTTTCTTTATCCGTTTCTTGTGAGATACACCATTTGTGCACAGACAATGATTGCCTGGACCTAAATGATGGCTGTAATTTGTATAGAGTTTCAATGCAACTGCGACACCCCCACTCCCCTCCCCTCTGTGTTGTAACCAGACACCCGCACTCCGGAGAGTGATGTAGGTGACCACACTATCAGCATCCATTCGTTCCACAATGAGTCAGTCCAGATGACCAGATGACCATCACGCTGAGGCCCCGGATCCCCATGACCTGACTCCCATTAACCCAGACAGGAGCCCAGTGAAACTGAGAAAAAGAGAGATCACAATCATTACCCTCTATCAGCGCTATCTTCATCTCCCATCACTCATGTCCGGCCAGGCCGGGAAATATCACTTGCTCTCTCGCAAGCGTGCACTTTCTCCATCACCTCGGCATGACTCTGTAAAATCAGGCCAGGTTGTTGGGTGAAGGCCATTACGCTGGGCCAACTTCTCAAACTGCCCTCCCTCCTCCTCCCTCTGCAACAGCAGTAAACTGTTGTCAGCCAAATCCTCATCTCCTCAAGTGTAACAGTTATGTGTGTGATCGTGTCTTGATTTAAACTACCTTCAGGGACACATAACACACATATTTAATACCATAAGTGGATGAGTAGTAGTAATGGTAAAATGCTAAATGGACTGTACTTGTACTTTTCTAGTCTTCTAGTCGCGTTAACACTACATGTCATCATTCACCCATTCACATCCATTCATACACTGATGGAGGGGGCTTGCAAGGTGCCACAAGCCATCAGGACTAACTAACATTAATACACCATAGGCACAGCAGCTTGGGGTTAAGTGTCTTGCCCAAGGACACATCGACATGGACTGGCAGAGCCGGGGATCGAACCGCCGATCCCCTGATAGTAGGGCGACCCTGCTCTACCGCTGATCCACAGTTGCAAAAGCCATGTCCCCAATTTTATGGGTCAGTGGTTACGGTTAGGGTTAGGCAAGTAGTGGTGATGGTATTTCTCGAGGAAATTAATGTTAGTCTCTGCAATGTCCCCAAAAGTGGCCTATGTGTGTGTGCGTGTGTGTGTGTGTGTGGTCTGACTTGTGGGTAATAGAGAGTTGATGCATGGTAGGTACAGCTATGGTCATTGGAAGAGAGATCTGGTTTCTCTGTGTGCATGAATATACAGGACCACACATATGCTGTTAGTTGCCAGTGGTTTGCTAACTGGCCTCACATATACTCTGTAAAAGAATGCAAGAGATACACTTATGCAAGTGTATGATATACGAAAGATTTCAAACATACTTATGTTGTGTGTCTGTTGTGTCAAATTCTGCATCGTTTCAGATTACGCTCATTTAGAATGATTTCACAGCAGATTAAGAAATGCAATATCAATAACATTAGGAAATCATTTTTCAATAGTAGATATTATTTTTAAGTATTTACAATTAAAGAATATGTTTACTTTTTTGGCAAATGGTGGAAACAACTTCAAAAAGTATTTCTGGATGGTATTGGGATGTACTGTTTACATACGTCTGCATTTACAATTTGACTGGAGTTGTTTCATTTTTCTACACACAAAACATATGGCATCAGAATCATTTAAAAATGGTTACCACAGAATATATAGATTTTAAATGTCGGAGATATAAGGTAATCCAGCCCACACGTCTAGGCCATCAAGTGTTGATACACTGAACAGACACTGCTCCTCTATGACCCCACTTGACTAGTGAAAGGTCAGCAGCGCTAATGAACAGGCAGATGGCAGCACTTGTTGACTTGGCATATAAGTTGTTTGACCTTTGACCTCTCTCAGCAAGTGAGGGGGGGAGTGCAAATGAGGAGCTGCAGGACTGCTGACTCCCAGGGTACATCCTAAGTCTCTTAATTGCATCCACGTTTCCCTCACTTGCGTCCTTTCCTGGCGAGGAGAGAGGCGAGGAGAGAGGAAACAAGGAAATATTTTTTAAGAGACGAGACGTCTTTTCCACAGTTGCGTCATGTGAAGCGACGTCTGTGTCTGATGACTGCTGTGATCAGCTGCACTTACAAGTAAGAGAGAGACAGTTTATGGAGAGAGTCACATAAGCTGATGGACTCAACATGTGCACTTTAACATAATGTATTCCGCTTTAAGCAAGTGTGCATGCACTTTGTGCACTCAAAACATGGAGGAAATATGTGCTTATGACCTTGTTCAAATTGGTCCTTGCTGTCAATGAAGTGACAGAAAGAGCCACATTCACTATTGTCTGATCCCCGGGGACATTGTATTAGCTACCCAGCAGAATAAAGTAATTAAAATCAGCCCCGTCTTTATGGACTGTAGCATAATTAAGTGGTGTACACATTAATGCATCCAATAATTATAGTACAATAATATAATATACATTCTGAGATGGGATATTCTGCATGTTTAGTACCGATACGTTTACTTCAGTAAAAGATCTCAGTACTTCCTCCACCAGTGAGAATACAGTGAGATTACTGGATAATCATTAGGTCTGTTACGGATTGTAGTTTTGATCAGTTAACCTGTAACTATAATGATTTTTTGAACCAAACAAGGGTAAGGAGTGAGAGGGGGATGAAAATTGGAAAATAGAAGCCTATGATTCCATTCTATTATTTCCATTATTGATAAATTTGATGATTCATTTCCCCATGAATTTATTACTTGGTTAAATGTCATAAAACATTATTTTTTTCAAAACCCAAGATTGCGTCTTCAACGAGCTTGTTTTGAACATATACATATAATTATTTTTTAGGCGGGGGGCATTTTTGCTTTTATTAGACAGTTGATGGTGTAGAGACCGAGTACGAAAGCAGGAGAGAGATAGAGAGAGTGTGACGCACAGCAAATGTCCCTTGCCGAAATCTAACTTAGGACGCTCATGCGTCAAGCACCTCAACTATTTGGCCACCACGGCTTGTTTTGTTCGACCAAAAAAAACAAAATATATTACGTTTGCTTTTAAATGAGACAAAGAAAAGAAGCAAATCTTTACATTTGAGGAATTGGATCCAGCAATGTTTTACATATTTATCCTCAAATTTGTGCTCGATCTCAACGATAATCAAAATTGTTGCACAATAAATTTCTGTCCATCGACTAATTGTTTCAGCTCTAGTTTGTTTCGGAGGACTCCAGTGATCATTTCTGCTGTGCTGAAATGTTAACTCAGGGATCAGTGTCAGCATGGCCTGTTCACATCTATAAGTGCTCTCACCCAAACTCACACGCACAGCGCTAGATGCTCATTTACAGCTGTGTGCGCGCGTGCGAGCGTGCTTGCATGCGTGTGTGTGACAACTGAGACGACATTAAGCAAGTGCTAAAACGTGTTTATCATGACAGCAAACGTTGCAACACATAGTAAAGCTTTTAAAACATGAAAAAGCAGACATAAGAGCAGCAGTATCAAATATTAAACAGACTAAACTGATCTCAGACTACAATTAGTATCCAGTTAGACGGCAGAGATTCTACAATTCAAACAGGGTGGAATGTTGGTATGCAATGGTGTGATTCAGACGTAGTTCATAGGGCTTGATGCCATATCAAGCAACTTTCTGTAGCTTTGTGGTTCTATTGACAAAACCACTCCATATACTGCAGTATACGGAGTGAAAAACCACTTCAGTATATGCAGTGATCCATAAACAGAGAGCAGACACTTCTAGTGACAATTCTAAAGGGAATCACTTTCTCTACAAGAATCTAATCAAATAGCTTTACCTCACCGAGTTAAAATGATTTCAGTCACCACAGCAAGTTCTCATGGATAGAAGTGATGAACTGGGCTACAATAGTAATAAAGTTTGAGTTTTTCTATTTTTTACAACCATCACCTTTAAGTGTATGTCTCAATGTATGAAGTGACAGAAATCCCCTCATACATTGGAACCTAAACATTAACTCTGTGACATAAGGATGTAATAAATGAAGAGGATTCATTTATGACGTCTGTTTGAGCAGAGTGACTCCAATTAGACATGACGTCGGTAGAACTGGCTTGTTGAACGCTGGGTATTCTGCTACATGTCAGTGAAGAAGAGCTGCAGAGAAAACCTCACTGCAGTCATGAGAGAGAAAAGTGGATAGTGAGTGATGAAGAGCAGCTGATTGTGACTCAGCAGGTTTGCAGAGGACCCCGTCTTGTTTGCCATGCTTTGTAAAAGTGTGCACCTTCTGCTGTGTCATCACCATTCATATTCATACAATCGATTTTTTTTATGATTAAATTATCATTAAGTTATTATTAATTATATTAAGTCCTGCATTCAAAATGTTACTTTGGTACAAAAGTACAAGCATCAAAATATACTTTAAGTACCAAAAGAATGCATTATGCAGAATTGCCCATTTCAGATAATATATCTACAGTAGGCTTTTATCATTGATTTATAATTATTGATGATTTTAACAACTTTAAATTCATAATAATTATGCTGTAATTAAGCTATACGCTACTCAGTAATATATCAGTTTATTGGTTGATTTATATTCTGTCTTAAGAATCCAATTCTGCAGAGAAGCCAAACTAGTAACTATAGTCAAATAAATGTAGTAAAGTTAAAATACAATATTTCCCTCCGAGATGTAGTGGGGTAGAAGTATAAAGTTACATAAAATGGAAATACTCAAGTAACGTGCAAGTACCTCCTCTTAACTTTGCTCTCAAATAGTACAACAGTCTGGACATTTCCCTGATTATATTTGCATACTTTTGCTTAACATTTTCAATGCAGGATTTTTTACAATGTGGTATTAGTACTTTTACTAAAGTAAAGGATCGGACTACTTCCGGCACCACTGCATATCTGTGACATGGAGAGCTCTGCATCAGAATGCAAAGCTCTCTGTGTCACTCTATGTCGACAGTCTACACCTGGAGATGCTGTCTGTACTTAGAGCGCACACAGAAACAGTCCCCACTGCGCAGGCACGCACGCACACGCACACACCAGTGACAGTAATACCACATCATTACGGCTGTGGCGATGACACAACAGCAGGTACTGCCTGATGCACCCATTTGTCATCCTTCGATTTCTAATTAGATTGATTTGCAATCAAACAAATTAAAGAATGAGACATGTCCCTGTCCAATTGGCTAATTGGATCCACTGTTAATGGCTGCTAAAAGAAACGTCAAGTTTAATTTCACACTTATTGACATGCAGTTGATGTGGATGACATTAATCTAATGATTATTCATAAGACTTTCCTATTATCATCTCTCTCCCTCTCTCAGCAGGCATATCATTAAGCCGAAGCAAAACCATTAACCAGCATGGTTGCCATGGAAGATTCTCCTGATGATTTACTACCCACTGTTCAAATGGAAGGGCAGCTGAGTTCCACTAGCTGCCTACTTTGTAAAGAAATTGGCTGTTGTGTCTAGAGGGTTGCTGAATTAAAACCACTTTTTATTGAACCGCAGTGCACCAACTTTAGCATGCTTCTATGGCTCAAGGCTTAAAAACAAACTGTCTTCAACTTCAGCTCTGACTGACTGAAGTGGCTTTAACAGGTAAAATCAATAAGTTCAGACAGAGCAAATACTACAGTAAATACTGTTTATTGTGGCAACTCAACGGGAGTTTCCAACTCGGCAAAATATGTGATCACATATTCCTGTGATCACACAGGAATATGTATTTCAATAAACAACAACAAAATAACTTCTTATCATGAGATTCTCCGTAGAAGAGATGTCTAATTTCTGCATATCAAATATATAATATCTCCATGCACACTATGTATATTAGATGCTCCAGTAAAGCATCCCCTAATGTTCTTCTCAGTGTTAACTTAATTATCAGTACATTCAATTCAGTACATACAGTATCTCAAAGAAATGTTCTGTGGGCGGTGTTAACGCAAGCTGCAATATATAGTATATATATATATATAGTTTATAGTAAAAATACCTGAATATAATGAGAGTCAATGTTGATGGAAGATGGCAACAATAAATATTTCCAACGGTTTGCCTCGCTTTTATATTTAAAACGATTTATAAAGAAGAGGGATATTCCTCTGAGACGCAGAACAGATGAACTCTAGCCAGCTCTAGATCTGTGACTGAAGTGCTGATTTAGTGGCTCTGCTCAGTAACTTGCAGCACTAAATATGTCTGAAGTGGTGATTTTAAAAAAAGTGAGAAGATGTTAAATAAAAACAGACAATTCTTGCAGTAACACTCTCTTTGAAGCCCAGGCCTATAATGCATTCCAAGCATTGTTACAGTATAATGCAATATCATCTTCTTATAGCACCTTATAATTATAGTTATAAGCACTCGTAAATATTCATATTGCTTTAAAACATTAGTCATAACACATTATTAAGCATTTTATATCTATTTATTCTATTTATAAGGTCAAGAACCATAATACTTCATAACTGCTGGTCACTCACTTATTGCCATTATAATGTGTTTATAAGTTACTGTCGTTGGTCATTGGCTTCTTTAAGTATAGGCAGAGATACATTACAAGCTGGTTATGAGTCACTATAAGTGCTCATTATTACCTTTTAGTAAATTGAAAAATCTATTTGAGATGTTTTACGGATCATAACAGAAATTGAGTACATCACTTATAGTGACTAATAACCAGCTTGTAATGTATTGTACCTGCCTATACATGAGTAATTTGACCACTTAGAGTAACTTAAAATCACATTATAATGCATTTTAACAGTCATTATCAATGCATTATAAAAAGATTATAATGTATTACATGGCATTATAATACAATTAAATCACTGACAAAAAAAGCATTATGACACTTGACCTAATAAGTCAATATAGAATGATTTATGCGTTATGATTATTGTTATAAAGCCATATGACTATTTATGATAGTTAATAACTACAAGCTATAAGCAGATTATAATACATTTTTAAAAGAACATGTTATTATGCATTGTAGACAGTTCAGAGCCCGTTCGGTGCTCTGAACAGAGCGTTTGCCCATTTGGAACTGTCCTGTTGCATGACTTCGGGTATTACGGCTTACAGTGTTGTCAGGGGGTGTGGCCGCTCGTTGCACATGACGAGCTGCAGTTAAGTGAAGAAGAGTTGGTACATTAGCATATCCAGCGTCTAGCAGCAAAAAGTCAACCTCAGTCAATGAGCCGCGGCCTGTTAAGCCTCGCTACGGTCAATACAAGTCCACACAGCCCTAAAGCTCCACCACCGCTGCTAAATGGAGCGCTGTTTGCTTGTTTGTTCAAAGTCAAGCATTATTGAACAGTTGGGTCCAAATTGCACCATATCGGACAAAGCACTCCATGGGGTCCCCAGCAAGTGCTGAGTAGATCGGATGAGCAGTTCGCAGGCAGACAGATATTCCTTTCTTTAAAGTTAGATGGCCGTCATAGAGAGTGCTACCATTTATGCTTCAAGGCTTTTATGTACTTTGACAAAAAAAAGCCTTGAATCTGTTCGAGATTCTTATGGTCTCAGTTTATTGTCAAAATACAGTTTAATGTTCACACATTGGATGTGTGACATTTGACAGAAAGTACTTCAGAGTCTCAATGACATAACAAAACTGTAGTTTCAGGCAAAACCCACAAAGTGCTCTGGACAGCGAGTCTAATTGGTTTCTACAGTGACACCAAAACTCGTGTCTGGGGACACTGTGTCCTTTAGGCAATGAGGCATCAGTGTCCTGCAGTCAAAGGACCATGAGAACTGGAGAGAGGACAAAGTGTGCTTTGAGACACTGATTGGTATCTCCGACAACATTTACAAGAGCCTATTCACGAGGGTGTAGTTCACTGCAGAGGAGGCAAAGACTATAACACAGATGTTGAATCCACATCCACTGGACACGAGTCGCTCATTATGTCACAAACATCTCTATCCCCTCCTCCCCTCACATCACATCACATCACATCACCGGGAAAGTTAATATCACTCAATCCATAATACTTTGAAATGCATGAAGGGGGTTTGCAGGTGAGGATGTGTGGGCGCCATGATTGTGTTGTGCTGGCTTAGAGAGATCCAACGAGAGCCTGCAGGGAGTTTGTCAGATTGAGGTGCTTCAACATGTAAACTTGGGGTCCCTGGAGGTGTGAGATATTAGGTTTGGGAAAAGTTTCCTTTGGTCTCCTGAAGCCACTTATATCGTGGAGAAATTGGCTTTCTGGACAAAACACTGTGCAGAGAGAGATAGGAAGAATTAAGTGCAAGGCCAACATCCCCAGAGGAAATAGAGACACATTTTTCATGAAACAAGTAGGATACTGCCAGTGAGGGCGAGATGATTACACTTTATTCCAAAGCATATCAGTCATTTCAAGAATGTTATTGGGTCAAGTGATATTAATCTGAAATCAGCCATAACTCAAGATTTTCAAAATCCTTATAAAACGTATAGGACAGTGGAAGTAGGAGCAGTTATCACACTCCATCTGGCAGAGTTTGGTTCTCTCGTGTTTTAAAAAATGACTCGTTAAGATGAATATGTTATGCAGTGTAAACATCTTGTGATGCCTGCCTGCTTTATGCTGTTTTACTACTGGAAAAGAGAGGAGTGTACTGAATGATGATATTGGAGAAATATGCAGTGCAATAAGCTGCCTTTAACAAGTCTCTGTATCACATCCTCCAATCGTCACATGCAGACACACCTGCACTCAACATTTCACACCTGTACAAGAACAGCCAACTGATTGTGTTGATCAAAGCACAACTAAGTGTAATACGGCAACGTTATTTCACTAATTACAGATTCCCACACCAAATATGAGGTGTCAAAACAACAGCTGTTTTATGTTACATGGGGGAGAGCTGAAGGGAAATAATGGGCCTCGAGCTGCAGCGGCGAAAAGGACTTTTTCTGTTTTTATATGGGGTGTTTTTTATGGAACAGATGGACTTCCCTTGGATTGAGAAGTCTGTTAGGTTTCATTTCACCCACTAATACTTTAATTGGAGAGGATTAAGTGAGCAGTGTGTGACCCGAGCAGGTGATCAAATACTGAACAGGGCAATAACAAGCGTACGTTGAACGAAGGCACTACATGTGCAGATTTTACACTGGAGTTCAAGATAATACTGTGAAATCACATTAATATGCTCGTCTGCATATGAATGCAACTAAATGGCTGTACCTGCCATATTTGTACACATGACTGACGCACAGACGTTTGTGACGCACAGCGTTTATCTGATGCCCTACACCAGGGGTGTCAAACTCATTTTTACTCCGGGCCACATCAGCATCATAGTTTCCCTCAAAGGGCCGGTTGTAACTCTAAGACTGTGTAAATGTAACTACTCCCTAACATATTGTTAACTAACTCTCTGCATTTGATTATTGTTTATTCAAGTGTAAAAATATTGTACATGCAGTTATATAAATGTAAAAATATATTTAAGCACATTTCTGTTATTATAAATAAATAAATAATTTTAATTTAGGGTTAAGAAACCCACATTACTCTATCAAAGATCAAACATTTAAAGAAAATAAAGACAAATATCATCAAACACAAGTTATTACATTAACTTTGTTCAAAGCTATTTTTGTCACCTCTCTGGATCACTAATGTCCCCACCGTCGTCCCGTGCATGGCAGCTACATCCAAGAGCTCCTCCCTGACAGTCAGGTCTTATAAACATGGATAGATGCTCTGTATCCGTGTTGTCTGTGCTTTCATCAACAGCTAATGAAAAATACAAGTACCTGCTCGTCTCTGAGCTAGCTGTGTTGTTAGATTGCTGCTAATTCCTGAACTCGGTCTGCGATGGTGTTTCTTCACAAACTGACATTTGTAAAAGTCTGTATCTGATCGGAGCACACCTGCTCACATACCTTTAGCATGCACTGGGCCTTAACTTTTGTAAATAAATTCTGCTGTGACTGCACTCTGCCTTTTAATTCTTGGACAATTTTATGTTTTTCTTGGAGGCTAAATTTAGCTCTGTGTTTGGTGTCAAAATGCCGACGTGAATTGTATCCTTCATCACCAACACACATCATAACACAGAAGACAGACCCGTTCTTCTCCTTCAAGCACAAACATGTATTCGCTTTCCCATCTTTCATTACATTTTCTTCCCTCTGCATCAATTGTTCTCTTCGTGGACATTGTGGGATTATTTTTCGGTCTTTTTCAACTCAATCACTTGTTGGAAAACCTCTTTACGGGCTGTTCCCTCTCCTGTTCACCTGTTGTGATAGTTTTAATGTCGGTACACAGACAACATGCTATCTCATAATTTCGACCATGGGGATACTTTAACTATTTTTTTTCCAAAATAAAAAATTTTTTTTTTTTTTTTGCTGGTGGATTCGCGGGCCACATAAAATGACGTGGCGGGCCGGATTCGGCCCGCGGGCCTTGAGTTTGACACGTGTGCCCTACACGTTGTCAATAGCTGGGGCTAGAAACTCAAATATATTCCTCTACAAGCCTTAAAATGATCTAATGAAAGAATCATTTTCAAAACTACCAATGCAAAACACAAGGAGAGGTGAAGAAAGCTCCTGGTGACTTTGTATTTTGAGAGAATGGAAGTGCAGCAGAGTATTAGCTCCGTTTCAGGATAGTTTTATTTGATATAATCAAAGCCAGATTATCCACAGCTACATTTTCTTAAACGCGGTTGCAGCTCTCAAAACATTATAGGAGCGATCACAACACTTCATTTGTCGTGCAAATGGCCGCCACTCACTTACTCACACATTTAACCGTCGTGTTCAAAGGAAACAGCCTCTTCACTGCCACCAATATGACATTTTCCTTTATAATTGCTTTGATCACGACTAATAAATTGTGTCCAAACTAAGTATTCCGCAGATAGTGTTTTATTAAGTACACACACCTCACGCAGTGATTGGCCAGCTGTGTGGAGGTGAAATAGTGAACGCAGTTTGAACTTCTCTCTCTAGCTGTTTATGTCCATTCTTGACACTATATCTGTCACAACCTAGTGCAACACTATGAATGCCTTACAGGAGAGACACTTTGAAAATGTGCAGCATATCCTCAACTACTTTAGGCATCTTGCCTTTTGTATGTGCACAGGCCATACTACGTGTCAGTTACTTAGATTATCCTCTCATCCACTCACCATGGACAGGCCAAGGGTTAAATGTCTTCCTCAAAGAAACTTCAACAGGACATCATAAACTGCAGCGCCCCCTCAACTCCAACGGAATGTGATCCTGGGTGTGTGGAGAGCTTGGGCGTGCAGCTATCCATCATCATCTGTCCAGTACGGACCATGAGCTAAACGCTCAGGCCTCCATTCTGAGCAACCTGAATCTAGATTGAAATACACCGTGTTTTACATTCAGGGAAGAAAAGAAGTCAAGTCCTAAAGGAAACAGGTTGGATTACACAGCCTTTTGAGTTGGTAACAATCTCCATGTGTCTCCGAGTGCTCTCAGCGGAGATTGGTAGGAAATATGATCCAGCAGTAACTTTCCACCACAGGAATGTTGGAGTTCCCAAAGAGAAGAATGAAGAACTGGTGGCAGGAAGACTGAGATGAGAGGAAGGGGGAAAGAGCAAGACGCTATGGTTATCAGTTTCACACTTCTTTCCTGTCAGAGGGGATATACAGCCTTTAAACGAAGCCCTCATTCCAGCCTCGGTTCCCTGATCTCGGCTTTCTTGGGTCGGCCCATCTTTAAATCCCTCCATCCATCCTGGTGATCCAGCGGCCCGAGCCAGGCTGTTACAGATGAAAGGATTGAGAGAATGAACGACCAAAGGGAGGGGAAGACTCTTTGGATCAGAAGATGAAAACAATACAGCTCAGCAAACGTTTGTCCAAATGAGAATATGTATAAAATGTGGTTTAGGTGTAATCAGTTTCATCTGAGCCCACTGGAAGCAGTCCGTTTCAATATCCTGCCCTGTAATGACGATTCTTCCTCTGGAATGTCTTTGAGCGATGTTAAAGGTCGCATTGCTTTCAAGCCGAGACAGACACAAGTTAACTGCAGTGCGAGGCACAGTCTGAATTTATATGCAACAACCCCATGCAGTCTCCTGTGAGCATCACGTAGTCATGAATCTAAGACACAGTGTTCCTTTGTAGAAACATTTCATAAATTAAATGTAAATCATGACCATGTGATACAGAGGAAATTCATCACAGGCTACATGACTTACAAGAGATATTTGGTAAGAAATATTTCCTGCAGAGCTTATTTAGCAAACACCCCATTTCTCATTAGGCTCCAGATGCACAGCTGTTGAAGCTTCTTCAAAATCAATTTATTTGCATCTCTTTCCCTCCAGCACCGGCAAAATAAATGTACGTGCTGTCTGTATGAACTGCCTCTTCCGCGGCGCACTGGGGTCGTGCTTAATGAAACAAACAACAACCAGCCCAGCGGCGTTGTGTTGCTGCGGTTGTCCTCGGATGACTTCTGCCATGCTGGGGGTGAGTAAGCAGGGAAAGAAACAGCGAGCAGAGATGCCTCCGACTGCCTAGGGAACAGTGCAGCATCAGCTCACAAATCTGTGGGTATTGTGAACCAAGGAGAAAAGTAGCCCGCTGTGATACACAGAACCAGAATGCACTCTGTTTCTCCCACCTGTGGAACAGACTGGTGTAAGGGGACACTGCGTGGGGTGTGTCTGCTATAGATGGGGGAGAATCTCAGACAATGTGGCCTCCATCACAGCCATGACTAATGTCGCAATGAAGGCTGGAGGGGAGGAAAGAAGGTGAGAGGAGAGAAGGCAACGGAAGCACACAAAAGTTTGTATTGCAAAATCTGTATCATCTAGTCTCATTTACAACATACTGTATTTATGCTAAACGTAGCTCGAGTATATGGCAGAAGTAATCAGTAATGTATTGTTTGTCAACTAATAGACACCTTATTATCTTGAGAACTGTCATGTCCTTGCCTGGATAAGAATAAAATAATATTTTTAATTTAAAGCTGCTTTAATCAATAAATATCTTCTGTTTCCGGCTAAAACAATCCTTTTAATTCTCATCCAACTAGATTGGTTCTTTGAACACAGTTTGAATTGATTTGTTAATCCTGGATTAAGTTATTTTGAAGCTACGGTAGGTAATGCTTTTTAGAATCATTTTTTTGTTATATTGGTTTTCATTATATCCGACAGCAATTCATAATTTATATGTTCTGACAATAAAAAAATAAAAAAGCCGGTAGCTGTGGCTGAACAAGTAGACGTATTTGTAACTGTTCATTATAAAAATTAAATTGTGATATTTACACCAACAGATTGTGATGATTCTCATTTAAAATCATAATTACATCAATATTGCTTCATTATAATTCTGAGAAAGTAAGTCATTTGTATCTGAAGATTAGTTCATGTATTGGGTTCATCTCTTGGTTATGATCCAGGTCAAATCTCATGTGTAAACTGGATAACTCGGCTATGCATGGATAGGAAGAGCAGGCTCCAGCGTCACTTTCCTAATGACGGCTATGTGTTCTGGTCGTCTTTTATCAGAGCCAACACGAGGAGAGGAAATGAGAAGACCTAGAATGGATGATGCCTCTGACGTAAAGGTAGATGAAGAACACAGCAGCAAGAGGAGGAAGGACATGATGGGAATGGAGGAAGGAAGTGTGACAGGTGGTGCAACACTGCCCCCGTGTGAGAAGACCTAGATGGTTGGCGTGGATGTTGAAGCCCGGCCTCTCTTCTTTTCTCGTGGCAGCTCTGTGTGTCTGTCTATCAGCAGAGCCATGACATGCATCTTCCTTGTTCGACACCTGCTACAGGGAGCCATGCCCTTTCATGAGGAAGGCTTTATGTGGCTTTCAGCCTAGATCCCTTGTCAAGCTCAAAGCCGCATCGCTCCGACCTTTGACACACTCCCCCCTGCTTGTTTACAGTGAGGGACCCTCTGCCAGTATATTTCATGTCAGTCAGCAAAAATAAAAAATGCAATAGAGATGCCAAGAATCTGCCAGGCTGAGAGTCAGGGAGGAGAGACAACCACTGCAGTTTACTGTAGAACCGGTCTGAAGACAGTCGTTTTACCTTAAGAGTTACCTGTGGAGGAGAAGAATAGATGGATGTGTTTTTGGATGGTACAGACGAGTGCAGAAAGAGGCTGGGAAGATCCTAAATGTTGTACAGATCCTGCTGACATTTCCTTTGACATGTTTGCTGGCTTTTTTGAAAAGGGCAGCCATGAAAAATAGGAGCAAGCCTTTCCAAAGAGGCAGTAAACAGAGGGGAACGCCTGTTTGAAAGGCATGTAGAGCTGATTACAACACTGATACTGACTGCTCAGTGACACAGAAAGGCCATTACAGACAAACAGGCAAACAAAATCAAAACGTAACCTACAACTTCAGTATAATGAGAAGTAAAATGCAACAAATATGGATACATTTCCATTGTCAAACATGGATATTTATATTGATACACTATAATATACAGATTGCAAACCAAAGTGTTGGGATGGCAGAAGCCTCCCCTGTTTAAGAGCCAAAGAACCATCTATCTAAGGCCTCAGAGAGTGTCCACTCAGCATGGACATGGAGACTCTAGCTATTAACTGTTCAAGAAGTAGCATCAGACATAAGCCACAACAACACAGGCTAGGATAAAAATATTTCATAAACGCAATTACAGAAAGATTTGTAAAAATGTTGTACGTGTTTAACAATGTTTTGATCTTCAAAATGTAAAGTCAGTTCAATGATTGTAGAAAATTCAGCAAAGTGTAGGGAAACATTCTAAACCCATTAAATAAACTTTAGACGAAACATGCCGTAGTTGTTAGGGGTCGCTCATAAATGATTCACTTGCAGATGTAGAACGCTTCAAAGTCAAAGCGCTACATGTGGATACATCTTTGCAATTAGTCTCAAGCACACTACAAAATTCATCACAATTGCTTATTTCGCTGCATATAACTATCGCCATCAGATGGCATGTCCACAAGGCCGTGTGATGGATTCAAATGACACACACTAATAAGCACAGCTTCCACTGCCGTCTAGCAAATTTCATTCTGACAGGACAGTGTGAGAAATAAAAGTGAGCTCCCCTTTTCCCTTGTTCAGCATGACGGCAGCTTTGTTCTTAAAATAGTCGGCCTTGGGATTCGAATTCAGTCTGGAGTATTGAGAGCAATGAGACAAGATCAAAGAGGTCTCTTTAGACTCACTTACTGCAGAAGAGAGAGGAGGCGAGAGAAGAGAGGAAATTCTAGTCTCTCTGGATCACATAGGGAAATTGTTCTACCCACACTTCCAGCAAATCTTATTAGATAGAGTCACTGTGGCAACTAGAGAAGATCATCTTTAATGTGCTCTTTAATGAGAGGGAAAATGTTTGTCTCTTGTGATTGAAGCCCTCGCTGTGCAAATTATATCCAAATCAGTTCAGCAGCATGGGCTCTTCACTGATGAAAAGTGGCTGAGGGATAGCATTCAATTAGTGCATTAGATTGACACAATCAGAACATGTAATGGGTTTCAAGGCCTTGGCTACAGGCTCATCACTCAACAACTGCGAATGGCTCCGAAAAGGTAATCATTAGCAAACTGAATGAACAGCCGTGAGCTGGTTCTATATCTACGGTGCAACGTGCAGCGCTTCCACCTTCAGTCACAACACGCTCTGGGAGGTCTAGACAGATTCGTCTGCTTTGCTCTAGAGGACTGTAGTCACTGGTGAGTTGGACAACGACAGCTGTTCCAGAAACGTCTATAGGGACATTTTTACAGGAACATCCACATGAAACTTCCCCTGACAGAAATGCACAAGTAAAATCATGAAATTCATATCTCTATTTTTATGTAACAAGAGATATTCACATGTAAATTGTTGTCCTTATAAGTTGTGGGATTCATAACACACAGATTAAAAAATAATGGTCTAGTATCTCAGGAATAACACCGATGACATCGTCAAAATGATTTGGAAAGCTCCCTCCAGAGCCACAGCAGACATTATACAACTGCTGTGAGTAGCACTCCTCGTGGAAAGTTAAATGTTCTGTGTACATGCCCCTTAGAGCCACGGCTTGTATAAAGTGACCAGGGTGAGCGATACGCTCTCCGACCAGGGCTCCAAATTTCCATAGTTTGCTGAAAATTTCACTCCAAGATAGTTAAACCCTTTCAATTGTATGATAATCTATCTAACAATGTGCAGCCTGAACAGATGTGTACACATACACACACACTGTTCACTGTAACGCTAAAGACACAGCAATTATGGAGCAACTTCACACGCCTAATTAAGGCTCTTCAACCGTTGTTCTGTCTGTTGTTTTTGTTTTCACGTCTAACATGCAAATTATGCTAATCTGGCAAATTAAACACATTGTCAAACAAAGCTGCGCAGATAAAAGACGATCATCTTAGATAACTATATGACTATGGGAGGATGATGCAGCGAAGACACATTTTTAGCTCTGCGGTTCATTTTTAGTGTTTTATCACCGTCCATTAGTCAATTGTATTGGGCTGATCAAATGTAGCATGATCTAAACGCATTGCTAAGAATGCCTGCAAACCCCCACAGGCCCTGTAACCTTTGACCCCTGTGAAGGTGGTCTTTTTAGAAATGAGCTTGATCCCCCTGCAGAACAGCATGGACAGCTTCAGCCACCGGGTTGAGTCACAGCCGTCCACATTATCGATCAGAGGGATGTCGGTGAATTTGGTTCTCTCGGAGACAGGTGAGAGCCCTCCATGATAATGCTGCATTAAATCTGCTCCTCCACGCCAGCGAAGATGATTAACGGCAAGCTGTCAGCGCAGTGTGATCTCAGTGTGAAATCGATGCCTCGCACCTCGCCCTCTTTTTCTTTGCCTGTCTGTCTGCATTTCAAACTTATTGTAAACCCAAATGCATGTCATTAGATTACAGGGAGAGTAGTTCATAAACCGAGGACAAAGATTGGGACAAATGGGTCCATAAAGAACTGTAGATTTAAATCATTTTATATAATATTATAAGTGTTACATGTACTGAAAGTCTTACTAGGCTAGTCTCTTGATTTACTGTCAAATGAATACAAACCATCCCACAGTGCAATGCTGTAAAGTCATAATCCCTCTCAGCAGCTGATCCACAGAGAGAAGGCTGAATGTATTGAAGGGCTGTAATGGTCCATGTGTTAGTGCAGAACATCATTGCTCCGGTGCACACGCAGAATAGAGGGTATGTAGAGTGACGAACGTGACGTGGAAACGAAGTGCACAACCGCTAGATCCGCCCGAAAAACTTTTAGTCGTACGCTGTTAGCAACATTTAGCACAACAAGCTAATTGGTGCGTGAGTCAGTCCCACTGAGGCGAGCGCAAAGGAAGCTAGAAGACCTGCGGGTTCCCAGTGTGTCACTGTTGCTCCAAGGTTGCAGGCCATAGAGATGTGAGATCACTTGGACGAAGGAAAAACAAACCAGATTTTTAATATTCAATTTCATAATATAAGAGATGCTTTTCTGTTTTACAGACTATTATGACCCATTACTGTTTTTTTCCATCAATGCATGACTACAGACATACAAGCAGTTTCATTATTGTAATATACAGTAGCTATCTGTACATCTTTAGTCTGCCTTACATTGAGTTTATACTGTTGTGCACACTTTAGAAAACAAGCATAGACGGTTGAATTGTAAAGCCTCCAGATAATTGTCTTTAGGTCATTCATGTCAAACACAAACAATCTCTACATTACAATCTTTTTGCCAACCTGCCATTAAGCTTACCTCACACTGCGTGCCATTATGTAGAAAAATATTGCATTAAAAATTCATAGTTTCCCGTTTCAGCCCTGCTGTGACAATAGTGCCTGGAGCGTGGCATGAAAAGCTCATTTCTAGTTTGGATTGAGTGCTACAGAAGCAAAAAACGTACAATTCCTTTCATGAAGGCTGAGTATATCAGTGCTTAAATGAATCTCATCATGCCAGCAGCTTTAGCCATCACTATTAATAATATCCACTTTTCATAAAGCTGCTGATTTCTTTTATTTACGCCCAGGCGTGCTGCCGGTGGAAAGCGGGCCTGCATAATCACTGCTAATAAATTAAACCCAATAGAACTGTCACATCTAATTTGGACTCATTTGCACATGATTGTGTTTGTTTATGTTCGGTCTGGCTGAAAAAACAAGAAGAAGCTCTGACTGGCAAATCGCTGGAGTTAATGAATTTCACTGCTGTCCCTCCCTCCCTTCCTCCCTTCCTCCCCACGCTGCATGAGAAATCAAACGCTTTCTCTCCGTTTCCTCTGGCAGAAGCTCAACATGGTGGAGTGATCCTGAGTGGAACACAGCTGTCAGACGTCAACAGACATCTTTCTTTGATATGCCGTGTGTGGTGTGCATGTGTGTGTGTGTGTGTGCAGGCTCTCTCCTGGATTATTAGTGCGATGCTTGTAATAAAAAGCAATCAGCTGCCAGGGGAAAATGATTAGGCTGAAGATGATGACAGGCACTGAGCTGAACAGTGAATGACAGATCTGAGCGGCAGCTCCCAAACCACTCACTGTATCACACGCTGCTGACCGTCATGAGCTGGAAAGGCAGTTAAAGAAAGTGAGATTACATAGATTAGGTATATAAAATAGATCGTAGTAATTACAATGTTTACATTGTTACAGTTTTATTTGAGCATGTTAGCATGCTAAGAATTTATTATTAGAACATGATGGGAATATAATGCTGATAATTGGACATAAATCTTAATAAAGTATCGGACAAACTTATAGTTTGACCTGATAATGGTGCAAGATGAAAATTCCATTGCAATCCATTTAATAGTTGCAGAGACTAAAGTGGTCTACTGACCAACCAAACTGCCCTGGCATCCCTAGAGTCACACCTAATAATCCAACACTGAATATTGTTTTATTAATTGTGATACCCAATATCACAAAGGTATTAACAAAGTACAAGTATAATCCTTATGAGTAACAGGAACAAGAGAATGTTTAAATGTATTCTGAACTGATTCCATTTGTTTTAAAATGCAAGTTATTGAGGCTCTTACACATATTCACGTTGGCAGCATTCACACAGATAATATAGATTCATTCTCTGCAGAGACCAGCAGTCCAGCAGGAGCACAATCTCTTTGTGGGAGCTGGGAGCTCCTGTATTTGCTCTGAAGAAGTCTAAAAGATGTCTATCCTATTTCCATTTATCTGGCAATGGAGGGGAATTCTGCTGAGGTTATACATTCCTTGATATGTGTTATAAATAAGCCACAGAATCAAGTTTCACTCGGTTTATAGACTACTTTAAACAATCCACTGACAATCTATCTCACATATCCTGTCATTTCATCCTCAATCAGAATAGGTAAGCGGGACAGTTGCTTTCAGGGAAACCGTTGAAGTCTGTCTGTCAGACGCCCGACATCTATCACCTCCCTCTGCTGTCTGGTACTGACCTGAACAGGAAACAAGCCGGCAGGAAGAACTGACGGTGTTAGTCCTCATCAATCAGCAGTACGACATTATATCTGAGCACACGTCTCCTCCACGTCTCCACAAATCAACCACTACCAAATCTGGAGGAGAGAATATAAGCAACAGCTGTAATTCTGCGACTTCATTTATCTGTCCATTGGTTGTGTGTGTCTGTTTGTTTGGCACTCTGCAGCTTGCACAAAGCATCAACACAAACACACGGTTACATACTACATTTCATGTCGCAAAAATATATTAATCAGTGCAGGAAAACTAAGAGAAGCATCATGTTAAAGATCAAGACATTCCCATTGACTCTTCATGTGGGCACGGCTGTATATTGACTGAATGTATTAGCATTAGTATCTGTAGCAATGTGTATCAGAAACTGTTGAGGAATGGTAGGGTGTTAAATATTTACACATTGATATTTTTTTAGAAATGATCATCAGCAGTGTGGATATAAAGAGGAAAATAATAAAACAGCTAGAACAGTCTGACGTCACTTTCCTGTAATGTCGCCTTTAAAACCAGGAAGAAATGTATGCCATATTGCAATATTAAAAATCTCCAATGGTATCGAGTTTTACATCACGATATCAATATAATATCGATATATTGCCAATCCCTACTATATTCTACTGTATTTTGGCAAAAAAACATTATTAAAAAGTATTTGTGCAGAGTTCTTGGGCAGCTGTTTATGTAAAGACAACATTTAAAACCACTTTTCTTTTTAAAGGAGTTTGACTTTTCGTCTAAAATAATTAAATAGGCAGTGTTGGACAAGTTCCTTAAAACAATTGAATTAACGTCTCTTTACATATTACTCAATTAAAAGCCATAAATTGTTTTACTAATTCTTCAACTGCTAAAGTAATTAGTGACATTTACTTAACTTCTTACATGACTACTTTAATTTCTCAGGCCAAGACGACGCAACAATGTGGTGGAGCTGCTGCCACAGCTCATTGAACTGTCAGTAACTCTCCTGCACACACCTTCATTTTGTTTATAGTTTACACTGTAGACTTTTCATCCTCAGTGAGTTTCATTGAACTTATGCCCATTGCATATACTGTACATCAGCAACCGGATAAATGTTGACGTGCAGCTTTTGTTTCATTCCTCGTACTCATTACTCAGTTTTAGTATCAGCATTGCATTAGTTTCTAATTGTAGCGCACACATCTATTTAGCTTCTGTAATGTGACACTGTAGTTGCCTTCACTCTAACGTGTAGTGATGCGACGTGCTGTGCCAAGGCTTTGGAGCGTGTCGAGAAATCCAGGAAGACTTCCGAGTAGCACCTATAGAAGACTGCATCGCTTTAGACCAGTGACGTCAAATCCTCTAAGATGCACAAGCTGCTCGCGGCACTCGTGGTGCACAAAGCAGCAAAAACAATACACTTGGAAAAACTCAACAGCAATGTCGATATCAAGAAATCATGACCCGGTTACTCGAGATAATCCACAGACCTTGTCTGCTTACTGTCCGTGGATTATCTAGATTGATAAATAGCACTACATATAAGAGAAACAATCGGGGGTCCCGGGTCCACCCATCATAGTCTCCTGTGGGAAACACTGTGTGCCTTTAAGAATTCCTATTCAAATGTGTCTATTCCACAATTATAAAATTGTGAAATCGCTCTAAAACTCCAATTCCCAAAATGTCTATACTTCTTGAAGAATGCTTCAATCCTCCACGTTATCAAGCGTGTGGAGCTGAAAAAGTCCCTTTCTGAACAATGCTTGCAGCATCCCGCCGTACCCCACAGTTCATCAATTATTCAGCTGAGACACAAACTGAAGTGACTGTTCTGCTGCTTACTTTGAGAGAGAGACGGGCTTTCAAATAAATAATGTAATGCCTCACAAGGTGGCATGTTTGCTGCCTAATCAACATGACTTTGTTTGATAACCGACTGTGTCAACATCCTCGCCCTTCGCTTTAAGTCCCGCTCGGCTGCTACATCTTCCTACGCAACAGCTTCCTGAGAGGATGAGAGACCAGGGGAGAGAGGAAGCCGTGGTTTCCCTTAAAGGAAGGAAAGCTGCATTAATGAGCAGAGGCCCGACAGTAGCTTCTAATTAGGATGTTGAAACCTCTGTAGCTTGTGAAGCCCTTCATTCCTGCCTTGCTTCTTCCTCTGCCTTGCTGCCTGCTGGGCTGCCACGTTGTGTGTAACATTTTAGAACATCAATAAAGCATTACCCAATCATTTTGAGGCAACAGAGGAGTTACTGTAAATAAACAAAAAGGATTGCCCATAAGACTGGCAGCCTGGGGTCACGTGAAGCTTTCTAGCTGAGCAAACGTCTCTTGCTGGGCTTCTGCCCCAGGAGCGATTGAGTTCATTTTTTTAAGGTTCCATTCCCTGGTTATCTACTCTTTGTTCTTATGCAGCTCAGCGCTGAAATGTAATCTTGCACTGCCAGTTCTTGTCAATCAGAATTGTATGCTAGAACTCCGGCTAGCAGACAGTAGGGCTTCTGTTTCAGCCTGCTAGGTGACACGATATTCATAAATGGCACCAGTCCAAAACAAGCTAACCTTGCTCAGATTGTAACCGATAAGATTAGAATACTGACACTATGGACGGTCTCTACGGCTGTCTTCATCGCTCCACTCGTATTTGAGAAGCTGATAATAGTTTTCGGCTGTGAAGGAAGAGGTGACTTCTTTGAAAGTAATGCAGCAGAGCGGTCCATGGGAAAGATCAGTGACACTTCTTTTCAGAAACCCTCTTTACGTGAGTAAATGCTTCACTGTACTTAAGACTTATGAGCTTGGAGACCTATCGCCACACAATAAAAGAGCCAATCAAGGCGTTTCCCTGAGAGTGGTGGAGCTGCAAACTGCAGGGCGCAGGGCTGTCATGCTCAGTTGAAGCTTTTAGAGCAAGGTTTGGCATGCGGCGTGACAGCTACACTGGGAGACCGGCTGAGTGGAGAGACGGGAGAGTAATGGGGAGTACTTCAATTTCTATTGTTCCTCAGTGTCTGGGTGGCAAAGCACC
Organism: Anarrhichthys ocellatus; assembly: GCF_004355925.1. Lineage (NCBI taxonomy): Eukaryota > Metazoa > Chordata > Actinopteri > Perciformes > Anarhichadidae > Anarrhichthys > Anarrhichthys ocellatus. Next base: position 6,484,724 of record NW_022280048.1, on the reverse strand, counting down.
ATTTGATAGGTCCAGTAGGAAATAACTGCAGTCACTAAATGACTGGAGCGTCAGATAAACATTTCTGCTTTTTAGGGAACAAGAATCAGGAACAAAAGCACTGCTAAAATGGAAAATCGAATCAGAGCCTCAAAGGCCCCAGAACTCTATGGACCCAGGTTGAGGTTCTCACGATTAATAGAAATATCATCGTCTCGATGAAACCCGCTGATGGCGAGGAAGAACAAATACATCCATCAACCCCCAGTCCTGACAAAAACGCTGTACTTGTACCATAAAAGCTTGTGCAGTCTGCTGTGTGGGACCAGTTTCAAAGACGCTGATGACAGTGAAAAGATCCTTTATTACTTTACAAGCAACAGTAACACCGCAAATGTGTCCAACCACCTGAAATGTAACAAAAAGGCCAAGTACACCCGACCAATCAGACATCTAGCAGAGCATTAAAAACCACGATGAGAGCATCTGTGCTCCTCAAGTTAGAAAGTCTCTCTATAAAAAGGTAATGACACACCTGAGCAGAATGGTATTCGGTGTAATCACAGAGATTATTCATGGACAAACATCCCCACCCTGTGGCCAAGGACAGCTTTCACTCAGCTAAAGAAGGAGGTAAATTACCCTGCGAAGAGATGTTCCCCAGCACTGCATCCCTGTATTAACAGTGAGCGATGTTACTGTTTAAGATCACATTAGGTAGAATATGAGATCAATCCCTAAATGTTGCCGCGGGACCTCAGCTAGAGCACGCTGTCTGTATATAATGCTAATTCTAATGTGCTCTAGACTACAGTTTTAGTGTGTGTAGGTGACTGGGCGGTCGTCTGTGTGTGTGAGAGGGGGGGCAGAGGAAGTTAAGGACAATTCACACCTAACTTTAAATTGATGAGACCCTTTGGTGCTTTCCCATCGGCTGAGAGCCTTTGAGACGTCTATGAATCAGGGCCATCGACACAACCATTTGACAAGAAATGAGACGCAGCGTAATGAGGGTCTGGCAGCGTTTAATGGCCGATGGAGACACACTTCCAACAGACGGTTTAAAAGATGACTCATTTTATGGGTCTGAAAAGTGCTCATTTGCTGCCTTAAGTGGAATGTGTTTAACAACGCTAATATGTTCCTGTGATTTGGGAGATGAATTCAAGTATTGATTTTTTTCCCTTAGTTTAATCACAGGCTGGGCCACCAGAAAGCACCCAGACACCACGAGCAGCGCGTCTCATTTATCCCAGACACTGGCTTCTACATTGATTCACCGCATGCTTCGGATTAGCCAACTCATTAGTCAATGCCATTAGAGATGTTTTAGCTATTTGGAATATCACATGGCTCGCTGAGGACTGAATGGAGAGCCCGGTGTCTTTGAGGGAACAGGAGAATAAATGGTTTGACAAGCCAGTTTTGTTTTTAAATGGCTATCATCTCTTTCATTCGATCAAACTATGTTACTTTTCTAAGCACTTCGGTCTTCACTTATTTCATGCCAGAGCATTCTTGCTCAGAATTGAGGCTCTGACCTACAGTATGAAACGTGTGTTTCTGTTAATGCTCGAGGAGTTAAACCACTGTGTTACTTTAGGAAAGGAAGAGCGCCTTCCTCAATACAAAAACGTCTTGAGCATTAAAAGAATCTCCGTAATTTCCACTAGAATGACTTGTAAACCCGTTGCCAGTTGAATAAGAGGTAATGAATTTTCCTATAAAGGGCTACAGCCATCTTGGGATTAGTTTAATTATATCACATTCTCTTTGTGAGCCATCAGGGGATGAACTAAATCTCTCTCATCTCATTATAATTCCATGTGAAGCCTTTAAATGTACAAAAACTAAAAGCACTGATCTGCTGCAGTGAGTCCTGCAGGAGAACAAGATCTGAGGGGACATGGAATCTGTCATACTCAAAATACTGAAAAGAGCATATAGATACTGCACAACATGGGTGATGTTTATGTGTTTGCTTGAAATGACGATTTGAATGTATCACTATAAAGCAAGTCTAACATGTTTCATGACCTTATTTAAATGTGCTCTGGACATAAACACTATGCTTGGTCATATCTTAAGTCTTGAATTTGAAAAAAGTTTGCATTTCTTTATCCAGGAGAAGCACCTCTGATATACAGCACATTATGAAATAATGAATAATCAAAAACAACAACTCTCACAGGCATTTACACTGTAACTAAAGCCTAATCCCACACTGCCCTCTAATACAGCCACACAGCATTTTAGTGCTGAACAACCCTCTACCAGACCATTCGTCAAAAGGACAAAGTGCTCTTTGATTACAACTGCTCTGAGCGATGTATTACGGCTGACAAATGGCCTCCCGCTTCTACCTCTACGCCAGCACTATGCTAAAGCTTCATCCTCACACCATGTCTAAGAGGAGCCCCTATCGTCTTATAGAGTCCCAATTTAACATGCGTGTGTGGTATCAATTGAATGATGGCTTTCTAATGGCCTCTGTGATAATCTCTGTGGCATGATTGGTGTCCTGTTTGCTGTTTCTGTGTTTTCTGTGTATTGACAGAAATTCTTGTCCAAACAGTTTGACGTTTGCACATTTGCCAGCAAAAGTGGAGGAGGCTGCTGGAGAGCTGACAGCTGGAGGCTGATTGCTGAAGAGTGGTTGATGACCCCAACCCCTCCATCGACACAATCTCCAAATACACACACACACGCACACGCACACACACACCACTCGGTCAAGTACTCTTAGAAACGCACTGAATCAACACTTTTAATGATCACAAACTCTAAAAACCACAAAACTCTTTTGAAGGACCCATTACACACTTCATGACCGACAAACACAACATCCTGGTTCAGTGCTTCAACCGTTGTATATTTAAACTGGATCAAATCATTGAGAAGAGCAATGAAGAGCAGTGCTTATGCAACACCTTTGGCTATGCAACCACTGCAAGTCAATTGCCAATCAATGTGCTTAAAGACCATATGAGCAGCTTTTAACATGATGTATCCAGTTTGTAAGACATACTGATAAGATGACCGAGTGATGGAGACTTTGGTGTCTTTGTCACCATTTTTCCAGAATAAAAAAAAAAATGCAATAAATCCATAGTCGTGTATATCTGCTGCTGTTAAACTTGTTTTGTATCATTGTTGACATCTTGGAGATATCTACAGGATCTGCAAGCTGGTCCAACTATTCACATAGTAAATACTTTCATCTCATGTAGGATGAGTTTGTATGGTCCATAAAAGTGACTAATTCTCTTCTCTGGAATGCAGAATGAGTTCAGTTGAAATATTACCAAATCCACACCGGATCATTTTTCCCAGTAAGGTGTCCCCAAACAATGTTAGCAGCTGTGTTGCACTGACAGCTTTTACTTGTCTGGAGGCGTTTATTCCATCAGTTGGACCAGTTTTCCAGCTTCTTCCCTCTCAATAAGCCTTTTAAGTGACTACCGCTGGCAGGCCTTGTCAGATATACAAATACATGTCAAACGTAAAATGAAACCATCAGAATCTCAGCAAGATATGTATTTAAGAGGGCCAGAAGAAATCATCATATGAAAGCTGAACAAAACATCAACACACACACACACACACACACACACACACACACACACACACACACACACACACACACACACTACATACAAACACAAAAGCACATTTGTCCACTAAAAGGGTTGAAATGTTGAATTCTCTAAAGGACAGGAGCAATTTCTGATGGAGTGAAAAGACTCTCTCTCCCTCTCTGATCTCAGTGAGCAGGGCCCGAAGGTGAAGACAGCTGTCACCCTGATCTACAGCCCCCTGCAGCCTCAGTGATGTCGGCCAAATTGCCTGAGTCGCTGGAAATGATGCAGTCATTGTTGAGGAAATTGGAAATCAATTCTTGTCATCACTGAACATAACTCCCTTCTTTAGAAGAGCCGGGCCTCAAACGTATTTGTACAGGCTAAAGGCAGCTCCGACAAAGATACCAGTGTGTGGGAAGATTGAAGTGGACAGGAGCAAGATAAAGAAACGAGAAAGGAAATAACTGAAGGGATAGCAAAGACACGCTGGTGATACTGGTACAGATCTGACATTATCAGTTCAATAGAAACAATAAAGTGAAGGTTGATGATGAAATGCCTGAGGCTGTACATCCTGAACAACCTCTAGGACCCCTGGAGTATGAATCTACAAATACAGAATGACTACAACAATAGGGATTCTTCAGTCAGTCTGCTGCTCTGTCCTCAGGGTAAACAGTGCTCATTAAACAGATCTCTCCCAAGCAATGCTCAGTAGTTCTCAGTAATGAGTTTTCTTAACAGATTTGCAGAACACTCTTGGCGAGACCACGTTTGGCTTCCTGGAGCTCATCTCGACATTGTTTACAGCTCGGTTTATTTCTTCAAGGAGACCTTCACTCTCCCGGGAAGATAGTGAAGTTAAAGGCGATAATCGTGCATTACTGAATTGTAAATCAGGGAGAAGGAGCTGTTCTTGGATACACAGTAGGTGTTGATATACTGCGTATAACTCATTTAGGTCATAGCATGAGGCATGGCACAGTATGTCGCTTTTACATGCCGAGCGCGTCATAAAGATGAACCCAAGGGCGCCTGGGCTCAATGAGAAGTAATCAGCAACAGCAGCACGTCCTCACCAGCTCTCCTCCATCTTCCCACAAGGCACTGCTCCGAACCAGCCCCCATCCATTATGCATCAAAACCCCCGCGCAACAAATCTCCTCAAATAGAACAGAGTGTCGGGCCTGATAAAGAACAATCGACCAAGGGGAGGGAATCAAAGTAGCAAAATTCCCAGGATGAAGAATATTCCACTTTGCTCTCTGATGTTGTTCTTTGTTTTTCTTTGTTTGTGTTGTTATTCGAGTTGCATGTTCCCGTCTCTCGTGGGAAGCTTGCCGAGGCGCAAGTCTTCCGTCATCCTAATTGGTTGTGTTTAGAGAGCAACTGTTGTGTTTGATAGGGAAGCTTTTCCACTCCTTCTGGTCAAAACAAAGCTGCCGTTCTGCTATCAAAGATGGATAGTTAAGTAAATAGAATTAGCCACAGATGTGATTATCCCGGCCTTGTCTGTTTGTCTCCACGCCTTTTTGTGTGTTCAGCTGTTGTGATCTAGCATCCTTCATCTTTATATGCCTGGAGCACAGTCAGACTCAGCTGGGTGGAAGCCAGCAGGCGCTGCGTCTGGTTTTAATGAGATTACATTAGTAGAGAAGTTACTGGGTATGTTAGGATATGAGGAATACGCACAGTGTGACTGCCACTCTTAGACATAATAGTCCCAGTCCCTTTTTATCAAGATTAATTAGTTTCAATGACCGTAAATGCTTTTTTGATAAGAACATTTTTTTTTTACAAATATATGAAAAAAAGAAATTTGAGAAGGAAAAACTTGTCCCTGAAAGCATAACGCCTAGCAACAAAACAACAGAATTGAACAGATGAAGGAAAACATTGAACACAGGAAACAATATTATTGTCTGCAAAAGTGGATTCCAAGAATTTGAGAAAGCCAACAGGTAGGTAATAAAAACCGAACAAAAGCACACAGTGGTTCTCACCACAGGAAACGTCTGATGCCACACAAATGTAGTTCCTGTGCCAGATCACTTACACAGCCCACAAAGAATAAAACAATGCCCAGTCAACATACCGTTTGTTCACAGGAAAATAGCTTTTAGGGAAACAAATCGGTCTAAATGTGGGTTTTGGGAAGCAAATGGAAAACAGACCTTCCTGCCAAGCAGTTTAAGATTCAGCTGAAAGTGGAGGAATAAAGGAAAACAAATTTTTTTAAATCAGAACCAGGATATGTGAGACATAGAAAAACATATTAAACTTTAATAAATCAAGAAACGTTGACTACTTGAATTAACGGAATGGATATTTTTACTGGCATACAATGTGAGTTGAGTGACATTGCTGAACTCTTTGAGGTAGACTCTACTTACGCGCGTGTAGAGTGAAGGACAAAGCCCTCCGCTGGTGATATATTGGACAGCAGGGAACTATGGGAAATCCATCTTTGTCAATCCACTACTTTACATGGTAACAGCATTGCTCATAACGGCCCATTTTTCACTCCATCTAATCTCCTCACATCTTCCATTTCCTCCCACCCTCTCCTGTCAGATGGACATTTAATGGCACTGACCAACCATCATTCATGTTAATGTGTATTATCTGAGAAATCGCATCACTTTTTACAACCTGACTGGTGCTCATTTGGTCATTACAATTTTAGATTGCAGGTTTTTGAAAATGTCATAAAAAGTTTTCAAACTTCCTTTAACTTACAGTGAGGACGAGGTTGGAGTCCCCACAGGTGACGACAGCCTCTGGGTGAATTTGGGACGACCCTCACTAGAAAACCCTCAGCATTTAGTTGTTTGATAAAAGGCTCAACCTTACCTACAGTATGCTTACATTTGTCAGACAAGAGATTTCCTGTGACTTTCTCAATAACGGTTGCAGAGAAAAACTGGAAAAAGCTTCAAGTGCTGCAAAACCAGAGACACCGATTGTCTTTCTGTTTCCTACCAACGGTAAATGTTAGCTTCTTTTAAGCATGACCACAATTATTTGCTAATCATAAACCAGAGGTTTCAGTCGCCTACATTTAGATTAAAACATAGTGTTGGCAGAAAAGATGAAAAGATTGGAGGGCATGTTATCAACACTCGTGGTAAAATGTGACAAAAGTTGGGTCAGCATTTCTACGGAAGCCCAGTGTGAATGTTAAAATGTGTTTTGACCCATGACCCTTCAGGGCTCCGCACTAACTTTTAAAAGTCGTTGCCAGGCTGTCAACCAGGCATCAAAAATATGATTGCTATGTTTGTATTTTGAATAATTCGGATACTATGCAGTTATATTCATAGTCCAGTTTAAGAATGAAAATCTTGCAAATCTGTTCATCGGCCAGTCAAAAGGTGTGCCAGCTCTTGCAGCTTTGAGCTGCCTGATCATGTTGTGCTCATGTTGTGCTCATGTTGTGCTCATGTTGTGCTCGTCTAGCCCTGTGCTTCTGTATGATGAGCTTCATTGAACTAGTGAACCTCAAGTGTCACTTATTGAGGTGTTTGTACATGCTTTGCAGAATCATTTGTCTCTAGCTCAAAGATGCCGGGATAATTCTCCTCACAAGACATCACAAGATTCAGGTTCATCTGGTTCTTTCACAGCTGAATCAATTTGCACATCTATTTGTGATGTTGTTATTCAAACTTTTCTCCCCAGAAACAACATAACTTTCTGACAGCTTAAAGCTGCTTCTGAATCTTTTCCTCACACAAGCAAAGAGCTTAATGGTTTGACCCCGGCTGATATCTGCATCATATCTGCTTTGGCTAAACTACTGTACAGTGGCTGGCAGTGTTATCTGAATACCATGGCCCACTCAGCTGTCCAGCCACCATCAATGTTTATCTTGTTCCACTCGTCTCACAAATAGCCACCAGGAACGTTTCAATGCATGAATCTTGTCCGTTGACCCGTTTTATCAAAAGGAAAAAAACACTTTAACTACACCCACCAAGTGCCAACCTTCGGTGCTGAGAAATGAAGCCAACGCGGGACTACCAAAAAACTGCAGCTCTGCAAACGGCCCCTTGAGCGAGTCAATCTTCCCTGACCCCCATGACAAAATGCCCAACTGTGAAGCAGAAATAAACATGTTCACAGCCTTTTGAATACAACTCACCCATTTGAATTGCATAAAGGCTTAAAGTTATGTATAATTGAGGATGTGGCTGCTTTGAGTGACACGTGGGTGATGTCTCAGGTCGCTCGCTGCTATCCGTCTGCTCTGCTGCTTCACCCCCGACTACCTCAGCTCCACTGATGATCCACTTCTTTGCCGATTTTCTAAAGCTAGGCTGTGTCATCACTGCCAATATGGCGACATTCAGAGCCACCCAACTTGAGCTTCACAACGGCTCCTCAGAAACCTATGAGTGACGTCACACAGACCAATGTCCATACTTCATACAGTCTATGGCACCCACACATCAGCCCTTCGAAGCAGGCTATAAAGACTTCTGTTAAAATCATCCACAAATTACTAACATGCTGGTAACAACAAACCAGCAGCTACAATCATGTTAAGCTAATACACATTTCCTCACCGGGCGCATGCGACCTAGACCACCAACCAAATCAAACAATCTTCCTCAGCTTCCACCTTAGCAAGCAACAAAGCATCAACGTCTGCATGCAACATAACCAGCTGACGCAAACAGCCCCTCGTAGGGTCACATTAGTCATTTTAGAGGGCAATGACAAATGAATTATTCTGTTGATTATATTGGAGGACTGGTGAATTGAGTTTGAGGGATTGACACCAAAACATTGAGCGAAAAGAAAGCTATCAAACTTTACTGTAGACAGTTAAAAGTAGGATTCAAACAAACTTTTCTCATCAGTTATGTACAAAATAAACAAATTACTGATACTGAACCCTCTCTAGTAGTTAAATTATTTACTGTATTTGTGCTTTTGATTGTTAAGTTATTTGTAACTGGGAGTGGGACAGCAACCACTCCATTTGTCACTGACATGTGTAGGAACACTGTAGCGGCCCTTATGAGAGTGTCGCGCATATGCAAAGCAGAACATCTGGAAACCCACAGCAGCTCGGTCGGCTCAGTGCGACAGGTGTGTATGAAAATGCACATATTAAGTCATGCTGAAGTCCTCAGGATCAAGCCACCACCATCACACACACATACACACACACACACACACCCCTCTATGCACGCTACCTTTCCAGGCCGTTCTCCATCTGCTTGGTCTTCAGCGTGGTTGCAGCAGCATATGTCAATGTTTGGATTGCAGAGCTGAGCTGAGCTCTCTGGGTCAGCCTTTCATCTAGTCCTTTGATGGGTCTTGCTGGCTCTGCAGCTGTGGATGAGAAGGTGCACAGGACACACACTTAACGCACATGGCATCTTGAAAGCTAAGGGCCAGATTTCTATGAAAGTTCCCTTGGATATTCAAGGTCCCCAGAAAAGTTCCCCCCCTGTGTGTATTGTATGCATTATATTTCTTCCCACACACCATCAAGAGTTAATATCAGTCACATGATCTCAGAAACAATCTCTGTGCAATAAACACTAAGCCATCCAGTGTACCTACATATCATCAATTGTATACTTTAGTTTAAAAACACTCTTTTTACACATAGCATCATTGTCAAATATAAATGTACTGTCATATCCACCTACCTACCTTAAGCAATCTATTTTTCTGTTTACAACTTTCATTCATTTTTTTACGTGTGCCTTTTTATATATATATTTAAATTTGTGCATGGTAGTTAAATGTTTATGTTATACCTTTACGTAGATTTTTTCATTCTTGTTTTTAGCAGTATGTCAATTTATGTATAAGTACATCGAGCGCTCAGAAAAACTGGAGTCAAAGTCCTTGTATGTACGTTCACATGCGTGGCTAATATAAGCTGATTCTGATATAAATGAACACGCAATTCTTCTCAAGCTCCACAAGCAAATTTACATGTCAGAGGAACTTTGCCTCACCTGAGGAACACATCATTGCTACACACAGCTCCGTAATAATAAAATCTGTTCAAAGCTCTGCTGTCAAAGAGGACAAGTATGAATCTAAAATGCAGAAATGAGAGAAACGATATCTCAATTGAACCTCAATGATACTACTGGTAATATTGGTGTATATACTGTATATTGCAACATCTTCGGGCAGTAGCAGCCACACTGTCAAACTGTCTTGCAAAATTTGTTAGTTATTATTAGTATTATTATTAAGCCCGCAGGATTACAGTCAGTTTTACTGCCTTTGTGCCACAAAGCCACACTGAATAAGTGTGAATGAAGAGAATCAGAGTAAGTCGGTGCTACGGCATCTGTGTCAAAATAGCAATTACACGCTCGCCTGACTCATAACGATAAATGCTGCGCAAGGTTACCAAGACAGTGAACACTGTCCGATTGTGCCAAGGTCCCTGAATTCAATTAGTGGCGCACACACTCACACACACACACACACACACACACACACACACACACATGCTCTTAGGGTGCTGGCAGCTCATTCAGGTGTGGAAACCTTGCCATCGCTGATTTTTTCTGGGAAAACACAGTTACAGTGAGTATGTATATGTATGTGTGTGTGCATGGCACACACTGTCAGTATGTCTCCAAAGCTACTCGACAACACACTGAGCTGTCACTCAAACCTTATCTGGACTGACAGTCAAGTCTCATGCTGTGGGGACTCCAGTCTCAGCTCTATCTCAGACTATCCGGTCTTTCCTATGGCTGCATTCCAGTCAAATGGGTTGTAGTTTAAAGCCAGACAGACAGGGGGAAAACTGGAAAAAAAAAACATCTACAAAGTGCTCTCTAGCAAGGCACTTAGGTCAAATACCAGAGTCTTCTTTCGTAAAGAAATCCATTTCAAAAGTTTTTCCTTTAAGTCCACGAGGGCCTAGCATTGTGCATGAGGGCTCTCTTACAGGCATCTGAGCCCTTTATGAATGCTTTAATCCTGTAGACCTTGCTGGAGGGAATAACCCCTCATTGATAGAGTAATGTTAATAATAGTAATCACATGGGAAACCTTGAAATGTCTTCTAGTGATCAATGGCAGCATCTTAGGGTGCAGCAAAGGAATAGAGAGCATACAGTTTGGTGCAACAAGGATTATGTCTTATCTTTGCTGATGACCTGCTGACTTCGTCGCACTCGAGGCAGGTTTCGAGGAGTGGGAGGTGGTGGTGATGAAGGTCAGGTTAGATTTAATTTTAAGACTCTTCTGAGAATGTCAGACGAGACAGCAGCAACAGAGATAAGACATAATACAGTGAAGACGCATCCACAGGTATAATACTAGACTACACTAGACTTCAAAGCGGGATAGAGTGCAGTAACGAGTCCTAAAACCTGGAAATGAGTCAATGTTTTTGCACTTCTGTTTAAGGGTTTTTTGAATGGGTTTTTGGTTAGATGTCTGAAATAAGGTCTACGGTTAACACAAGCTTAAAAGATTTTAACATTTGCTCTACGACACAAACTACGTCAGTAAATCCTCTTGTGAATTTTGAAGCTTTTACTCGTCCTAAAGAGGCGGTTTGTGACTAAATGAGACTACAAAATGGCAATATTGGATCAATACACAGAAGCCAAGTATCAATCTTTTATTTAAACCTTTTGGTACTAGAATAATAAAATCAATTGCTTTTTCAGTCCACTAGATGATGCTGAGTTTTTTTCTGGTGAGGTCAGCAGAGGTGCCGGGTCAGCGTGATTGGTAGGAAGTTGGTCAAAACAAAGATGGAGACATCGGAGAAAGAAATCAGAAATGCGCCGTCCGTATTTAAATCAGACATCTGGACTTATTTTGGATTTTTTAACAAGGAAGGGAAGAAGGACATGGATATGACACGTGCGATTTGCAAGTGTGTGCAAGAAGGCTTTTGTTACATGCTCAAGACAGTGGAACCCAGGTATATGACTCCATCGCGGTGTTTTTTCACCGACACAGCCGTGCCCAAGCTCTACAGAGAAGTGAAGCTTAAAGTTGAGGAGTCTTTGAGTACAGCAGAAAGAGTTGCATTAACTTGCGATGCGTGGACGTCAAGCACAGTGGATTCCTATGTGACTATAACAGCACAATATCTCCCAGAGGACTGGCGACTGCCGTCTCACGTTCTCCAAACTAGAGCAGTACACGTAAGTCACACCGGGGAAAACATTACAGACCTCCTGCAAAATGCAGCACAAGAATGGGGGATTGCCGACAAAACCCTGGTGGTTGTAACCGACAACGCTTCTAACGAGGGCGTTGCCGTTCAGTTAGCGGGATACCTGCATGTAAAGTGTTTCGCTCACACGCTCAATCTGGCCTCACAACGGGGTTAAATCTGCCAACAGTAGCCAGGCTCATGGGGAGAGTGCGGCGCATAACTGGCTCTCTGCCCTCGACGTCCATGCATCGCAAGTTATACTGAGTTATATAACTCTTATATCCTACTTATAGAAGTTATAGTTCATATACTGAGTCCACACATTTGCATTTCGTTAAGTTGGACTATGTACTGTGATACAAACAGTTCAGTTTGTCAGGTGCATGCAACATTTATGACATTGTTGGTCTGCAATATAAATGATTGAAGTGAGATGAACAGACTGAAAACTTTATCTTAAACATATCGCAATATATGTTACCGCAATTCTCAGCATATCGCAGTATCGTGCTAATATCATATCTTGAGTATCGTGATAATATCGTATCGTGACTTAAGTATCGTGATAATATCGTACCGCGACTTAAGTATCGTGATAATATCGTATCGCGACTTAAGTGCCGTGATAATATCGTATCGCGACTTAAGTATCGTGATAATATCGTATCGCGACTTAAGTATCGTGATACTATCGTATCGCGACTTAAGTATCGTGATACTATGGTATCGCGACTTAAGTATCGTGATACTATCGTATCGYGACTTAAGTATCGTGGTAATATCGTATCGCGACTTAAGTATCGTGGTARTATCGTATCGCGACTTAAGTATCGTGRTAATATCGTATCGCGACTTAAGTATCGGGATAATATCGTATCGTGACTTAAGTATCGTGATAATATCGTATCGCRACTTAAGTATCGTGATAATATCGTAYCGCGACTTAAGTATCGTGATAATATCGYACCGTGACTTAAGTATCGTGATAATATCGYASCGTGACTTAAGTATCGTGATAATATCGCASCGTGACTTAAGTATCGTGATAATATCGCASCGTGACTTAAGTATCGTGATAATATCGTATCGTGACTTAAGTATCGTGATAATATTGTATCGTGGGACCTCTGGTGATCCCCACCACTAACTTTCATGGTTGGCCAACAAAAATACGTCATTGTTGCACCACTCTATGTGCTACTGTGCAAACATAAAACAAGGTAGCACTGAAGATCACGCATGCTCAAAAATCATGTCTGCTTTATTCTTGTTATCTCGACTATCAGGGCAGAGAATATACAGTATATAGCATCCAAGTCACAGCTGCAAACCTAACTTGGAGCGACCAACCAAAGGTGATTTAGTTAAACAATCCAGTCTCTTTGCTGCAGGTCAAAGACAAAGACCCAGATACAGAAGTGGTTTGAAGAAGTAAAGTCTACTTATAATCCCTCTATAATCCTTGACTCAAGGCAGACTGTGATCCACTGTCTTCCCTAGAGGAGACAGATAATACAGTCATAGTGGGTCTATCAGCTCGGTACCGAGTTAAAAAGCACCATCTGATTTACTATTGCAGATAATTGCTCCACTGTGCTAATTAAATCAAGGAGCCACCTGGCATGTGACGTGCAGTGTGTGTGTCCTAACGGAGAGGAAAGCTTCGCAATCCTTTTTATGGAGACATTCACGATGCTGTATCATTTTTTGTAATTCTCTCCACATGCAAAAGCATGCTGCCGCTTGTCTCATTTAAAAGCAACCGATAACATAAGAAGCGCGGCTGCCTGGGTGTCCTGAGCGCTACGCAATCAGGACCATTTGAAAATGTCAGGCTCCCTTGTTAGCAATTCAAACAGCCAAAGAGGCAATTACGCCATGTTCATGTATCCACAGAGGCCCCGCTGTCTCCAACACAACTCTGACACCATGCCCCCGTGTTTTAATGCGGCCGACAGGAACATTACATTAGTCAGCTGCTATGAAAAACGAACCGAGCCATATTAATACAACCCCCCCACCACCAGCCTCCAATCCCACCGCCTCCCTCTCATATCTCTCTCAATCACCCTTATCTCTCTCTCTCCAGCCCTCACCTCCTCTTTCATTTCCGAGACAGTCTATCATTTGGGAAACACGGCGGCATGATTGTGGCTTCCGCTGGAGGGGGAGAGCCGAATGCCATCATCACTCCCAGGGCCATAATCAATAGTGTCAGTAATAGCGATGGCGGGAGGAGAACAGTGGGTTGCTGTGGGGTCCTCAGAGATCATATTGGAGGGCTTTGTCTTTTCTCTGGCTCTCCCTACAGTCCTGTGAGATTATTCTGCAGACATTCCCGATGTCAGTCTCACTCCACTGAGGGCTGCAGGAGGGAAACACTGTTTTGTTACAGAGAGTTTGGAGATAATGTTGCCTGATGACAGGCTTCCAAAGATGTAGTTTTTAGCAAAGGTGCGCTACTATATCAAAATATGTGAATTCATACCATGACTAATTTCAGCCATGCTACGGCTGTATTGGAAACTGCTGATACGGCCAAAATGTAGCATCTACCTCATCTACTGTATCCCACAATGCAAAGCGCTGGAACGGCACAGTCTATGATCACAACAGTGGCCAAAAACCATAAAGTATTTTATAGACTTAAAATAAACAAACATTGGTCACAAACAAAACAAAATAAAAGCTCAATAAGTTGTATTTTTGGATAAAATTGCAATAGTGGTGTGAGTTTGTTTTGTCCAGTGTTACTGCACACTACTGATGAACACAGTATGCAGCATGTACTGTATACTGCAGACTAAAGTAGGATCTAGTAGGCGGTTTCAAATACATGTTTGCTCAGAGATGCATTGCAATATTTCCCAGTGAAGTAATAATCTGCAACATTTTATCTTTTGTTAACATTCACTAATTGATGTAAGTCTTTTCTTTTTACTGACCTAATGAGCATTTTAGTGCAGCCTGCAGTACTCAACCCGTACGCAATGAGTTACTATTGCTCCTATAATCACATAAAAATGCACTTACTTGCTGGTGTTATTACCACATTTGTTAAAGGCTACAACATTACGTTTCACTTGCAGGAACGATCCTCAGAAACATTTTCATGGGGAAAGGATTTATAGCAGGCCGTACGTCTCACCAACAGTTTGTGCTGCAGAGGAAGTAAATCACAGGAGAAAGACACAGCAGTGGGCTCAGCTCACACTTTGAAAATCATTCCAGGTGGTAAATCAGACGAGCCATAATAACGATCCATGCTTGACTTTGAACCTCAGTTTTAGTGCTGGTGAACTATTAGCACAGAAAAAGCTCACTTCCCAGCTGTGTCTGCTCAATGTTCAGCTGACCTCTGATGTCACGTCCAGTGCAGAACTAATTGAAAGCAGCAGCCCTGCCTCGAGCAGTCACACCGTACAGTACAGAACTGAATGGAACAAAAGATGGAGAGCTGACGTTCTTGAGGTTTGTTGTTTGATTTTCTCTTTTTAGTGTGTTTACCTTGTATACGTTGACTTTTTAAAAATGTATGCATGGTTGTATTTTGTACAATATATTATTGTAAATATCTTATTGTATTTGTATATGTCTATGTACGAGTATAAATGTATGGGTGCATGTATACATATATAAATATAGTTTTTTTATTTCTTATGATGCACAATCAAGTGTGAATTAAAAAATATTATTAATGTTGTTAACTGTGAGCATGAATGCAAAAAAACTCACTCATTCATCTTTTAAAGTAATAATTGGAACCAAACACATTTTTGGTCTGTATTTTTCCAGCAACAGACACTCAACGTAACACTCTGTAATAGTAGCTCTTGCTTTCATATTTAGTGGGGGGGTCCATCAAATGCTGCACATGATTCAAATTTCCTTTACACGCATAAGTGATTCACGGGATACGATGCATCATATAATCCAATACAATCTCATTGGTGTCAGCCTCCCTGTTTACTCTGCTACAGCCAGATCGCTGCTGTATCGAGTTACTAATGAAAACCAAACATGTCCTACTCCTGCCACATATTAATAAAATTCAACCGACAAAATACAGGGAGGCATTTGTCACAAGCGCTGACAATAATTGTTCATTGAAATGCATCTACAACGAAACGATATTTTAAATATTTTAGGGAGTAGTTGGATGCAGAGCTGCAGGCAACAGGCTGCAAAGCTGCAACTTCTCTCTGAGGTAAGCACATTCTTTAACTAATGATGATAATAATAATAATAATAATAATAACGACTCAAGCCGTGTGCAGCATGAAATACAACCGTGGTTGCTCGTGACATGATTGAAAAGCAGGGATCAAGACTGCGGCCAAGTTACAATTTCACGTGCTCACGTGCGTGCGAGTGCATCGCGATCATTATGGAGCAGAGGCATCAGCCACAGTCTCCTTCACCCCCTCCTCCAAAGTTAACCTGACAAACGCGGTCCCGTGAGCGAGGGGCTGTGACGAGCACATAAGTGCACGTAAGACTGCATTTGTGCATGCGGAGCAGAAATGCTCCTTCGCGAGACCGACTGAGCCCGTGTCACCGATTACTACCAGTGGTGGAAGAAGTACTTTTACCTCAGTTAAACACCACGATAAAAAAAAAAAAACACTCTTTACCAAATAAAAGTCCTCCATTCAAAATCTTACTTAAGTAAAAGTATGTAAGTATATAATCAAGGAAATGTACTTAAAGTAGAAAAGTGAAAGTACTCACAATGCATCCAAATGGTGATTATGGATTATAATATTAGATTATTAATATTGATGCAGTAACAAGTAAGATGCAATTTAATGTTGCAGCTGGATGCAATAGAGCTAATGTTATTATTTTTTTATATTTTGAGTTGTTTAATTTACTGTATAATGATGCATTGTATTTCATTTACTCATAAAAAATATTGTAAAGTAAAAAGAACATAATTTCCATCGAAAGTAGCATTAAAATTGTACTCAATTACGTATTTGAGAGTAAATGTAAGTATTCTTCTCCATCCCTGACTAACACCATGCTGTACCAGTAAAAAGAGTGCGACCAAATCATGTATTGACTGAGAAAGTTGGTGGCACCAGTAAGTCTGGAGCCCTGCAAAGGCTGAATATTGACTGTTTTTCAAATGAACATGTTTGGCTGCACTGTAAACAGATACAACACAACACACAACTGGTACCGTAGCTCACCCCAGAATCTGGCACCAAGAGTATTAAATCACACCAGTAACCACGGGGGTCACCAAATCATCAAGGACTGAAATCTTAAGAATTATAACTTTAACCTGACCTCGTGACAATTTCTTATATATCACTACTGGGATATGAGTAAAAGCAAATGAAGTATGTGGCACGTGAGGAGGAGCCCTGTGAGTTATGCATTCCAGCACCGTATGAGCCATAAAACTCCAGGCAAAGTGCTGCTGTCTTGCCCCCCCGGCAGTGTGGAGAGGTGTGGAAGAGCTATCTGTTCTCACAGGGGAAGCCAGAGAGAAAATAGGCATTGCTGTCAGGGCACGGGTGAAGCCACAGAGGATCTGCATAGGATTAGGCAAGCAGGCCTCAAGCTGCCTGACTGCAGCTAAACATCTCAGACTTCATTTCAAAATGTGCTCAAACTACCTCGTAACGTTAACAGATGGCACCTTTTTTTGCCGTGCTTTCATTACATCTCAATTCACATGTCCCCAGATGGAGCTTCTCAGCTCCGCGTTTGATTCATTTCCTCCGAGTGCTCTTACAAGACGACATTAGCACGGTCGTCTGGTAACGTGAGAAGTCAGCCACCTTGACTGGTGAGCCGTTGTTCTGCGGTGTCGAGGGGTTTCTGATCCCTTCATTCGTTGTTGCAGAACACAGAAGCAGGCACGTGATTATTAAGCTGTGGAGCAGAACGGCTTCACCTCACAACAGGAAGCATTGCTCCTTTTTTTTGCGTTTCCTTTTTTTTGAAGCCGAAGGAAAAGGCATTTTGCCATCCAGTCGGAGGACAGGGAGGGGAGCTGGTGGGACGGGGCGGAGGGAGCAGAAAAGATACAATTTCACAGCTGAGCACGCCCGCTTGGTTCTCCGGCATGAGCAGGAAAGGATTTCACACCTGAGGTAATAACAGAGCGGAGGTAGAAGATGGGATCACATTTTTACACCGCTACCCGTCTGTTTCTCTTCATCAGGGAAGACGGTGTTGCCCTTTACAAGGTCTTAAAATAGCACACGCTTTAAAAGAGCAACACAATGTCTTACATTCACTTAACTCCACTTGTGCTCATTTTTCTCCCTGTAGCCCTTATTCATCTGGTGAGACTACTCAACACAAGAGGCAGATTTACAAGTATTTACGTATCACTCTATTGACTGAATTTAATATCCCTGTTTGGATTACAGGATGTTTTGTAATCATTCTTTACCTTTAATAACCAGTGAAGCCTGAAGCTTGTTGGTCTCATCTGCTCTTTGTCGCACACATGAACTGATCAGCAGTGATGTTGTTCTCAAAATGACCACGAGTGAGTTTTCAAGCCTGGAACAAAGAGGGGTGTCACTAATAACTCGTCTTGGGGCTGCATTGCATGGTCTACTGAGGCTATTGTTGTGGAGATATCTCTCATATCTCTGCCTCTTCCTTGATGGGGTTCTCCCTGTACGAGTGTTGAATGTCAGACATCTAACGATTATCTTTCAATCAATCTCATGATCATTTTTTCCCCGATTAGTCAACTAATTTAACGATTAACTTAGCAATTATTCTAAAGTTTACAATTAAGATAACATTTAATTTACTCAAAATAAATATAAACTTGTCTGAGCGTATTCTGTTAAAAACAAGATAATCCTAAACTCCTGATGATCACAACAGTGCTGTACATCACTGTAACCCCTGTATTACCAGAGCAACCCTTTCCCTCAAACCGGACAATCAGCACTTTACTTAAAATGGTTATGAGATGAATTGATTTCATCACTGGAGTAATACGCGGTTTATAATAATCACTGGCAAATGAATTTTTGCATCAGTGTGGCAAGGAAAATAACAAAGAGTTTATAGATGTAACAACAGTCTGTGGCGTTAGTTAGAGCCATTTACTCACTCTACAAGTACAGAAAATATAAAACAATCGGAGAAAAGCGTTCGATGCCATTTGTGTGCACTGACACGTGTTTGGACGTATAAATCGAGGAATCGCTCGAGCCCTAATCAGAGAACCAGAGTCTACAGACAGCTCGTATGTTTAGCATCTTAACCATTTTAGTCTAGCGTGTTCACATGCTAACATTTGCTCATCATATATATATATATATATATATATTATATATGCATGGTGGACTGATATTTGAGTGACGACCTGAAGCAAAGAAACACACAAACACACATGCCTGAACATCCATTCTCACCAACAATAATGCACTTATGACCATTTTCATATTCTCCATTCATCCTGCGATGCTGCTGCCTCTCATCGTTATGCAGATGAAGCTCATTAGGTGTCAGTCAGTCAGGAGGCTAAACACAGTCCTCAGCTGAGGAATCAATCTGCCATCTCCACGGGCCCACCGGCGAAGCAACACACACACACAGACACACTAGCTGCGGCAGAGGATAATCAGAACCATAATTGCTTTTTAAATCACAACGCTAATGACAAGATCTCTCGATTGTAATGCATTGTAATCACGCCATTAATATGGATACGACTGCAGCATTGGGAGCCATCTGTTTGGCTGAGGCAGCGCTGGACGTTTTCCAACAGACACACTCATTTCAAGGACTGTATGTTGGCCAGCGATCACAGGCAACATAATCAATGTGAATGCCGCTACCGGTGCGAGGAAACGAGGGACCTAAATTGATCCATCAATCACCTATTCAGACAATGTTTATTCAGCTTCGCCTCACTTCACGCATATTCACACTCGCAGATGAAAGCTCGAAAAAAAAAAAAAATGGCAGGGACTAGAGAGCAATAGCATGGCACAAAAACAGGCGCTCTTTACACAGGGCTTTAGTGTTCGCTTTTGGTGGGGTAGGTGATTGCCTTGGGTTACCTCTGGGTGGAATCAATTATACAAGCTTTTTAAAAGGGCCCTCTTTGGTCTTCACAGGGATGTGCGAAGCGAGCAAGCTCCCGAGGTATCTAGCATTATTCCTCTTTATGTTCTTACATCAAACTTTCTCTTTCTTCTCAAACTTTTCCATACTTACTGCCAGAGTGGAAATGTGGGGCATTTGAGATGTTATTGCAAAACTTCAATTGCTCCCCCCCCTCTCCCTTTCCTGCCTTACCCTTATGACTAATGTATTTCCAGTACAAAAGCATATGTTGCTTTTAAAGAAGCTCTGCAGCAACTCCTGCATGCTGTCGCTGTGTTTGTGGCCGCTGGGGGGGGGGCAAAAATACTTATTTTGCCTGCGGGTATTTCTGACAGCTCCACTTTGTGTTTCAGCATTAAAGGAATGAGCGAGCCAAACCATTGCTGTGTTGTAACATGGGTCTCTCTAAGACGCTCTGGGGAGGCCAGCGGCTGGAGGCCCAGGCGTGTGGGTCATTAGGGGCATCCCAAGGGGAAGAGGAAAAGTGGAGCCACGTGGAACAAAACGAGATGCTGGAGAGGAAAAAAGAAACATTTGTCATTTAAAATTTAGGACTCTGCAGTTTAATCAAAATAAGAAAAGAAGCATGCGCTCAAATAAATCAACAAGGACAGTTTGCCAGACAGAGATGCTTCATTGCCTCATCTCTTTTACTGAACGTGTACTGTGTTTCAATAATTCCAGAGGTATAAATAGTCCAAGAGTCTAGACAAGGAAGACTGTGGGATGTCGATGTAACTGCTCCCTTGATGATGAATGCCAGACAGACTTTAGGGTGACTTAAATCACATTTCCCTGGTTCAGTTCTGTTAGTTATACATTGAAGAAAAGCTCATTTTATGATAAAAGCAGAAGCTATTGGGGCCCTTCACTTATTGCATACTGCACTTACAGTTTATGCCTTCCCTGCACCCAATTTGCTATAGTTTCCTGGAGTTACAAAACTCTTGAAAGAGAACATTTTGTTACATCTTCCTAGTGTAGCTCGAAGCACACAAGTATGCAAACCACATGCTACTTTCTGTCTGTTACATCTCCTGCCAGGCACTTTAAATGTGGGCCTTTTTACCTGCTGAAACATGGGAGCTTTGGGTCTCTTTTAGTCTGCGCTTAATTGGCACGCCTGCCTACACTCCCTCAGAACAGAAGACAGGGGGGGGGGGCAACCAACGCAACGCATCTCATCTCTCTGCACATTTCTTCATCTCTTGTAAGTAATTGCATCTTTAAAAGAACAAAATGTAAATACGCCGCTGACACGCTGCCAATTAATTTGAAATCACCGTCTTCCTGGCGTTTTTCCTGCTCAGCCGAGGGGAAAATCAAAAGTTTTAGAGGGTGTTACGAAAGCTTTAATAGTGTCCCTTTGTTCCTCATGACACATTGTGAAAAATGCATCCAGGCCTGACAAAGTGCTCCTGCTACGTGTAATCAATTCTGCCAGCTCCTACCAGCTGAAAGGGACGGGGCGGAGGAACGATCTGAGAGAAAACACCGTCTCACTTGTCTCCCCTTGTTCTTTGATCAGCCAAAACAAGTTTCTTTTCACATCGAGGAAATGTAGATAAAGACAAAACGACCTCATCTGAGCAGGACAAATATTCATTCACTTGGTTATGTAGCTGGTAATTAACCAGTCAGTAATCATCAACCTCTGGTCTGTGATCACTGGAAGATCAGCAAGCATTCCAACCAAACCTCTTCATGTTTGTAATGCCTTAAAGCGTTGATACATAATGAGGATGATGGTGGTTTCACCTTTAAATAGATTTTGTATCCAGCATACATCTTCACATAGGCACATACACACTACACAGAAACCTCTACCACAATCTCAGCATTTGTTTAAGCAACATATCCATATGGTCACCAATATTTTGGATTTGTTTGACCTGGACTGTCTCTATAAATATCAATCTGTTTTCAATAATGTCCTGGCCAAAATATCAGCACAATTATTTCACATCAAGCAAAATAGAAACAAAAGTCACGTAGGAAGCAGAGTACGGATCCCAGCAGGGTTTGATATAGCACATAATAGCCAGCGATACATTCACCAGAGCCTGTAACGGTCCAGGGCGGCCGACTCTCACGCAGTGTCTGTGACTCAAGCAAAAGACACTTTACAAAGGCCCTCA
Organism: Anarrhichthys ocellatus; assembly: GCF_004355925.1. NCBI lineage: Eukaryota > Metazoa > Chordata > Actinopteri > Perciformes > Anarhichadidae > Anarrhichthys > Anarrhichthys ocellatus. The sequence goes on along the minus strand of NW_022280048.1, from coordinate 6,462,765 downwards.
CGTCTAACGCGTAAAATACACATTCATTATTTTGCATCATGAAAAGAAAAGACGATATTATTTATATAATAGGTTTACTGAGAAGCACGATGGTTATCTGCTCAAAATGTCAGATTCACTGTACATTACTGTACAGGGCGAGTCCGCTCAGATGATACTGAAAATTTTCTAATTTTTAAACTCTCATAAAAGAATTAAATACATGTTTTTCTTCAGAGGTTTGCTGAAATGTTCAATGTAATCATGTTCAAGATGACCCAGACTGTGACCATGTCCAATCTTTTACCATCTCACTCCAAACGAATGAACCTGATGCAGAGCATGTGTTGTGTAGCCTACAGCACAATAAAGCACCATTCAAAATACAATGAGTTAGTTAGTTGAAACAATTCCACGCTGAAAACATTTAACATTCAGAGAGGCTCGGCAAATATGCTGTAATCGCATGTGTGGAAACTTTTGTTTCAATGAACGATGCAGCAGCAGTTCAATGTTGCTTTTCTTTAGGTCAGATCCGGCCGTGAAGGAAGTCCAGAGAAAGAAGGACAAATACTCAGATGATGCGCAGTAAAAAAACTAATTAGGTGTAAAAAGTTCAATGCACCACTGCATGTTCAAGTAGCGCTCAGACAGTTTTCCGGCGCAAAGCGCATGGCACACATGTGGGAGGTGTTCTTCAAATGAGGAAGCGCAAAGTCAGTGGTTGAGGGGGAAGCGTGCGTCTTGTACTTTGCGCTGGTAGTAGTGGTGTAAGCGCAGGCACAGTGGTAAAGCGGTCTACAATGATCTGCAGACGGCTGCACCATCTATCAAATCAAACAGGTGATTCTATCCGATATCTGTCGTCTGTCCGAGGTGCTCGGGAGGTTGTGCTCTTGTCGCACCTGCGCGCTGCGATGACGGAGTCGCAGTAATTCAGCAGAAAGCCTCACACACGAAACTAAACGAAGATCCCAACACTGCATTGTCATCTTTAAATATAGCAGAATTCTGACAGAATAGCAGGGTTGATGTGATCATACGAACTGCTTCACCAAACCACTTTTTCAGTATGTGACTCTGTCATCAATTGTACTAATTAACTGTTAACACCGTCTGCCTCTGGCGGCAGATGTTCACATCGTGCTGCTCTGCCCCGTCCACAGGCCAATCCTCCACTTGTTGAGCCGTCATGCATCACTGTGATTGGCTCAGCCATTCCACAGCAATGAGGCCAGTGATGTGACTGGCTGAGAGCATATTTATTAATCCCCACACCCTCTGATCTATATTCACCTTAATGCAGCCCATTTACACTTCTTGCTGCTGCACATACATGAACCAAACTAGCGCTTGGAGATGCCCACATAATAATACGTGTGCCCTAAACCTCCCGCTGTGTGTTTGTCGTTGCCTTAGCACAATTAAAATAGGGCCCTAAGAATCTACTGACGCTCTCCGGGGCTAACATGGTGATGTTAAGCAGGTATCATTTCCAGTTTGGAGATGAAACGGATGAGACATCTGGTGCTTTTCTCTAAGTATCATAAAAAACATGGTGCTGAATGAGGGACCTTCCTTCCAAATTCAAAGAGCAGGTTTGAAAAGTCAGATACCCAAAGAGCACTAGAGAGACAAACACTGTCCTTGTGGACGGCTTGGCAGTAGTCACGGCAGTGTGTGGGTGTTTTACTGCATTATACCTGAAGAGCCACTGAGGGCCAACAGGGAAAGAAATGCTCTGCTAACCTCAATGACTCTTGTAACAAGCTGAAGTGGGATTTCTTTCTGCTGCCTCTCAAGAGCCTGTCTTTTATTACTAGCAAGTAAACAGAAGCAAATAGACCTGGAGTGTGGTGTGAATTAGAAAAGCTGGAGGTAGTGTACACCTAGCTAAGTGCATTAGGAACACACTTTAAGTGCTTCCCTCTGGTGCTCATGGGGGGATTTCTAAAGAGGTAGAGGCATTGATGAGAAACTGTTGTTTTTTTTCTCAATAAGGTTAGTGCTTACACTTCCTTGGCTTAAGAGCAAGGCCTGGGAAAGCAAAAGATTACATCACAAATAAGAGATTCAGCTCAAACTCCACAGACTGCACGGTGCACCCCCTCGCACTGAATCCCTATTACCACCACGAGTTCTTAACAAGATAACACAATTCAGTGTATTCATAATGAACGACAACAAATATTAAGTCACCTTTTGTTCATAACAGACATGTTTCAAGTCCCTGTAGAATATTTAAGCACATTATCAGTACAATAACTTCCTCCAAAGAGATTCATGGAAGACTGGGACTCTAATCAGAGAATGTGTGATGTTGTGAACAGCTGTTGCCAGAGATATGACACGATATCTTATTTTAATATGACTTTAAGGGGATGAAGAGCCTCCTCGTTAGCTGTGATCCTCTCAGCTTCTTGTTCAAAAAGATATTCAGCGAATCCTTTGCCAACATGAACTCACAGCCACTTCCTGATTGGTGATTGGTGTGTGTGTGACTGGATGCCACGCTTTAGTGTAAAACTTGCAGGCTGCTCCGAGTCTATAGATAGATCTGCTGTTTACATTGTCTGGATGAACGTTCTGTCTCACATTCACCACTTAATCCGCTCAGTCTGTTTGATATATTGCAATGCAATCAACTCGTTAATGGACTGCAGCATGAGAGCTTGTGTCTAATTACAAAATGAATGTCATCAGCAGGTCTTTCCAAAGTAGCTGACGATTGTCGGCATCACACAACGAGCTCATGGTGTTTCGTGCGCTCGGTGCTGGAAGGCGGCACAGCGGTGTTTGCCGGTGAAAACAAAACTGCTCTGTGATTTCGCCCTCACTTGCTTCAGGCATCTCTCACAACGTTTGGGAAACCGCAGCAACACAACAAACTACTGCAGAGCGCTTCATAAATGCCTCCACAACACACACAGAGACTTTGTGGATGCAAGTCACTCACACCTCTGTAGATAAAAGATTACAAAACACAGTACATATTATCTACCAATCTGCATGGTATATAATATTCCCTCTTTACAATATTAATGTCTTCCCATGTCATTATTTATGTCACTCCTTGGTAATTCTTTCTTATGTACAAGATCATTCTGGTTGCTCATACAGGAGTGGATGACTGTGTATAGAGGCAGGAGACTACCTTAAATGTTAATGTAAATGTTAATACCAAAAATATATTTATTACCACTGTAAATCATAGGCCATCTTACACTGTAACTTCTGTATTCTGATGGTTTTATATTTCAGCATAATGTGTGCAAAGCTTGAAACCTCTGCCTCGGTTCTTCAGTGTGACTCTTGAAGGTTTATGTAATTAATGGTGCAGTCTGTCGGGAAGGCTCTTGTTTTTAGTGTGGCAAGACTGCCCTCTGGTGAATCGCCTCAATATGTCTATTAGGATGTGATGGTAGTGGCACAGCTGTGATAATATGGATTCATATGTGGGGTAATAAGTGCAGTGAGTGAGTGGTATAAAAGTAAAGAAGGAAGTCGCCTAAATAAGGCTCTATAACAGTCTGTTTCAGATATAGTAACTCGCTGTCATACACCGTGTGGGTATTAAATGTTAAACTCAAAAACAACGGTATTGAAAATACTTTCGGCCCTTTAACAATCTCTCCAAGTACAGTATTAGCCACATGCATAAGATATAGTCAGGGGTAGTGTTATATGTGAGAGAGCAATTGCAACAGAAAGCTGTGTGCAGTAAGATGCTTTTACGAAGTGAGCCACAAATATAAGAACAGAGGCTCTGTAATTCAAGATGATTCTGGAATATGTACAGACAGTGAAAACAATTCCAAAGACTATCCATCGCTCCTAAATATGACAATGAGACAAACCAGTGAATGCCTGTTACTAGTCCATGTCCAAAACTGACCACAGTCAAGACAGGACCAAGCCTGAATAAGGATTTTAACAGTCTCCATCCAATATTGTTATTCAACCTAAAGAAACCACTCAGAAAAATAACCTACTGAATTTAAATGTGCAGCATCAGGAAATCACCAGTGGAGCAGTTTACTCCAAAATATGGAGCAGCCTGTAATCATATATGTGCTAATGTAGCTCTACTTCTAAATGAGGTCGACTGATCCTCTGAATTACACAGAGCATGCAGCATGACTGCCATCTGACAGAACCACTCCAGGAAGTCACAAATGACTCACTTCACTTGGCCTCACTGGTTGCACTTGATGCCAATGAAATGAACCCCATGCACAGATAAGAAAAAGTATCAGAATAATTTCATATTCTCTGATCAAGGACATACAACTATAAAATATACTTCAGAATATTAAAATAATCTCTGCAGACTTCCCCCCTCTATTCCACACACACACACACACACACACACAGGTGCACACAATCAGGGCCATGGAGCTTTAAGGACACCGATTCCTTCTGGGAATTTTCACAACCCAGTACTTGATTGTACTGAAATGTAGTTTTGGACTGCATTTCAAACTTTTAAAACATATAAAATAAATAAATAAATTACGCAGTATTTCTCCATCTGCACTTTATTCCCACTTGAAGGGGCGAAGTCTTTGAAACAGCTTTTATAACTCCATGTTAAGAAAAGAATAGGCCTTCGATTTTTTTATTTCTTTTCTCTACATAAGTTAATTTACTTTGCCTGAAATCTTGAGTAACTTAAGTTAGTAAGTGGGAGTTAAAGTGAAGGGTTTTTTTACCTTTTAACTCCAATGTGACTTCCTCGTCAGCAGCTACACGCGCTGGTCTCCTCTCGCCGGACACTGGAGCGGTCTCTCTTCCTCGTTCGCCTCCACAGGTGTGGATGCATTTCCACTGGCTTTTTATTCATGACCAAGTCTACGGTCTAATGCAATTACATTTAGTGCTTTGCCGACTTGTGGTCGTAAACGTAACACTTCCGCTACTCTCCTCCTCAGAGTTAACGCGTGTCGAGTCTAATAAAGCCGGTTCGCAGTGACATTAGCGAATGCTGAAGTCGAAATTATCTCAAGTATCACAAACTTTCAAAAATCGCGAGAACCAGGGACGGGCGGGAGAAAACAGAGTACACCGTGAACATAAGAGCTGTCAACGAACTCGTGCTGACCGGAGACTGTAAGAGGCTAAACGGGAGGCCAAAACACGAGCGTCTGAGTCTGGAAACCCACGAGAACAAGACAAGTATGAGACGAAATACAGAGCATCTGGATACCAGACGAGATTTAGATTTCCAACCAAGTGATAGACGGACACAAGTTGCATGCATACATGATGCAGAATGATGACCCCTTTGCCCCAAATAAACCTCGTCAATGAAAGGGTTTCTTAGTTTTACTACAAACAAACGGTACAAAAGCTCTTTATTTCAACATTTTCCAGTGGCTGAGAAAAAGTCACAGCTTAGAAAAATATGCCTGTAAAAAGGTTAATAAAATGAACCCATTCAACATTATGTATTTAACTTTCTACAAACTGGCAGAGCACATGAACATACATTTCTAAATAAATTGCAAATCATGATTTATTTACAGGGTGTCAAATGGTGGAGAATGGATTCCTCAGTCCAGACTGAACATGGATATACATTACAACAATCATACATTGTCTGAAAGCCAGTGACAAAGGAGACATCGGCCCATGTGTTCAAGGTGAATGAATGCGTGTCGACAATAGCCCTCTCAGCAATACGAATGTCTTTCAGAGGCAGTGTTTGGAGTTGTTAGTTTAAGTCCAGTCCCCTCCTCTTCCTCGAGAAGATGCGTGTCTATAGTCCATGAAGGGTGGAGCTAATGATGTCCATGAACGTGGCCTCTACACAGTAGCAGAGCTGGACATCAGGGTCAGCTCCACCATGTTCCTCTGCTGTCCTCTGGGGTAAAGTCAGCTTGGAGGAACCTCCTCCTGGAGCCGCACCCCCCTGAGGCTTCTCCTTCAGATACTGCAGGCCTGAGGCAGGAACATGACAAACGTCTTATTAATGTCACGACTTAAACACTGTTAGACCATTTACACTATACTCTTTGTCATATGTCCTCATTACATTTTTAAGATTCAGACTGATCTAGAAATATTCTTCATCATATGTCACGTCCAAAAAATGTGTAAACATCAGGGCACATGCACAATGTAACTTCTTATTTTTTCTGTCCATGTGGTGTTATCATGCAGAGCTTCTGAATAAATGGACATCGCTTTTCAAAATCTACACACTTTATACATATCTATAATTAGAGGTTTCCAGAGTCAATCTGCAAGATCAGTATTTAAGGCTAATAAGGCTTTATTTGAATTTTTTATAATTGGATGTGATCTGGCACACAAGGATGCATTTTCTTAATGAAATATTGATCAACGTTGGATTAGCTTATCAAATGGAATGTCGGCCTACTGTAAGTTACATGTGCTGATACATTATGTATAGTTTCCTTTTATTAACCGGGACATTCTTATCCGTTTTATTTAGTCTAGCCCCACGAGTCGGTAAAGGTCCCAGTTAGTTACAGTAAAGGTCAACCAATATTACCTAATGACAAATTCTATACTTACGCGCGATAAGCGGGTCAACGTCCCTGGCTTTGGTGGTAACATCGGAGGCACAGACCTGGCCCACTTGTACTAGCAGACCTGCGACGTCATCATAGAGCGGAGGGAAGGCCTGGCAGAAGGCCACCAGGCATGGCAGGATGGGCATGAAGAAGGAGAAACGCTTGGCACGAGTCAGCACTAAAAAGACAGAACGCACGGTACACAAAAGAACTGCGTGAACAACGAATGCAGTGGCAAATAGGCTGGTACACAGTGTGCACTTATGCAGTGGAGAGAGGATGCTGCACTAACAGCCGGAGGACAGATGGTGGCAGCCAAATATAGGGATACAATTATGAAGACATACTGTATCACAACAGCTGATACAACGTGTACAGACTGCACTGCGAGTTACGGTATACAGCGAGTCTACTGGAAGCAAAGTCAATGATGGGGACACAAAAAGTAGATAAAAAAAAAAAAAAGAAGTATGATGAGTGAAAGAAGCCAAAAGCAAAAGCATGAATGTATGAGATGTAAAGACAAGCAACAGTTCAGTTCACTGACCTGTGAGGAGGGTGCCCATGACACTGATAGCCAACCTGGCCACACTGAGAGACTTGGGTAGAGCGTACTGGGTGCACAAGTACGACAGCAACTGGATTGCAAAGATCTGTGTGGACACATAGGTTTAGAACAGCTACAGATTTATCACCACATTTTTATGGAGCAAATATGCAAACAGAGAGCACCCAATAGAGCGGCTTTAAAAAAAACTAAACATGTATGTGTAAGAGAGGCTCTGGCACAAGCCCAGGGCCAGCAACAATTCAAAGCCAGGAAAAAGAGGGGAGGGCTCACCTGCTTTTCCAGCTGGGGCTGGGCCAGCAGCTCTGGGATGAAGTCCAGACAGATATGGATGGAGGGGATGCCTGCCACAGTTAGAGGCAGCAGACCTTGAGGGTAACCCTGACAGAGAGAGGCACAGAAGATGGAGGAAGCAGGAAATATAAATCTTAGAATGAAGAATGGAGGGATAAGGAATACACAGTAAATTCATTCAAGGTATCATTTAAGCACACACGTACGTTTAAATGGAACACGTGTGTGTAAATACAAATGCACACGGCAGCTTCTGCTCGGCAGTGTGGATTGGTGGGTGGGTGGGTGGATTAGAGTGGATTGATGAAGTTCACCATATGGCTGTCTGCTACTTTTGGGAGTGCTGCAGTCACTTACCACTAATGCCATGGCAGAATGTGATGACTAATGGGGTCAACATGACTCGGAGGTATTTTCAGTAATGTGGCACTATCCACTCAGCGACTCACACAGAGGGTATTTGCATGATCACATTCATTTCTAACGGCAAAAATTTGGAGGGGAGCAAGAAAATCTAAGTATGCAGTAATGTGAGAAGAAAGAGCCTGAACAACACGTGCCCGTTAGCTTTTGATTCAGACCTGTCACAACACTCAATTATCAATTCATTTCAATTGGCTTTAACAGCATGACGTCTGACGTGCTGCCAAAGCACAATTCTGATTATGAAATACAGTGAATAACATCAACAAAAGCTAAATAAAACGGAGTGAGAAACTAGTGAATAACAATTTTATATAATAGAATAAAATGGAAAATAATCGGGTACTTTTGTACGCCTCTTTTGTAGCGGAAGGAACCGACATATTTAGCAGCAAACACTGCTCATTCTTTCTTCTGAGGGGTAATTTCTCCCTTTCTGCCACACTTTGGAAATCAGGGCAATTCTCTTCAGATGTTGGGAAGAATTCCTCCCTGATACTTCTGTAGTTGGGACATTGTGTTAGAAAGTGTAATACTGTCTCTACAGCTCCCTCATCACAATGACAGCACAGCCTGTCTTCTCTGTGTCGGACCGTCTCTATTGACAGACTGTGGTGAGTCTGTCTTGTGCCCCAGTATTCTGTCTGTTTAGGGACATATATATGTTTCTAGTTTATGTTGCGAGTGTGTAATATCATTCCAAGTGATGATTTTTGGTTTTCTTTGCACCGAGAGAATACTTTTGCAGAGCTCTGCATGCAGGATTTCAACTGAATTGTTGTCCAATCATTTTGTAGTAAGGGACCCCATATCTCACTGCCATACAATGCAATCGATACTATAACTGATTTACATATTTTGAGCCGTGTCCTAATTGGAATTTGGATATCAACTGAACACACGACGACATAAAAGCCCTGTTTGCTTTCTCTTTGAGTTCCTTCACGGCAGAGCAGAAGTTTCCAGTGACTCCAGTTTGTAAACTGGAGTCAGTCTAGGTATTTGTCTGATCTATTATAAATGTTGAGTTATTTCTCTGTAACCTTGATCTTTTCTGGAATATCTCTCTCTTTTATGTTTGTGACTCTGTAAACCTGCCAGCCTTCTGACTGTCACAGCAAAACAAAAAAAGATCAAGTGTACAGTCCACTTCATCGTCTTCACATTGCGTTACCTGAAAGTGGACCAACTTGGCAATGTTAGGGTCAGCAATGAACATCTGATGCAGCAGACAACAGATGAGACATTGCACTTCCCTCAAGTCACTGAGTAGGCCTCCCTCTGGCTTGCCGTCCTCCACGCCCCCTCTGGCTCTCGGCCCCAGGCTTCTCTGTTTCGATTTCCCTGCCAAGGGGGCCCTAATGCTACTCAGCAGGCTCTCTGTGTTGGCCCCCAGCTGCTGCTGCTGCTGCTGCTGCTCTTCGGAAGTTGGCAGACACACTTCCAGGAGAATTTGAACTGCTGCGCTGTCCTGAGGTTAAATAGAAAAGAGATGCTACCACGGTTAGATGTGAAAGATAATCTCTGACATATTTGTTTGGTGCATATTTGGTGCATATTTCGAGCCATATTATTTCTGCACCATGCTTCACAAAAAACCCCACGACGTGAGATTATGAAAAAGAGTCCTCTTTTAAAGAAGTGAAGTCTGAGTTTGTGAGAGAGACAAAGTGCGTCTGTGTTGGTGGTTGAAATACCTGCGCAGCGAGAAGGGCGTTTTTCAGCTCCTCCCTGGTGACCTCGGGTGTGTCTGGCTGTCCGGGCACGCCCAAGTTTGAGACCGTCTGGCTCTGCCGATCGAAGTCAGCCGTCTCCTTCAGGTGACAGTGTAGGTAGGCTTTTGAGGCCAGCAGGTAGCCATTCAGCATGTGAAGCACAATGTCCATCAACGGAGGACACCTTGCAAAACAAATGTTTATATTTGAACCTGCTATTTTATTTGTACTGAACGTGCGTCCATGTGCTGTATGCGTCCATGTACGGCCCTTTAGAATACGTGCCGTAGTTACCTGTACACCCGTTGATCACAGCGCAGCACGATGAGAGGGTCCACCATCAGGTCATTCTGAGTGTATTGCTGCTGCCTGAGCAGCTTAGCTGAAGGTTGGAGGGCGTTTACCGTCATCACCCACAACCTGCAACACAGACACCAGTTTCAACTTTTCCCCCTTATCACTCGTTTGCTGCTGCTTTTTTTTTGCCCAGCGCTTGGAATAACAAAGAATTTAATTTCAAATTGAGATGTCAAAGATCGGTTAAGTCTAACATTTGAAAAGAGTGACAGCTCAGAAAGAGACATTATTGCAATTTTTAAAAGATGATCGTAAATTGCTGGTTGACAAACTATCGTACTCATCCAGATTAACAAATCATAAACTGTCAATGATTTTTTCCAATGGATTTATTCTATTTTGATGCTTCTAAAATATGAGACTCACTTCAGTAGGGGTTTGATTCAGTTACTCACAAATTAGCCTGTGGCAGCTTTTCACCCTCAATCTCTCTTATCAGACCGATGCTAAACTATGAACAGCAGGGTACGATGTGAACGCCAAGCCTTCCTGCAGCTCTCCGCATTGGCATATATCAGTGGATCTGTGTGAAATTTGACACTGCTCCCTTCCTGCTGGGTAAATCAGAGCCCAGCCCTCTGCAACATTCAATACTATGAGAGGGCGTGAGGAAGAGAAGAGTGGAGGAGGCAACAATCCCTTACATCTCCCTCATGGAGAGTCTCCCTCAGTTTTCTTGCCCTGAGCTCTTCTGCTTACAGAACACTTTTGGATCGATGGGATGTCTGCTCAGAGCTTTGGTAACTGTGCTCCTGTGGGCCCTGGGGCAGGGTGAGGGTCGCCCTTTTCTGTCCAGAGAGTTTGCTCAGGCTGACAGAGATGTTTGGCTCAATACCTCTGATCTATTCACACAATAATCAGTGAGCGAGCAGCCTCGGGTGAAGGGCAACAACTCTTGTTCCACAGGTCTCCCTTTAATCCATTTACCTAGTCTCACAGCAACTTTACACAGCCACCAAGTCAAGCGCTACAGTTAACCTTTCACTGAAAATACATACAATTAAAAATCTAACCAGCTGGCAAAAGTATCACTTAATTCATGGATTGGATATTTATATTTTTCTTATTACATTCAGCAAAATATCTCAAATGCTAATGAGTGAAGACAAGATACTACATCTGGACTATTGATTGATTTTGAGCCCCAATACTCAAGTGATGACATTAATGTGAGGCCTCGAGGTAGAAAAGCTATATGCACTAGGTATATCAATTATATGGATCTTATGTGAAAGTTGAGGTAAACTAATTTAAATTCCAATTACCACAATGTATTTTTCCCATGTGACATTCAGTGGTAATCTCACTTGAGGCTGTCACTGTAGCCTTTTCTATCCTTTGACACAACATTGAATCGTGTCCGGAGCATGTACCTGCGGGGCATCACAGTGTTGAGGCCCATCCAGAGCTTGTTAAGTGTCTGCAGTATTCGGCGGGGCACAGCGGGCTCCAGCAGCAGAGCCATGCTGGCTGTGAGGGCCTCCGCATAAGGGATCAGGTCTCCAGGTGAAAGCAGCGTTAAAGGCTCCAGGATCCGCATCAGCCTGGGACTGCTGGATGGTAACTTCTGGAAGGCTGGGGGGGGGGGGGGGGGGG
>NW_022280048.1:6440045-6451284 GCF_004355925.1 Anarrhichthys ocellatus | reverse complement strand
ACACACACACACACACACACACACACACACACACACACACACACACACATTAACCTGCATAATGGTGTGAAACCGATTATCTGTCACACCTTTGCATTTTGTCAAGAATCTCTCAAAGAAAAGCCAATTACAGCATAATCCTGTAAACCTGGAAGGATTAACTATTGAGATAAGATCTCAGTTTGATAATGGCTTGCACCTGTAAATCTATTACACAATAGTAAGCGTCTCTTCCCCGTTACACTCAAACACTGCTCTCTTACCTACACAACCCCGGCTCCTCGGTTACCATCGCTGCTGTTTGACCGGCTTTACTCTGAGCATTCTCTTTTCAATCTCAACAATCTCAGTTTACATTTGAATTGTATCTATAATCCAAAAAAAATATTTGTTTCTATTTACCTTATGCAAGGTCAATTTTAGCAAAGGCATGGGGGCTGAGAACTACCAGCCTGAACCCTTTGTCTTTCATCCCTTATTCCCATCCTCCTCACCCTGGTGGAGCTGGCTCTCGGTGTATCTGCAGGTGTTGCTGGGGAGCATCATCTTCCTAAGCAGGGGCAGGGTACCAGTCACCTCCTCTTCACACACCCAGTCCTCCACTAGACATAGATGGGGGTAGTTGGTGGCCAGCAGCCTCAACAGGGAAGAGTGCAGACCTGGGAACAGGTTATTTGTAAGTCTATTACCCACAATATTGTGGTGTATTTTACTTTTTTGTGTGTTTTTCCATTTTTTTCCAAACATAAAAGTCTTATTTGTTTCCAACAAGGGATGATCGTTCACAATCTTTATCACTTCCCACAACACACAGCAATTACAGTTGAGAGTAAGACAAACAAACTGGAAGCTTTTCCCAGGGTTATCCCTGCAATCTTGGTTTGTAACCTGTGTGCTCCTTATGCGATACTATAACAGTAAAATAAAATGTGGATTTAAGTCCATGTCTCACCCCCTAGCTCCTGCTGCAGTCCCTGGGCCTGTGTAACCAAGTACTTAATGGGGATCTGGTCCATCAAAGCTGCTGAGTACGACTTTGGCTTTTTCTGCATCAGGGCTTAAAAAAAGAAGAGGAAAATGTTGAGTGAAGCAAAGAAACTATAAGACAGGAAATAGAGAGGGTGATAACATGAAGCAAGGAAAGGACAAGCCGGAGCATAAGTGTTTTATTTGACAGTGTAAGGACGCCAGAGCCACTGTGCCGATGCGTTAAGAGGAGCGGAGGTGATTTTTCATTGACGTGGGTTCATTACCACTGCTGATGGGCTTCATTACTCCTTCCTTGAAGGCTGCGGGAGCACTTGGGTAAACACAGCAATTAAAGAGATGGGCATAAACTCTCACATAAATCTGGTCTAATGAGGGGCAAGAGGAGAGCTCATCATGGGAGAGAATAAACACTGACTAGGCTAACTGCTAATGCTCAATCTAACCTACAGCTGTCCGAGTTAGCTCAGTTCCCGCAGCCATTGTACTTGGCTCTTTGTCAGCCCTCCATTTATTCTCTATGAAGCCGCCAACATTCAGTGCCAAGAGAGAAAAGGATGAATGACTGCACATCCAGAGGGAGAGCATCTCCTACAACTTAACAGAGGACAAAAGCTGCCTTTCTCCTCTCACTGGCTGACAAATTCCCTCTATCTCACATACAATGCCTCCTCCATCGGAGGAGATGACAATGGATGCACTTTTGACAGGCAGAAGAGGAGGAAATAAGAAATGGAAAGGAAGTGAGCCGACAGCCCAGAGGGAAGTCTGGCACAGCGCAGTGGTATATGGGACACAGTTATTGTCTTGTACATACCCAGTTGTTTGGTGCTCGCCAACAGGTTCTCCTCATAAGACAGGATGTAGTAGAGGATGAGGAGTCGGGTGGTGATGGAGTAGCGTTGCCGTCCTCCTCGACTCGCCTCCCCTTGCTAGCCAACAGCAAAAGAGAAGCAAAACAACAGCTACAGGTGAGGGACGGGCAGCAAAGCAGGGCTCTGCATCGTCAGTGAATGAGTGATGGATACATTCAAAACAATGAATCTGCGATATAAAACCTGGAAGGCTTGGAGCAACAAGCAAGACTTGTTTTTAAATACAAAAGAGTTTTGAAGACAAAAAGAAATCTGATAATAAAAGCAATATTCTTTAAAGAGCCACTGAAGAGAAGGAACAAACTCCAGTAATTCTGGTCAAGGAAAATGTTGTTCTCATGTTTTTGCAGTTTCCGTGAATCCCTGAGGCAGACTCACCCCAGCAGAGCTCTGGAAGACATTGAGGATCTCCTGCTCAGTGATGGGCTGGTTGGTGGCCTCTGGGTTGGCCTTGGATGCTGGAGTGAGGATTGAGTTGATATAGGCGTCGATGAGGGGAATCAGTTGGGTGTGCATGGGGGTGGTTGTCTCACAGAGCTGGCGATAGATCCAATCCTGGAAGACGCACACAAGGACAGCACCGGATGGCAAAATTCATTAAAAAATAAATAAAAAAATAAGAATAGACATCTACCCGTTATTGAGCCACCGAGCACACATTTCCTACCTTGATGGACACTTTGTGCTTGGTGAAGGCTCTGCTCCGGAGCAGCTGGTAGATACAGTGAATTGGGAGGAATCCTGTGATGTTGGCACTCAAGTTGTTGGTCACTGCAACCCTCACCGCATGTGCTGTAACCACCTGAACATCAGGAAATAGAAAAACAAGTTATTTAAAAAGCAACGATGGAAAATACACAAAGCACAGCTACAAATTCTGTACAGTTCAATGTCACATTTTAGTGAGAATACAGCACACATTTAAAAGTAATTTGTAAGCAAACATAACTGACTGCAACATATGATGATTATATGCAGTGAGACTTTGTTACACTGAGGTTAGGCATCTATACCTTTACCCAAAACTGCTGTTTAGTGTTAAAACATACATGAAAGTGATTTATGGCCACTTTCAGTGGGTCATTTTCTTTAATTTTACAAATTGTTCAATCATTTTAGAGAGTTTACAGTAGCTCTCATTAGGGAAAATAATTGATCGTTGATGATAATAAAAGACCAAAGCCCTGAGAGGCAAGTGAGAAAAAAAAGAATTCTGGTGATCAATGTTCGAAGTCGGACCGAGTTGTTTTCTCTCATGTGATTAAGATGCAAGAGCAGTTGAAGAATTATTTTTGCCAGGATTAAGTTTCTTATTTTACATCTGTGAAACAGTTTTCCTGGGATCATTTTTCCAAGCTACAATTTGTTTCATCTTTAAAACAAGGCAAATATATTTTTTTGGTTCCGATTAATTTTTCTAATTTCTGAACTAAAATCCTACACAAACATACAAATAAATCACTGAACACTAGAATCAGCAGGACGAAAATGTGCATAAGGATTTAAGGATGACAACTTATGTACCTGTTCTGTGAAGATCTCCTGTGTGAAGATCGTCTTCATCTTGCTCAGAGAGCTGGGCTTGATAGCAATCTGTAGAATTAAAAAAAAAAAAAATATATATATATATATATATGCATGTATGTAATATCAACAATGGTAGATTTACTGTGAGTGAAAACAACCTGCAGGCAACAGTGATGGTATTTTGTAATTCACTCCTTTCATATTTCATAAGAAAAATTCTACATGGCAGGCGCAACACTGAATTGAGAGGATTGCCCTCGGGGTGGAAACAAACAGGCTCTAAATCCAATTACATTACACATCTTAGTGGAAATACACTGAGGCAGGAAAACTACTTAGCACACAGGCAGGAAACAATAGTGCAGTTAATAAGAAATAAAACAGCAAATTGGCCACGGGGTATGGAGTGTGTTGGTAGATATGTGTGTATGCTGCAAGTGTTTCATCAGTGATATGGTCTCTCTACGCTTCACTGCTGCAGTGGAGGAGTCGGGCCAGGAGCTGGTCAGCCAGACTGATGTATTGATCACTGCCTCCCTCCCACCTACCACCTTACCTTCATCCCCAAAGTAGAGCACACCAACTCAATAATGGAGCTGAGCTGGTTGCTATGGAAATACATGGCAACCAGTAATAGCATCTCTCCAAAAGAAGCGGCTACGCCTGCAGCACTGTAAGGAGGAGGACACACACACAAAGCATGCGAGGAGAGTGAGAAAAGACACTTGGACTTGTCGTTAATCCTGTATGTTACAGGACAGAATCTTAACAAACTGATTAGGCTAGTGGCATCAACCCACACACACACACACACACGTGCACATCACACCTTCTCCCATCAGCCTGCATCCCTGTCATCGCCCCTAAAGTCACTTAAGACACACGCATTCATATGTACTGCTGCAGTTACAAGTCATCGTTAGGACAGCCCATATTAACTTCACTTTAACAAACAAACACTTTGCTGAATTTATGAATCCCATAATAATAATAATACTAATAATAATAATAATAATAATAAGACATTTGCTGAAGGCAGCGACACAATGCCATCACAATGCTAACAAGATCAAACTATTTAAAATATTAGACGGGAGTAAAAGTGGAGAAATCTGACAAATGAAAGTGTTAAACAAATAATATAAGGAGCCTTGTCAGTAAAATGAACCATTCCATCATGAATGAAGTCAAGATGCGAGCACAGATGTTTTTACATTTTTGTTTCAGAGGTTTTCAGTACTAACCAGCTGTGTTTTATGATTTATAAACAGCTTCTTTAGTTGGTAGAATATTTTAACCTTTTTTCGGCTGAAATGCAAACGGCATGCAAAACCCAGACACCTTCCAATCAATTATTAAACAATAAAGACACTGCTTCTTGAGAAATGGTGAGCAGGTGAGCGCTATGCAATCTCTGTGTTAATGGATTAGATATAGGTACAAAATGTATGTAGGACATACCTCTCAAAGTATTCCTCCTCTTTGATCATCCAGCTGAGCCACATGACCATCAGCTGCTCCTGCTCTGGAGTGCTGGACGGACACACACACACACACACACACACACACAATAATGCTCACACTCCATGTAACAAGGTGTTCAATTCCAAAAGCTACAGAGAAGAGTTCTGGCTGGCAGCTTACATTGGCAGAAAATCAAAACTCAAGACCACTGTTAATTGAATAGGGTTTGTGATCCAAACCTCATGATTTTTTTTGTGTTTGCCGAATAAAACAAAGACTTCAATAAGACAGTCTAGCTTCATGTACCTGACCAGCGTAGGGAAGGCCAGCAGCTTGCAGAAGGACAAAGAGACAAAGCGGACGCCGGCAGGAGTGGCCGGGGGCCGGCTGGTCATCAACTGAAGGAGCTGCTCTGCCTCTTCATCTGTGGGTCTATAGAGGGATCATATTGAGAATACTATCATCAAGACATGAATGTTCTAGAGGTAATACTTTAAACAAACTCGCTGACTGTGGAACATTTCTAATCTAAAAAGTAAACTCTGCGTCCTCTTTGACCTACCTGAGGCCGGCGATGCCCATGAGGGCACAGTAGAGTCGGAGCAGAGCGCTGGCCTTCACCACATGCTCCTCTCGGAGGCCAGAGTAGCCTGAGCTGACCTCCTCTTGCATACCGCCGTCATTGGGCACGTGGGTGCTGCGTGAGCGTGGCAGGATGGCGACAAGCTCCAGCAGCAGCTGTCTGCGCATCTGCCACAGCACCGAGCTGCTTTCTCTCTTTCGCTGGCAGCACAAAGAGAATGACATCAGTTAGCTGCTAAGCCTCACTTACACTTGGGCCCCAACCAGTGAATGTTTGGCTTCGTTTATGATAAATGACAAACATATAACAGGTTAACAAAATTGTCAACAATTCATTTTCTGTTGAGGGCTGAAGGCCAAATATGGACAGAACGTTTCAATACATCTCCCCAATGCTGCAGAGAGGCTTCTCTACAGAGCTGAGGGAGAGTCTTATTGTCTACACAAGAGAAACAAACAAATGATAGCATGAAAGGCTGATTGTGAAAAGTATCTCTCTGTCTCCATGAACTGCCATCAGATGGAAATATGCATGATACCATGTGTATTTTTGTATCATGATTTAAACATTAGCATAAATGTAGGACTATTCAATTCAAGATATGAAAATTAAAACAGAAAATAATGGGGATGAAGAAAAAAACAATGGGCAAGAGAATGTATTATGTCAAGGAGGGTCCTCACAAGTATAGAAAGAGAAACCTACATGCTTGAGAATGTGTCCATGTGTTTCTACACTCCGGATGATTACATGACATGCACATTAAAAGCCCCAGCTTCATCCTGACTGAGGCGAAGCTTCTCCTACTACTACATACACACAACATGAACATGTTATCTAATCAAAGTCAAGTCATAAATCATGTAAACAACTAGTTTAACTTAACCCCATTACATCCAGCAGACTCAGATGAGGTGTCCACCCTAACACGGCGAGACTCTTGTAACGTGCACCGTGAATACACCACAACATCTTGTCCTGTCAGCTCACTTCTGCCTCTGCTCAACATGCTGAAACTAAGTGATCTTAGTGGATCTTACTGCATTGCAGTCGTCTCGGTGTTAACTTACCAAACTTCTTCTGTGACCAGTTTAGCGTCTACAAACTGGAGTGTGTGTGTGTGTGCGCGCCTAAACAAACAACAATTAATGGAGTACAGAACAAAGGCTGCTCCCTCACCTGTTGTCCTTTGCGAATGAACATGCCGAACCAGGTGCGGACTTTGCTATTGGTACCCAGTAGCAGACCACTGACATAAGAGACTAGCGGACTGACTGCCTCATCTGGTGTGTCTGGTCTGTAGTCCAGAGTCAGAGCCACCCCCAGACCAGGCAGGTGACACTCCTCTACCTGGGAATACACAGAATAATGAAAAACACTGTCAATTACATTATGTTCTTAGTAAATGCTTCTGATGGCATACGTTTATGTTGAAAAACAAACAAATGACACTCCACACTGTAAATTGGCGTCTGTGTTTTGTTCTATAAGCCACTCATTTAGTTGATGTCTTCTAGTGTACTCCACAATCAAAGTAATACTTCATGTTTGAGCTACTAAAACAAAAAAGACTCAGAGTACAGTATGTAGAAAATCGAATATTTTGCATTTTTTGCTTGACAAATAATTAATTGATTTTTAAAATAGCTGCTGATCGACAAATGGTTTTAGCTCTAATTGTCTAAGAAGACATTTACATTTACATTACAGTCATTTAGCAGACCCATTTATCCAAAGCGACTTACAATTCAGAGTCTATCACATTTCTACACCGTAGGCACAGCTACGGGAGCAATTTTGGGGTTAAGTGTCTTGCTCAAGGACACATCGACATGCGACGAGCAGAGCCAGAGCCGGGGATCAAACCGCCGACCCTCTGATGGAAGGACGGCCCTGCTATCCACTTAGCCACAGTCGCCCCAAATTTCAAAGACAAATTTCTCCCTCTAGGGATAGTATCACAAAGTGTACCACAACATATATCAGTGAAGGCAAAAATCTTTCTAACCCGTGATTGTGAGAATATAATGTTTCTGGCTAAACTGAGCCCATCAATATTCAATTAATGTGCTTATTATTTTCTTGATAAATCGATTAGTTGCTTCGTCGATGAAATGTCAGTAAGTTGTAACAAATGCTCGTCTTAATCTCATGAAGCCCAGCGTGTTTGTTGAGTTGTCCCACTAACGGGTGAAAACCCAAATATATGAAGTTTTCTATCACAAAAGACAAATAATCCTCACAATTAAGATGCTACAACCAGAAGAAACTTGACAGTCTTGCTAAAAAAAAAAGCTGAAACTTGATGACACTACTGATGTTAAACCTGCAAAACTGATTTTTTTATTTTTGGCCACGGAGTCTGTCTGCTGTTTGGTGCTGAGCAGGTAGTGCTGGTAATAATAAAGTTGGGGCTCTAAATTATTGTCTGAAAGTTTGCTATAAAGCTTTGTAAAGGTGCGGGGAGCTGCAGATCTCGGTGATAATTCTCTGTTAACAATGTTTGAAATACAAATGTGAAACCTGTGACAATGTGATCATAAAATATCAATTATAGCCCCTTTAAAGCCATTATGTTCAGCGTTTGAAAATTCACGACCGTGGCACTTCTGAGGAGATATGGGGAGGCACGGCTCGCATGCTGACTTAAACGTCTTAGGTGTTAAGAGAAGCTGCGAAATCAAGAAAATGAAAAGAAGTTACAGTAATTACTTGTGTCGAGATCATACTTACCGTTTTTATGCAACCATGTTTTTGCAAATAATTGACAACATTCTAAACAAACATCATGTAACAAGTGTTACTTTTAGTTTACACATGCCTGATTAATGTGAACAGAACAGCAGGAGAAATTCAGCGCAAATGCATCTCAAGCAGAACACAGCCGCTTTGATGGATTCTCTCGTCTGACATAGATCAGCTTTGGGAGGAGGTTATGTATAAAGTAGGACGCTGGTGTTACATTTGTGATTGTATTAATAGTGTGACTGACCACCATAGCTCTGATGTTGAGGGCCTGTGAGGGGTTCATCTGACAGAGCTGCCTGAGGGCTTCAGTCCTGCGTCGACCACCCACACTCTCCTCATCCTGACGCTCTCCATTCTTTATCAAACCTCGACAAACTGCAAAGACACACATGCACATTTAAGGAAACAAGCAGCATAGATCGCCCTTAAAAACAACATAAGTTAGAGTTTCCTGAATTTGTACATTTTGATACTCCCATTAACAACATGCCGACTGAGTTGTCCCAGAAAGTAAAGGAGATACTATACAATCAATACATTATGTTTGCTTAAAGGCAGTAAGACTGTATCATTTCTCCAATGGTCAAGTCGTGTTCCTCCATAAATTAACTGTAGAATCATGACTCATTTATTTGTCTGTAAATAAGATTTAACAGTCATCCCACGACAGCACTGCCATAGCCTGATCTCACATCTCATTTATCCTTGTACTTTCCCACAGCTGACAGTTTAAAAGGCAAACTGCTCATGGTTGGTTGGGACGATGGCATGCACTGAAGTGATATTAGTTCCCATCTCTGCCACTTCTGGATGATGGCATGTGCCACAGAGGAGTCAGTGCAGTTAGGTCTGGTAACCAGCTCTTGTTCAACATGACAAACCGTGATGCTTCTAGACAGAGACATTTCCCACACGTCACCCTGAGATCAATTCATTTCACTTTCAATTCAGTGAAACAAAGTCTTTCCCTGTAACAGAGCCAAAAGGATGTTGACTGCTATGTTGATCTGACCCTCTTTGTGTTATTAAGGAAGCACCGGAGACGGCGGGTGTTTTCTTATAAGGAGTCTCTCAAAGCACACACACAGCACAGAGCAACACAATACTGTCCATCAATCAAAGACAAATACACACACCCTTGGATTGGACCAGTGGTATGCCTGGAATTAGAGGGGAAAGAGATAAACTGGGAAAGAAAACGTGATGGCAACTCAATAGTGATCTGCCTATAACTACAATGAAGCTATCACAGAACGCTTCAAAGGTAACGTTAAGTAAAGCCTGATTTCTGCCTCAGTAGGAACACTCACTAACCATATGAAGCTCGTACTGGTAATTAAACAGACACTCTACCTCACATTATCAGCAGAAAGCATGTGCAGTGTTGTGAGACGGATGATTTACTGTACCTTCATTGAAGCTGTCAGGGACGTTGGCAACCAACAGACACAGAAACCAGTCTCCATTGCGGACATGCAGCAAAGCCTCTGCCACGTCCACAATGGGGAGCAAGGAAGGCAGCTCTAAGAAAAGGAAAAAAAAATAAACACATATTCATTTGTCAACTGCAGAGGACAAAAATCACTGAGGTGGGATATTTACCATTCGATAGTTTTGGTAATATACAGCTAATGATGCAGCTAATGTTTGCTTATATAGATAGATATGTATGCGTGTACAGAAGCCATTATATTCAGCACCATCCCACTTTCATAGCACATTTAAGGTAAAACTACAAAGAAGATAAAAGGAGTCGGGTACCTGCTTGTAAAATGCAGAGGACATCAGCGACCTCATCCAAGTAAACGGGGCTTTCAAAAAGTTCAGAGGACTTTAAGAAAAACTCTCCATTTGAGTCTACCACCTGAGAAACAACAAGGGAATGGGAAACATGGTGTGGATCAATCATCTGAGTCATCCTATTAGATGAAGAAGCGAGTGTTGAAGGGCAATAGCAGTACAAAGGAACATATAATTTGTCAGTCAGTGTGAAAGCAGAAATTTGGGAATCATTTCAGATGCAAACTTAAGCTTTGATGAACAAGTAAAGGAAGCTGTGCAATCCTGTTCCTTTCATCCAAGACCCATCTCAACAAGTAGTATATTTTCAATCATTCAGTATTTTGTACTAAATCATTCGTGCTTTAATTTCCTTATATTTATACAACTCTGTCTCTGTATATTCAGGCATGAAAGATGTCTCCTCCACATCTCTATACCATACAAAAAGCAACAGCTCAGACGGGCCACTGAAACCACCAAATTGCCCCATTTCTGCCACGTCTTGGTAACCTATCATCAGTGCTAGTTGTCTGGGTAGTTTAGAGTGGCATAACCAGAGCTAGCTTTAAAAACAATGGCTAACATCCTTTGGTTAGCATTATTTTGCACATATCTTTGACTTTTCTTAACATGGTTTTGGTATTCACTTCATAAGAAAAATACGTTAACCATTTTTTTTTAACCATTCAAGCTAACTTCACTGATGTTTTCAATGTCCTTTGATGTACTGAACCATGTGTGGACACCTCGTACCGTACCTTATTCATGATAGCCAACAGTTCACTGAGGGTTAGACGGAGTCTCCTGAGGGGATCACTGTGTTCAAACTCCAGGGTCAGGCCGTGCTGTAGCTGTGACACCAGGATGCTTTCTCCATTCGAGCCGCCTGCCTTGTGCCTGGCAGAAAAGACAGCACATTGTGTATAGTTGGCCTTTTTTTTTTTTTTTTTTTTAAATTGAACAAAGCAATATACAGTTGTGTGAAAAAGTGTTTGACCCCTTCCTGATTTCTTATTTTTTTGCATGTTTGTCACACCTAAATGTTTCAGATCATCAAACAAATTTAAATATTAGACAAAGACAACACAAGTAAACACAAAATGCAGTTTTTAAATGAAGTTTTTTATTATTAAGGGGAAAAAAAAAAATCCAAGCCTACATGGCCCTGTTTGAAAAAGTGATTGCCCCCTAAACCTAATAACTGGTTGGGCCACCTTTAGCAGCAGCAACTGCAATCAAGCGTTTGCGATAACTGGCAATGAGTCTTTTACAG
>NW_022280048.1:6418413-6439645 GCF_004355925.1 Anarrhichthys ocellatus | reverse complement strand
CCAAAGATGTGATAAACCACAGTTAATTTATGTTTTAACAGAGGGGGGGGGCAATCACTTTTTCACACAGGGCCATGTAGGTTTGGATTTTTTTCCCCCCTTAATAATAAAAACCTTCATTTAAAAACTGCATTTTGTGTTTACTTGTGTTATCTTTGTCTAATATTTAAATTTGTTTGATGATCTGAAACATTTAAGTGTACAAACATGCAAAAAAATAAGAAATCAGGAAGGGGGCAAACACTTTTTCACACAACTGTATGTATGATGAACAGAGGCACCTAATTCTTAATAAGAGACTGTAGTAATACTCATGTCACCAGGTGTATGTCAGATTTACCTGAGCTGCTGCTCTTTTCGTGCGTCCTGCTCCAAGGCGTGAAAGTCCACAGACAAAAGCGCTACGATGGAGTTGACAGCTTCCACCCCGGAGAGCAGGCGGAGGATGAGCTTCTTGTCTTGTGCCCAGGACTGGCTCTGATCAGCTGGGGCACACAGAGCCATCCTCACCAGGCAGGGCAGCAGCAGCCTCAGCTCAAGGTCACTCAGGGCAGCCAGCCCACCCACATCCACCTTCTGCATGGCTTCAAAGGCATAAGAGCTGACAAACTGTAGCCCTGCACTGTCTGCCATGTCTCTGCAACTTAGCCTGGACGGGACAGGCGAAGCAGACAATTTAAAAGGACGGCATCTGATGGCATATGAAGCAAATACAGTAGACAGTCTTCTAGTCTGGGCATCTTGAGTGGTATGAGCAGATGCACCGATAGCATGGTTTAGCAAACACTACATAGACCCTACATAAACACTACATATACTTTAAACAACTCAGAGTTCAGCTGACAGAAGAAGCCGAGTTAACTTTCTTAGTGCCAATGCATTCATTTCTCATCTTACTAACGTTCGTAAATATCTGAATCGTACGCAATGTCAAGTTAGTTCATGTTCCCATAGTGTTGGTTATTCATTTGCTACATAATGTAAAGGTTGTTAGTATAATTATAACGTTGCTAACAAAACAAAGTGAAGGCTGGCTATTGCGGCTAACTAACGCTAATGTCAATGCTAACTAATACTGGGCAGGTAACACAATAACTTACGCGCAATCTTCCCACCCCAAGTCAACACATTATTCCGATTCATGCGTAGCACTTAGACGCGTTCAAAAGCAGAAGCAATATCGCAAGATACAGCCAACTCCAACTGTTAAGCTAACAGCTAACTGGCAGTAGCTAACACTCATTCACTTGTCAGCTGCTGTTTGAGCGGCGCATGCTACTAGCCAGCTAGCAGCTAGGCTAGGCTAGGCTAGGCTAACTGGTCATAGGATAATACTCTCATGTGCTGTCTGGTCCGTCTCTGCCGTGTAAACATTCAACGTAAATACAACAATACGACACGAATCATCTTACCTCAATTCTTAGGATGATACTTAGAACTAAATTTCACCAGAGAGGCCTCCAGACCTCGGGCTCTGTTGTGTACCGTCAGCCTCTAATGTTATTGGGAGTCCAAAGCCAATGACTGAGAGAGAAGCTCGTCCTAGCTGTTCCGGTAGCTTTATGGAAATATGTTTGTTTTTTGCAATGCTCAGTCTATTATGGTTTCCGCATATCCACTTGTATCTCATCTGTAGCTACAGTGATTACTATGTCAGTGTGACAGTGAGGGAGCCGGTCGAATGGGCACTGTGGAGCAGCACTGACTGGAGGCAGTAACGTTACAACACTCCCGGTGATGCCCCAACTGCAGGCGGTGGTGCGATCAACATGGGCTGGGCAATGTTGACACATTACACGAGAGTACTAGAACAACTTATTTCACATGCACAAAACAGTGGCTCCAGTAGAAAGTTTCAGTTGTTCGGCTCTTTGAATAATGCAAACAGACCTCTTGCTGGTGACGTGTGAAGATTAATTTCTGCACCATAAATAACACGTGGAAATAGACAATGTGGATACTCGCTGGTGTGTTATCTTTTCCCCAAGCTCTTGTGGCTGACAGACCTGATATCCATATCTGGTTACGGTGCAGATATTAATATATTATAATATCATTGAAAAGTCATTGAGAGTGTGTTGTATTTAATAAACACCTTTTCTTAATTATATCTTATAATGTGACGTGTCATAGGTTTTACAGTTACATGAGAGGCCAAACAATTACCTCTGTCTGATTACATTTCTCTCTTACATTGTGTAGAGTTTTACCCGGCCTGTCACTGACATGTCAGGGTAAATTCCACTACATTTTCAAGGGCACATTGACAGCATTTGCTTGGGGATGAAGGAAAGCAGAGCGGGACCTCTGTGTATTTAAAGGCCGCTGACAGCGGAGAAAACTGCAGCAAATTCTCAAAAGAATGAATTGCCAGCTGCTTCAACACGACCTCGGGGCAATTCAGCAATTTACACGTTAAGATATCCGACTCTGTTTATTATGCAGGGTTATTCCGCTGCCTTTCCCACTTGTGAATACAAAAGTGAGTGTGATAACAAGCTTGCAGACCCACTGTATTGTAGAAGCAGATGGTTACTGCAAACAACCATGATTTCTCAAAAAGAAAACATGGCAACAGACTGAAAATTAATTTTCAGGGTTTTATTTCAAATTGAATGTATTTTCTACACTCAAAAGAAGACCACATACATTTTGATGGTCAAATATCTCAAGCCAACAATTATTGGCAAATATGCAAGGTTAACAGCAATAGCAAAGCACAGCTCAACCTGAACAGGATAAATTCAGACAGTAGATGCTCCTCAGTGCACAAACACTGTATATCCAATGGGCAGGCATTCATAGCTGGTTAAAGTTCATTTACGTCACACATTTACTTTCACACTGAAGTAAAATGGGACTGGTCTAAATGTATCCATAACCAATCAGAAGCGGTGCCAAAAGAGCCAGACCTCAGCCAATCAGAGTAAAGGAGAGGTATAGTATACTTAAGGGATGTGCTGAAAGGGACACTGCATGTCTGCCATTAAGGCAACTGTTCTCATTTTCTCTCTCACCTAATAAAAAAAAAAAAAAAAAAAAAAAAGTCACACCCGAGGTCAGCTACCTCCAAGAGATGCCACTAGTTCTCCTTCCACTCCACTATTGGTGTCCTTGTCCAATTGCACATCACCGTCCGTCCCCCTCCCCAATAATCACAAGCACAGGAAAATAAGTTGACGCACTTTATTCCTAAAACAGAAGCCACACCACCAACTGCTGGCATGGCATTCATATATAATTATTTATATATATTGCCGTTTGGTTTTTGTGTCTAAATGTGTGGTATAAAATACTATATACACAACAATGTACCTCTTTATTTGAACACAGTGAAGTTCATTGCTGTACAAGTCCTCTGTAGCTACAGCTTTGCTGTAAGTCGTCCATGCTCAAAGGCATGGAACATAATTCTCCACTCTCATTTTTCTGTACATTGTGACAATACAAATATTCTGTCTCCATTACAAAAAATAATACTCTAAAAGCAACCTACTGGGACCTTATTTCATTGGGATTTTTTTTCCTGGTTGTTTTGTAATTAAGACGATTACATACATCTTAAACCGATTGCTTTAAAGCAGGAAGGTGATATAAACCTTCTCCATTTTTTATATATAAAAGAGGTTAAGAAATAAGACAAATTATACATTTAAAAACTTACAATAAATAAGATAGATGCAGGCATTTCAATTGGATACTATTTCATCCAAAGGAATTTCAGATCTTAAAATCAAAGATCCATTTTTTCCACGATCAAATATGTCCCTTTTCTTCCAATAACTTTACAAATAGACTTGTCTCTCCGGTACACACTGGCCAGTGACTGTGCTGCCATGCTACATACCATGACATCCAATTTGTCATTCTCTCACGTTCATTAATTTGCGACTCAACTTCTGGTTCCCCCCCTCATCTTTATTCGCTTGTCTCTTTGTGCATGTCTTTGATTCACACGGACTGGACCGTCTCAACCAGTACCAGCCGTCTAATCCCATCTCGGTGCAGGATCCAGCTCCGTACGCCCGTCTGGTTTCTTGCACTTTCCTTCAGTCTTGATGAAAGCTCCCTCGAGTCGTCGCTTTCCTTTTTCTTTGAAATGTTTCCCCTACATCCCCGCCAGCAACAGGCTGTTGGCTACAACATGTTCATGATGAAGTTGTACATCTGGTTGAGCACCACAAAGTGAATGGGTAGACACGATCGTCGGTCCTGTGTAGCCGGGTCACACGTCAGCCAGGAGAGGGCGTTGTACTGCTCCAGCACATATCTGTTCAGGCACACATCAGAAATGCATCTTTAAATTGGAGGTATTTGTAGGGTGGCACGCTGGGTTTAAAAAGATAAATAAATAAAATAAGCCTTTATTTTTCAAAATGATCCACCCTGGGCCATTTCAATTCTCATGAATACGGTCAATTAGTCATTTGTATCAAAAAACAACTTCAGTCTGAATGAAATCTGCAATACAAACCCCGGCTGAAAACACAGTCAGCGGGTTGATATTATGTAGTATTGTGTCCGGTGTTGTTTACCTGAGTACATCTGAGGTCTGATTGGAGTCGAGGGGATGGGAGTGTTTGCTGTGCAGTAGTTCATCTGATTGCACTGAAGACACATGGAGGTGCAAAGAGGCCTGAGAGAGGGAGCGAGGGGAAATGGCATCATAACAAAGTTATTAACCTTTTATTACATCTCATGTAAATAATTACAGTTCTTTTCACAGAGCGGTGACAGCAGCAGAGGGGATACCCGTGCAAATCAAAACTCTGTCGTCCTCTTGTATCTAACATCTTCGGTTACAGGGTTCAGTTACCTCAAAAACACTTGCTGGGGCTGAGCTTCAAAATGCCACAGAACAGGTTAGCAGTTCATTTACACCTTACATATTAATAACTGCATTTTTAAAGGACTGTTGTGGTTCAATGGGGAGTTGCGTGCTGAACTATTTCTCAGTTGGAAGCAATGGCTTCCTGGAGTCTTGTTGTCACAGTGAGGTTTCCCGGCAATCAGCGGCGAATCCATGAATCATACCATATAATCGATCGTAAAACCATGCGTGCCATTGTTACACTACTGTTTTTATACAAATTAAACAAACGAGACATGTTAATAAGTGAGCTTTTAGAGGGGCTGACAGGTTAACCAGGCTAGCTGCTACCCTGTTTCCAGTCTTTATGCTAAGCTAATCAGATGCTAGCTGAAGCATTACATTTAACGGACAGACATGAGTGGTATCAATCTGACTCTCAGCAAGAAAGCATATTTCTTAAAAGTAATGAATATCCCTACAGTTAGTTTGTTATTGTTTTGTAGTGCACCGTGACCTACGTTGATGTTTCCATTAGGTTGTCTTTAGTGTAATTTAGTCTTCATTGTGTAAAAAGGCAGCACTAAACGAAACCCATTAAATAAAGACGTGAGAGGGGCGGAGCCTGCTACCTTGAGGAAGAGTGGACACTGGTTCTGAGCCTGCGGACAGGCTGACCAGAACCAGTCAGGTAGTGGGCCGGCTTTCGCCGTGGAGACAAAGTAGCCAAGTGCCAGAGGCTGCTGCAGGAGGTTCGGAACCTCTTCATGAGACTCCATACGGTCAGTACTCTGGCCCTGTAACAAGGGAGAAACTCAAGGTTAGCATTGTGTCCATGTGTCATATCACAAGTTGTACTGCATGTCTTTTGATAAGACTATCTAATGTTGTTGTATTCTGACTCATTTAACAACATACAGAGGAATGGGAGACATGAGGTGCGACATCAATCCAAGGCTGCTTTCAATATTGCAACATAGAAGTATACGGAACTGTGTGCATGCACGGGTTGACTCACCTTACTGCCATCACCCCCGTGGTGGTAATGAGAGCCAGGCGAGTGTACTGGTGAGGTGTTGGGCGAGATGTTGATGATGTCTGGGTCCACCAACTCGTTCTCCTGGTCCAGCAGGTCAAAGATCCCAATGGCATCGGACCCATCTGAGGACAACAGGAGAATAATTCAACAGGTCTGCAAGTGATGATGTGGGAGGATTGTTATTAAACAAATACACTCCATGTGTCTCTGAAAGCATCGAAAATACTCTTAATGAAAATGTCCCTCCCACATATCTGTGTGCCAAAAATATGTATTTTTCTGTCGCAATATACATTTCAGAAGATATTATTTGGACATTCTGCTTGTTACTGAATATGGAATGTGAGGGACCATGCTTAATATTACTGTCATTAAATACATTTGCACTCAGGAAATAAGCTTAAGACACATGAGGTGCTGCAGATGCACTAAGCATGTAAGCACACACTACTTCTAAACGGACTCTTAATAGCCTGGAAAAGTAAACAGGAAGGATTTGGGAAAAAACAGTACAGATTAGAAGGGAAACACAGTAATGGCTGCATTTCCCTTTAACATCTGTGGCTTCGCTTAAGTCCAATGACTGCAAGACAGATTAAGGAGCCCGACTGACCGTTGGTGGCGTTTAGAATGTCGATGTTTGGGTCGATGTTGGTGTAATTGGAGCTGGCCACTTGGACGAAGGCGGACGTGGGGAAGACCAGGATGTGGGTGCAGGAGGTGTCCTGTGGGGTGTTCAGCTGGGACGTCTGCATGTTCAAGGTGGTGCTGCGGCCAAACACTGAGCCTGTCGACACAGAGTCTAATGGGAGAGGAGGAAGGAGAGAGCGACCGGTCAATAAACAGTGAGGCTAAGAAGACGGCAACAAAATAAGAATGCTTGTCAAAATCCTTTTACCTACTGCGGGTCAGATCTTTAAACTGGTGAAGCGTCATATAACTCACAAAGGAATATAACTAACTCTGCTGCCAAAGAAATAACTCAAACGTTACCCGTCATCAATCTATATAGAATCAGTTGTAATAACAACCAGAGTGACTCGGTTCTATAGCCCTTGTGATTCGTTTAGCAGCGGCCGTGAGCGAACCAGTGGGGCACGCTCACATGCACTGAAATGCACGTGCAGCCGGCCAGGCTATGTCAACACAGCAGGAGAAGCTCTGATAACAACACACATAAAGGAAGCGCTCAGGTAGACATCCCTCCACTAGATATACACATAGAAAATAGTTGTCTACTGCTATATTAATGTTCAGAATGTCACATACAGCTCCTTTAAAAATATACAAGGACCATCTTCAACCGTGCACCAAGTAACAACTTTCCAATTGTGATAAAAACATAAAGTCATTTTCAACTACAGCATAACATTTCAACGACTGTTGAAGTATTAATGTCTTAATTTTACAATTCATATAGGTTTCTGCATATGCATTTCATAATTGTAACTGAAACAGCTGTTACGTATAGAGCCAGCAACTCTCTTGAGTTTCTGTTCCATGTTACAGTGATGTAACCCCCCCCCCCCCCCCCTTGTCATATCCATCCGAGTCTAACACAGCCTTGCTAATCTCTTTCAGCTTAAAGAGCTTTTTTAGAAAGGAGATGGCCTCAGCCCGGCATCGCTCAACACAATCCTGGTATGATGCACTGACAATCCCCCACTCGTTTCCCAAAATAAACCCATTGATCTGGCTCTCCATCACACCGCATTGAGATCAATGGGCATCTGAGAGGTAGTGCTTTATGAGCAAAAGGTACATGATCTTCCCTGCCATCAATCTGCTCTGGACAAGGAGCAGACATGCATTGTGATATGCTGCTGCCATCCATCACGCCGCACACTCTCACCCAAACACACACACACACACACACAGACATGAACACACCTTTCTTGGAGGAGTAATCGACTCAGATGAGAAGTGCATGTTAATACAGATAGTAAGTGTTCTGATAATCTTTGTCATTTGCACACACACCTGGCATGATGATGAATGATCCCTGGGGCTCCATGGCAACCAAGCACACGCTGAGGATGCTGGGAGTATCCGAGGCGGAGATGCCGCACATTCGACACATTTCCTTCAGCCGGCGACTCAGTGACTGGAGGTTTCTCCTGCTCAGCAGAATACTCCAGTCTGGAACATCGAGAGACGAGAGCAACAGGGATGAATGAACATGTGACACGCTGGTGTAAAAAACACCCGAATGTCTTGAATGCTGTTTTCTTTTTTTTGGTCATGAAAAAGCATTTCAGCATCATTTAACTAGCCCTCCTTACCTTTTAACTCTCCGTGTCCTATCCTGCCCAGTCGGCCAATCACCACCCTCCAGGGGAGTGATGTCATCTGCACCAGCCCCAAGCACCAATCCCACAGCTTCTGCAGGCCGAGCCGCCGAACAGAGCCCTTTTTCCTCCGCGCCCTGCGGGACACGCATCGACTCACATGTCAAAACCACTTGTCAAAGTATGCAGAACAGACATGCAAGACAGGGAGTCAAGTGTACATACAGTGAGCTTAGCTGCTAGCCACTAGAGCTGGTTTAACAGTTTGTGAGGCAGGTGAAGGTGAACCTCTGGAATGTGAGGGCCTGTGCAGAGATCATCCTTGACTGACAGTTGTGTGCTTTGCCTCTCAAACCTAATTTACACTTGAGTGAGAAGTGTCATTTGACAGCTGGCTTGACAAAACTGACGCAGACACATTTTAAGTGTTGGTGACAGCTGCCGTGCACCTTTTTGTAAGGTCACACACATCTGCTGTGCAGCTGTGTGTGAATGAGGGGTATTCACAGAGAAAAATGAACCGGTGGAGAATGTGGAGGATGATGGCAAGCGGGTTTTTAACAACCACTGGTTGAGTGCTACCGGCTACACAGACAAAGAATCGACCAGATTGTTAAAGATACTTTCACAATAACCACACTATGAACAAAAACACTTGCGTGACATGTTTTCTGTCAGCTGACACTTTGTTAGATGACAGCTATAAATTATTCTCTGAGTTGTGTCACACCTGTTTAACATAAAATATCTAACTTTCTGCTGCTAGGAGTCTCTCAATCAAAACAACAACAAAAGACGGAATTCGGTTCGCCGAATTGTGGGCACAGGTCTCTTCCTCTCCAAAACAACCGGACCAGGTTATTAAAACCGGTAAAAACACTGAATAAAGCAGTTTCACAATAAAAATTGGTGTTTTGCCGACGCTGTGGGAAGCGTGTATCGTAAAAATGTGGCTTAAAACTGGATGAGAAAGTTCATTTATGACAGCCTCTGGCAGACAACCACAAGGCCGCTCATACGCACAGGGGATCTGACGCCATCGACAGGCCACCAAATAAAACGGACCATTATCGTGAACAAAACCATCAAATTTCTCTAGGTTTGAAAATTGCTGGGAACATTTGGGATAATGTAAGTACACAACTCAACAAAATAGATAACATAGCTCTTGAAGTTTTTATACATTTTAAGGTGGAAAAGTTACATGTTATACCTTTAAGGAAAGACAACTCGAAACTCTTTCTCTACTTCTTCTTGTACACAGAGTTTAATAAGCTCAGTACTCGTGTGGGGGTTCAGTTGTGTTCAGTGATACCTAATGATGGTAATAAAAGACTTTGAAGCTGGTAGGTTTAAATATCGTGCAGGTGGAGGGTGGTAGTCATACCTGTTGGGCACATCGATGTTGATGATGCAGGTCTCCAGGAGTTCCCCATACAGGTCAGTGCATGTAGCCAGGATCCAGCGTTGGTCGTGGGACAGACAGTATCCGACAAAGAGCACGTTGTATTTCTGCGATGCCTCCCCAAACGTCTCTCCGAGCTCCGTCTGCTTGTCCTTTACCGGTGCTAGAATGAACGGGGGTGTATACAGACGCAGATACTCTGGCCTCTGCAGATTGGGAGGGGAAGATGTTCAGGATAAAAGGATTTAGTATAAATGTTCAGCCCTTCTAAACAAATGGAGAAAAACTGGACATGCTCCAGATGTATTAAGTTTCTGCATGCATGACTGGAGCAGGACATCTTCTCTTTCAATCCTAATTTCTGCTCGTTAAGAGCCAAGCTGACCCAAACAATTCACATTCTAGGCATCTTTACAAGCAAATATGTTTGGTATGACACTCGAATTGTCCTATCCATATCCCAGTCCTCCCTGCCAAGACAGCTCAAGGTTCGCCAGTGTATCAAAGGGAAAGGGTAGCGCTGGCTGGAAGGAAGGAAGTCCACTGAATAAGGTCCTGATCTTAAGTGCCCCTTTGTCTAAACCTGGTGTTGAGATCCCATTATGGAAGGTCTCAGGGAGCTAGCCAAGCAGATAATGGAAAGAAAACTCTGTAGTAGCAAAGGGGTTACAAGTTCCCGTAGTCCTGTTCCAGAAGAAAAAACTCTGAGGATGGTTAGCACTAAAAACGCCATTTCATTGCCTTCTTTCTTTTCAGTGGTAAAGTGAACACAGCCGGGGGCAAAAGGCTGGGTCACATCAGGTCTGGTTCATTATTGGCGCGAGAGCTGAAAGAAACTGAAATGCTGCTGCTAGGGCCACAGTATCAGCCTCTGTTTACTTGCCTATCGATCAGAGTACAACGCTAGCATGTTGCTGATTAGCTGCAGAACTCAACTGCAACCGCACGCCGGGACAACACCTCTCTGTCTGTTTACAGATGGATCATGTCAAAACAATCAAGAGTGCAACTGCTACAACTTGACTACGTGTTGCATTTACCTCTGGGCTCTTCAGTGCGGTGTCGATGGCCAGGCCCGGGCCGAAGCCCGTCAGCGACTTGACATTGGTGGAGGTGGGCAGCGGCCGTCGGCACTGAGCGAAGACGGAGAAGGCGAGAGACTTGAGATGCTGGGCGTAGATGTGGCGGTCTTCACCTCGTACTGGCTGAAGCAGGTACTGGCAGGGGACAATCTGAGGTGAAAAAAGACAAGTTCTTAGACAAGAGACACTCTAACAACACTTCTCTTCATGTAATATCTTGCTACTAGTTACTACTCTAGTACTACATAGAGAAAAGTGGCAAGTGTACATAAAAGAGTCAGGCAACATTCAAATTCACTTCATGTCTAATTCTCAGGTGTGCAACTTAAAATACATTTATAATTTGCATAAATGTTCACCAAGTGACCAATATATAAAACGCTCTGTACACTGCAATGCAATCCCGTTCAACTAAATTTGGGCTGCCCCCTAAATGTTGATAAATTGAATAATCAGTCCAGAAGCTGGGCGAGTTAAACCTCATCTCGTCAGTCGAATCGCTGCCCTTTTTTTTATTGCTGCGTCATTGTACAGAGTAAAGCAGGATAACAGAATGACAACTTGTACAAACAGACACGTCTCAAACCGACGTAACTACAAATCTAGCTAATGGAAACAGAGACGAGTGATGGAAACGGAGGCAGGGATGCAGAGCAGCGGGACTTGTCTGTTTTGTGTGTTGTTTTTCTCATCACAGATGATGTACGAAGGAGTCAAAACGGGAGTCTTACAGATAAAACATGAGTGTGGTTGCTCTTCACTGTGACTGAGCGGAGGCAGTGAATAATCTATTTCTCTCTCAACTATAGGTAAGGTGTATTGGTGAAGAAATATTGTAATATTCCTTTCTTTTTTTTTTTTTTTTTAAACGAGTTTCATATGAAAAAGCAGCAAAAGCACTTGACAAATGTGCTCCCCTCGAAGAATGCTGTCATGCAATAAGCCTACTTCGACAAGTCTTGCTGGGCCTAAATACTTATGGTCAACAGAATAATGAATAGACAGCAAATAAGTGCCTTTCTTCCATAGATTTCTGCTCGAGGACCCAATGACACATCCGTGGGCTGAACTCAAATTTAACACTTAAGAGTTCCTTTAAAAAGTTATCACTTTTCCAAATACATATCAGTTACTTTTCGAAACCCACAGGAACCACGTTAGGCATGAATTAGATCCACCACACAGCACTTCTAAAACACAACACACACTACCCATGAAAGAAGACACCATGTCACTTTTAAAGCTGGTTCGCCGGTCACTCCAGTTATTTCCTTCTTCTGACACAGTGGTGACGACCACCAGGAGCGAATGCCATGGGGTGATTTTTACTGGTGTGTACTGCTAGCCAAATTACACACAAATTGCCTCTTAAGTTTTCACATGACCACCGTCAGCACGTTTGCGTGTCTTTCACGACCGAGCCTGTTTGTAACCGGCACCGACATCATCATCTGAAGATGAATGTGTATGTGGCAAGAGGAGAGTCTGTATTTTTGATGGTTAAATATGAGAAACAACTTTGAATATAATGCAGTCAAACACAACACTCCCAAAGTACTACCATGGAACTCCATATATACAAACTTGTAGAGCATTGTAAGTTTGGTAGTATCCATTGCTATTGCATTGATTTCCATTCCATTACATTGTTAAGCCGTTTCTGTTTTCTGGTCACTCAGGGTATGATGGTAATCATGGACAATTTACTGCTTCTGATGATGATGGATATGTCAGCAATGATGCCATTGAGCATAATCTGTTAAACATTAAAGAGCCATTGACATGCTGACATTGAATACACAATTAATGCATTTCCACTTATGCCTTCATGATAATGAAATACAATATGGTCAGCAATAAAAATGTGGCTCTCCTGGGAACTTCGCTTACCTGTACAGAAATAGAGTTACGGATGTGTGGGGGCAGGCACTGAAGCATCTCAAGGTAGCAGCGCAGCAAACCCAGCGTCCACACACTGGAGTGGGCCGGCACCGGCCCCGGGCCACCGTCGGCCTCCTCGTAGCTGAAGGGGTCCACGATGTAAACGACTATGGCGGGTGGATACGTGATGGCGTGGGACTCCCCATCTGTGGGCACGCCTATCTTCTCTCGTTCCAAAGTGCTGAGGAAAGCACAAGGAAGATCACACACAGTATTATTAAACCAATCTAGCATCGCCTCAGCTCAACGCTTCCTGTGACTGACTGTCACTTAGTACACAACACTGTTTTTTAGAGTTGAAGGTCTGCAGCCTTGTGTGTATTGCGGTACCTTTCAAGAGGCTCTGTGGGCCCCTGGGCCTGGCTGCTGGAGTTGTCCCCTGAGGTGCCAGTATTCTGGGTACCAGCCTGCTGCCCCAGCTGTCCACTCTGGGGGCCACCTCCCTGGCCCTGGGTGCCCATGTTCCCAAAGGGGGAAAAAGAGCTGGGCTTAGCAGATGGTATGCCGCTGCCAGGCTGGCCCGAGGATGTCACCAGACTGTTGGATGACGCGGAGCCGTTCCCGGGCCCACTGTTGTTGCTGCTGCTGCTGTTGTTGTTGTTGTTGGGAACGGAGGAGCCCGCAGCGTTCACTGAGCCCTGCTGGCCGACTGAGCTGGAGGTGGAGCTAGACAGTTGTGTGGATGGGGACTGGCTGGACGATGACGGGAGACTGGGCTGTGTGAGGAGGGAGCTGTCCAATGGCTGTGATGCGAGGTATGGGGCTAAAGGGAGAAAGCATGGCATTGGACTTCCATTAATGCCATCAATCACCATTTGAGAAGATGAAAACATACTGCATTTACTCCATTTCAACTTGACCTTCTCCTTCACTGACTTCAAAGCTCTCTTTCAAACAGTAAAGGCACTCCAGCTATGCTTTTTAAAATAAACGAAGTGGTGTCGAAGGTGGAAATCCAGCGACAAAGAACTGCCTGAGCGGCCGTGTAGAAAGAAAAGAAATGCAACAGTAACCCTGCAGGCTGTAAATAAAACGTACCGAGGTTGTGGCGGCACACTTGTGCATAGAGTTTGAGCTTAGTGAAGGCGTCGCTGTTGCTGCTGGCAGCCTTGAGGAACCAGTCGCTGACTGGCTGATCCACCAGGTTCTTGGCCCCATTGCCTCCGACGAGGACAATGCCATCGGGGTAGCCTTTGGAAATGGGTCGGTGCTGGCCCAGTCGACATGACTGGAGAAAAACAGTAGAAAACAACATGAGTGTGTGAACTGGTACATGAATCACATCTCATAAAACCTAAGTGAGTTACAACTTGAGTGTAGCTGCAGTATTTGAAGTGCTTTTTCATTGATTAGGTTGTTTAACATGTTTCCAATAGACCGTGATCATGAATGATCAGGACAATTACTAATTAACTGCCAAACCTGCAATGGCGAGAAGTAGAGCTTTGTAACATTTGGATAGCGTAAACACCCTTCTTCAGAGTCCCTACCTCGTAGACAGCGGTGAGGTCTCGGAAGAAGCCCTTGGCGCCGCTGAGCAAGGCCTCGTTGTCAGGACAAACCACCAGGTACCCAATGTCCCGCTGGGAGCCGAAGGGATCCAGCAACAGTTTCTCCCAGTAGGGCAGACCAAACGGAGACAGCACCACAAAGTCATACTCATAGCCCACCAGGAAGGTGGGGATGGGCAGAGGCTCTGGGGACTCGTCTGTGCCTGTGGTGAGATGGAAGGAGGCCAAAGAGGGGGAAAAACCAAAAGTGTGGAAGGAGGTAGAGAGAAACACAAAAAACAGTGAGCGAGTGCTGTTTACAGGTGAGATGTCAGCCACCCTCCCTCCTTTTTTCACTCTCCACTGTGCATCAGAATGTGATGTCGCCGAACCATCCGACAGCTCCTCCCAACAGAGCTGACATCTGGACCACAGCAGAGGTACCACACTGTCTATTGAGCTGACAAAAATCTAGAGTTTTTCTACCCCAAGACTCGCATTCCAAATGTCACACACGAACACCAACTGCTGTCATCACCCTCATAGTTTCTCTAAGAAACCTCCATTGCATATGTGGTGCAAAACACGGATTCACTAGCTTTTATACAGCTAAACTGAATGGTAAAAAAACATCAGTCAGAACTGTGTGCATAAGTGGATAAACTTCCACAGCTTTACCGTAAGAGCCCCGTCCAGCCATCTTGTGGAACTGCTGCCAGGTGAGGGGACCCTGAACGCCCCACGACCTTATTGTCCTCTTCTTCTGGATTGCGTCCTGGAGTACGGGTTGGAGGGACATCAGCACCCGCAGCACATCCTGAGAGCACAGCGCACTCACGTCCACCGCTGGAGAACAGACGAGTAAAGGAGAAGCTTAAGATTAAATCACAACATGAGAAACTTATCATACACAGGTTGCACTTAAATGAATAATAAGCATTTATGTTTCTCAACTGATCATAAGTGAAAATACTGAATTACTATATGTCAATGCATTACAAGCATTACAAATTTGAAATCACAGCATATAAAGCACGAACAAATTTAGTTCAATGTAGTTGAAGATGTGAATTTAGGGAGATTTCTGATGTTACAAGTGCTGTTTCATTTGTTTGAAGAATATTTTCAGTTGTTGAATAAATTATTTGGAATATTGCTTTCTTGCAGACGGCCTCTTTCAACTTTTTTTTTTTTTTTTTTTTTTTTTAATAAATCAGGCGAAAAAACTTAAACGGCCTGAGAAAACATCATTTGGAATCCAACAGCCTTTTTTGGCAAGCATGAAAACCTAGACTGCCACATCTCTCACCGTTCTGTTTGGCCCAGTGGTGCAGGCAGGTGCTCTTGACCAGCGCCTCGTCCACCTTGCCGCCCGACATGTTGTCCATGAACTGCCTGCCGTGCTCCAGGGCCATGTAACAGTCGCTGTGGTAGTCCCTCTCCTCCACCCTCACACAGGGCGGCACGGGGGCCCCACTTGGCCCCCGTGTCACTATGTCATGCTCTAGGATTGAAATGGGCGAAAAGGGGTTGGTGCACTGGTCCTGTAGGAGGAGAATAACCTCATCTGGGACACGGTCACCCCTCCCTACTCCAGTTCTTTCCAGCGAGGAGAGCCGCAGCGCCTCAAAGCGCTTCTCCGCCTCTCTGCTGACGTCTGAGCCACGGCCGATGATATCCAGCTCGTCCTCCAGGAAGAGGCCCGAGCCGTTGCCGTAACGCCTGTTGACCACGGCGCTGAAGCCGCAGCTGCAGGTTTCCTGAGCCTCGCTGATGGGGTCGCTCAGGTACACGCCCACATCAGCTCCTTTTATGTTCATGTTACACACGCAGATGCAGCAGCTGTCGAAGTTGCAGTCCTTGAAGAGGTTCATGACCGACTCGGAGAGGATGAGGGTGACGTAGAGGCTGTGGGCCTCAGGGATGGAGGGTACGGTGGCCGGCTCTACCGAGTTCAGCGGTCGGCAGGTGGAGGGGGTGGACGCTGGCGAGTACAGGTCGGAGTTCTCGTACTTGAGCGAGCCCTGGACGCTGGAGGGGCCCCGAGGCGTGCGTGGGGTGCGTGGCGTTCGTGGGGTGGGGGCAGAGAAACGCGGGGTGGCAGGGGAAGGCAGGATGCCAGCGTTACTTGGTGGAGCACTGTTGGACATGAAAGGCGTGTGGGTCTGAGGGGTGTAGGTCTGGCTGTAGTCCTGGTCCATGGTGCTGCCCACACTGGGGATGTTACTGAGGGCAGAGAAACAAAAGGACATGAATTAGAAACTAAAGAAAGTCACTACAGTATGTCTGACAGTGGCACATTTTAGGGTAAGAAAATCTCCTCCTGTGATACCCAACAAAGCTTTGTGGACAATTAGAAATTATTCCGATTAGACAATGAATAAGTATAAGTCTTCTAATCAATAGCTTCAAATATCAACACTGTTAATTTCCCATCACAGTAAAAAAGAAAAATCATGCCACAATTGGATGTACCAAAACATCTAATTGTGGCATGAAAATGGAAGCACTAGCACACAGAACATACTTTTTTACCCAGGTCTTTTTTCAAAAACCAGGACAGCAATGTTCAGTACATTGCTTCAAACAACCAAAATACCGTCAACTGTCTCACAGCATTTGTGAGGATAGTTTGAGTAATAAGGCAGTCGGACACGACAACGTTCACTACAAAAGCAATGCAGAGTGAGCTTAGACTGCACACATGTTAACACATGAGAGAACAAGAATGCGAGAGAGAGAGAGAGAGAGAGAGAGAGAGAGAGAGAGAGAGAATGAGAATGAGAATTGGGTAGTGAAAAAGAAGCAGCAGAGGGAGGGAGAAAGGCATTCAATAAACATTTCAACGAGTGTCCCTCTGAGGTAAGGGTTATTTTAGGGCTGGCAAGCAACAGTGAGGAAGCAGGGAGAGAGAGAGAGAGAGTGCAGGAGAGAGAGGGAGAGAGGGAAGGAGGGAGAGTGAGCACATCATGTCCCTAGCTGTATGTGGGGAACAACTCCTGGCACAGACCTATTAGAAGGAAGTCCCAGCACAAGCAGCCAGGCCACGTTTAACATGGGATGCAGACACGAAGGCAGCACCAGCACAACGTTATACGATCTTTACCAACCACTCTCTGGACATTAGCCAAAGTACAGACACCTC
Source organism: Anarrhichthys ocellatus (assembly GCF_004355925.1). Classification (NCBI taxonomy): domain Eukaryota; kingdom Metazoa; phylum Chordata; class Actinopteri; order Perciformes; family Anarhichadidae; genus Anarrhichthys; species Anarrhichthys ocellatus. Next base: position 6,422,445 of record NW_022280048.1, on the reverse strand, counting down.
TCCTCCGCCTGCACGAGCAACGCATCTGGCTTTCTTGATATGTCAAAACATTTTCCAAACACGACCACAGCTGTAGAAATGAGTAATTAGTTGAAAGGGCTTGTGTTGTTCGTTCAAGAATCGAATGGTTTGTAGTGCAATGAAATTCAGCCACACACACAAAGTGAGGCTGACACCGTTAAAGCTAAAATAAGAAGTCATGAAGATCATTACTGCTCATAGCAGCAAGATTAGATATAGATCACTGGTGAGCCTGACACATTTTAGATTCCCTGCCGGGTGAATGAAATACAGTATAATATGGTAACAGCTGCACATGCTGCGTCCAGTTCCCACATTTTTGTCTTAATTCCTGTGTGTGCGTGAAAAGTAGCAGAGGTTCATCTGCATGTAGTTAAGAGGAACAGTGACAGATATAATGGAGACTCCAAGCTGCCATGAGCAGTGAGGTGGCATGGAGCCGCTGTGGGGGCCCCCATCTCACCACTCCAGTGATAATCCTCATCTTCAACCAAGACGGCATTTTACACTCATTTCCCTGCTCCGCCTGAGGCAGCCATGCATGGGAAATTGAGCAGCCTGCTGAGGGGGTGTCCGGGGAGAGACCAGAGGGTGTGTGGACAGAAAGGGAGCAGAGTAGGAGTATATGCTTCTGTGCACACAAAACGTAAAAAAAAAAAAACAGCACCAGGCAGCACAGCCTTGGCTTTTTCTTCTGCAAGTCTAAATTAGAATGCCTCAGTAACCAGATCATCATGATAAAATGATAAGGAATCTTTGAAACGAGCCAGATAGGAATTACACGGAAACAAGGCATGTAAACGAGTGTCAGCATTGATATCACTGGAGTCACTTGACGTGCTTCTGTTAAGCTGCGATTTAAGTGGATCATTTCCCTTGTTGCACGGTACTGCCTACCCAGTTGTTGGTACTCTCTTATTAAAGCGGGGTTTTTTTCCTACATAGAGAATAACGGGGCTGACATCCTCCATCAAATGTCGTCCCGCCTCCAGCTCTCAACAAAGCTCTGACGGCTTCTGTTATATGGTGAGATCAATATTGTTGAGAAAATATTATTTGCCAGTCAAGTCAAAATGTTTTACAAGATATTTAGTATATCAGTGTTTGTGGTCTGAGTCTCAAACATGTCATGTGCTACCTCAGTACACTTTAAGAACAAATACTACTGGGACCACTACAGAAAACTTTAGATGAACATTTCACATTCAAAATATAGACACTACCACTGACTATGAGGCTACAATTTAGCATATTGACCATTCACGGTCCAGGACGGTATGTGTGCACATGATTGGGACGGTACCACCACCTCCTCATTTTGAGCCGGTAAAAGAAAAAACCCTGGTTAAAGATTTCCGTTGTGTGTTAACAGCAACACGTGAAGACTTGTCTGAAGATGGCAAACAGCCACTCATTAGAAACCTCATGGAAAAGCACTACAGCAGCATACCTGTCCTTGTTGAGGAAGGTCATGACAGGCATGGGGTTGAGCATCTCCCTGCCCATGGTCCAGCTTGGTCGGTAGATGCAATCCTCTGGTATTTTGACCGGCGGGAGACACTGGCTGGGTAATGTCTTGAGAGGGGCAAACATTGAGCAGCCGACGAACGGCTGGCACAGATCTGGCTTGTACACAAACGAATAGTCCTACAAGATGGAAGGAAAATAAGACTTAAGTCAGGCAGAGAAATGAGACTTTGCTACCTTATATTCCCATAAACTCAACATCTGTGGCAGCTTCTTCTCAATAACTACAGAACTGGGAGGGTTTAGCATGTTGCTCGGTTCCTAATCTGAAGAGCAGCCTCTGACCATGTGTGAGCTGGTTCAAAAATGAGCACGGTGAAGAAAACGCATCCATCAATAACTCGTTCACTTTGACTTATGACATATATTGATTTGGGCAGTAAATCCGACCTATTGGTTGAGCCAGTTGTAATCCGACACTGCAATAAGACCTGACGGATTTACAGAGTCTAGACCCACCTTGATCTCAGCTGGCTTGGGACTGCAGAAGCTCTCCTCCACCTCGATCTTAAAGTGGCCTCCCAGAGATGAGTTGCCATCCAGCGTGGACATGCCCGTGTGGTGCTCCATGCTGCCGTACTCCTTGCTGCACATGTTCATGGGCGAGTAGCCCATGATGTGCTGCTCTAGGGAGGGAGGCGTGGGAAACATCTGGTGCAGGTCTGCCGAGCCTGGTGGGAGAGAAGAACAAGGGCCCATCAAAATATGACATGGATTATAAAACGTGTGAAGTGCAGAAGATGTTTCGAAAGTCTATTCCAACACCCACAGCACACACAGCTTCCACTGCTAAACATGCTGATAATGAGATAATCATAATAATGAGAAACATAAGTCTGTTTCCAATATATTAGATTATATCTGAACAGCACTTTGTGACACAAACTAATTCTTAAAATAACAATGTGGATGACTTAATGTAAGATGTGTAATGTTAAACTGTTTGTTACTACGGCTCCAGTAGAGATGCATGCTGATGTATGTTTTCTTGTTCTGCAACCACATATGACAAGCAGCTGTCGTTATAGGCGGCTACCATGGAAATACAAAACAGATGAATAATTATTAGACACACTTTAAGCCTGACAGGCGTCTCGCCCACGACCGATGACATGTTTACATAGTTTGTCACAGTTACCCTGGCATGTTCCTTCGCATTTTTTCATTTTCTTTATATATATTAGCGAGAATATTTACAGGACCCAGCAGAGCTGTTTATCCAGATTCAGCAGCCCCTTCTTTTTATATTGCTTTCATTTCCACGAGATCATTCTGCTCTACACGAGAGGGACACGTTTACTGGTAAAGAGATGTACATCTCGATGTAAAGATGGCCAGAGACTGTGTGTGTGGAGTATCCAAGGCCTCAAACTCGAAAAACACTTTTAGAATTGCGAGGTGCTTCCAGGGGGGCTCACCAAACACAACTGATGGTAAATGGACAGAGTCTAGTACTGCTCAGCATCTGGTCATTAAAATATAGCTAAATGGTTGATCTGAGACCAATTTGCTTCACAGTAAAATATAGACTGTTCTTAAATTCTCTTTAGCTCTACATGTGCGTCCCTAAGCTCAAACCTAAGAATAAATAACTGACTAAACACAAAAAATAATGTCTGGTTCAGTTGTGTTCAAGTCAACAAATAGGGTGGAACATTGAGACTGTGGTGTTAGCATAGAAACCTCACAACATAGTAACAAAGCAGACGACAAGACAGCAGGTAAAGGGGAGACTCAGCTGAACACTGATGCACTGTGAATTTAATTACAGCCATATTTTTCACCACTAGGTGGCAAAGCCAAGGGTGAGCACCACTGATGCTGGAGTAGTGAAAGCCTTCATTTTATTTAGTGGATTAAAAGGATATGATGCAGTTTCACTTAGCTGTAATTGTGAGCAGAGGGAATACTACGCTTTAAAATGAAGTGGCTTCTGGCAAAATCCCAGTGTACCATTTCTTAATGTTCAAGGGGCTAACGGGTATGACAAATCTGATTCTAGATTAACATTTGAGCTAAATCCATCCTACATCGAGGAGACACGGCACATCAGTGTTCAGGGAAAAGAGAGAGAGAGAGAGAGAGACATCAGTAGACACAGATGTAGAGATACATACTAATGCAGGAGACAGGGTCCAAAGTGGATGGCTTTGGTTCCTTGCTGCCAAATTTCTCATCCGTTCCATTCATTGGTCGCCTGGAACCAGGCTGTGGACAAAAAAAAAAAAAAAAAAAAAAAAGGATTATTTTTTTTTTAGCACCGGACCATTTTGGTAACTCAAAGTGTCAGTTAATAACACTGCTCACACCTGTGGGGCCTCCAAGTCAGTATCACACATGACAACTTCTTGGAGCAACTGGTAAGTGGGTAGTGAGAATTGTCAGCTGATGATGGGCAGAGTGAAGACACTGCTCTGGCACATGCACGCCAGAGGGGACACACACACACACACACACACACACACACACACACACACACACACA
>NW_022280048.1:6405124-6418403 GCF_004355925.1 Anarrhichthys ocellatus | reverse complement strand
ACACACACACACACACACACACACACACACACACACACACACACACAAATACTGTGCCAGAACACGCTCTGTGTCATGAGATATTCATTGCACTGGAAGAAAAGGTCTCTACTAACCGCCAGATCATCCTCATCCGAATTGAAGAGGTTGTCCAGGTCGTTGATGGACACCACCAGGTCTGTCTCGTGGATCAGGCTGGTGGAGGCCATGCGGTTGGAAGCGGCCACCCGCTGAGCATCTGCATGAACAAACACGGTGACTGTTAACACTTAAATATGAACAAGTAGATATTGGGGGCTTGAGAACTCAATGAAACGGGGGCTTTGAAAGACTGAATTGAAAAAGTAACCAAAGTTTAATTTAGGATGCAATGTCCCCGGATCTGAACACCGAGGAGCAGCAAGCCTTTGGCCACACAGTCGGTGTCTTCTGAGGGTAGCAGTATGACTATATTATAACAGTTACATGAGGAAAACAGAACTCACCAGTAATTGGTAAAAGACACTGAAAGCTTAGCATCAAAGTGTGTGCAGAATTTAAATATGAAAAGCTTCCTGTTTCAGTGGCAAGTGTACAACAATGCAGCTTATAACAAGCTAGAATATTAATAGGCAACGTGTTGCTTTGGCAAAGCTCTTCTTCAAAATTCAGAAGGTTAGTGTTGGATTATCACTATTGGAACGGGATGAGCCCATATCAGCTGAACATACAATGGACTGATAAATCACAGTTTGAACCTCTTCAATGTAACCCCTGAGGAGCCTGCAGAGGGCCCGAAGAAAAACTGGGTCCCTAAATATTTAGAGCTCAAATGCACCGTTGTGGTTCAATAATGATCAAGTGTCATTTATACATTTTTAGACGGGAACACAGATTCAAATTTGACGGGTATAAAAACAGTATTCTCCCGTCATGCAACAATGTAGAGATGTTGACTAAATGTAAGTTTTAATAATCAAATTCTTCTTTTGGCGGCAAACTATTTCAAATGTAAATAATTAATTTGGTGTCTGAATTTTCCAGTTTTTTTTTTTATCTCTGGTAAAATAGTTATTATTAAAGGAAAGAAGAAAAACATCGACATCACAGGTTCCTTACCATCTGACGGACCAGCTCCTTCATCTTCACCCTGTGAGGAAGAAGAAAGGCAGGAAAGGTTAGGAGTGACGAAAACAAACCACACGAACCCATGCAACCAGACGGATCCATCACACAGTGATTATTTAATTAAACAATGCTCCGAATGAACGGTCTAGACAGACACATTGTTTATAATAATATGACACCGGTCCCATGTCGATGAAGCTTTTTCTTGCGCTTAATGAGGACCCGTTAGTGAGCAAAGTCTGCTCCATTACGGTGTTAAAATGTGGGCGTGTGAAATCCTTTGAGCCCACAACTGTGATTAAGAACGAGACGAATACATTTGACTGGACCCGAGTTGGGATTAATCACAAAACAGAACAACACAAAAATATCAAAGGGGGTTCCTTTCTCCAATCAAGGCAAACATACTGATAACATATCATAAATAATAGCCATAATAAAAGGAGAAAATTGGACAGGAACAGAAAAAAGGGACAGCTTGCCTCTGCTGTGGCAAATGAGGTTCCCAGTGTGGATCAGAGTGAAATCATGATCCAAGGAATGGCCTCTTAGGCTCCCACCCAGACATCAATATCTGGGAGGGCTGGCCTTCTGTGTGTGTGTGTGTGTGTGTGTGTGCGTGTGCGTGTCTGTGTGCTCTCTTATGACGGGTTGTGTGAACACTGTGTGCTGAGCAGTTCTAGCTGGGGAACAGGAATGTTATGTCCCCGCCATTGATTTCATTGCGCTCCAGGGCTTTTCTCTGAGTAACGCAGGCTTTAATCCGTCTCCCTTAAAGGACCAATCCACAGCAGCGCACAACATCTGCACCAAGGCCACAATCTATAGGTGGTAATGATGCCTTAACCCCTTATCAATAACCTGGCCTTGGGTGGGGAAGTGTGCACGTGTGGAGCCTTAATATATTGCAAAAGCTTGTTCGACTCCAAGGCTGCCTGCATGAAGGCCTCCAATCACCCATTTCCTCCATCTCACTTGCTTCCCTCATTTATCTGAGGCTTTTTTTTTCTCCCAAGCACGCATCTAGCACTTCATAATTCAGCAGGCTCTGACTAGTTGTACCACTTCTGTGCAGTGGCATATGATGATCCTCCAGCTCAACACGTGTGTCACATGGCCCTCAGCGGCAGAGTCAATAACTTTACAGAGGATTTTATGGTCTGATCGCTGGAGATGCTCATTTACGGTTCACGCTAGGTTTCTGTACTCTGCAGTGAGACACAGTAAGTGGTTTAAGAGTGTGCTGAGCAACGGCTTGTCAAGCTGTAAACACACTTGCATAAAGGGTTTCGGAATAAATGCTGGAATCTCAAACCTTTAACTTGATATACTAAATTCATCAAGAGGAAATTCTCTTGGTGCTCCAGGTTTTTATTCTGCATCAGCCAGGCAGGAGGTTAAGTATCTCAAGTAAAAAGTTACACACACACACACCACATAAAGCAGACAGTGGAACAGCTCCGCTGCACAGACTGCTCTTCTGGGACTCCCCCCTCCACTGAGAGCTGCCTTCACCCTTATATTCCAGCAAAGACCGGGGGGACAGAGGAGAAGGGAAATATTTGAGTGTGCTTTTTCAGCTTAATGGTTCAGTGAGCCAGGTTTTGTTGCCGCGGATAGACTCGAGGCTCTGTGAGGCTTGCTGCAAACATGCAGGCGAGGAATGAACACACATTCATCAAATCTCCCTTTCAGCGCTGCGGGCGCTGCGTGGCTAACAGGTGGTCCTCGTCTGGAGCCGGAGCCAACAGCCCCAGAGGCAGATGAATACGGTGGGAAGGGGAAGGAGGAAGAAGGCGGCAGATCAAATAGGAAAAAAACATAACTTAAAAAGGAGATTGGACAGGCAAACTATTTGATGTTCCTCTGGGCTCAAACAACAATAGAGATCCAGGGATAGCTTCCTGTACTGTTAGACTTAGGCAGTGAAAGCGGATGTATGCAGAAAGCAGCCGTACTGTTTAGTATCGCAGAGGATGCTGATGGCTGATTTTCTACCTCGCCTGCTCACAGATCTTAAAATCAGCCCTCTTGTGCCTTTTTTACCCCGTGCAACTAGTGAGGAAGGTGTGAATGAAGTAGTTACTCTCCATGTTGCCTTTCAGCAAGACTTGTCACTGTCTTTATGTTATTGATTAAATCCAACGGGGTGTGGCTGCAAACTGGATTGAGAGCAACCAACTGGGAACCGGCATTGTGCGTGGCTTATTTGTTGGCATAGCTGAGTTCAAACAGCAGCAGACAAACATTTAAAATATGTGGGTGCATCAAAACCTGCGTGCAATGAAAGATCTGAGTATGTTGTCAGAGATGGAGTTAAATGAGAGTTGTACCAAGGTAAGGTTTGCCAATACAGGGAGGTACTGTCCTGCAGTTTGTTTTTATGGAAACAAGTGGCAAAACCTGTTTTCATGTAGTTGATCATACACACGTAGGAAAGCGTGTAATAACTCTTGTCCAGAGCAACAATAAGCACGAGGGATCATTTTAACAAGGAGGTACAATACATCCATTAGATACTGCAAGGCTTTGAGGAGTGACACTCCAGCTCAGAAACATTCTTCACCCCTCTGCTTGGCTTACCTTATGTTTCTTGCCTGGCTCCCGCTCCCCGCCCGCCTTATCCTTCTTGTTGGAGAATGTGAACTTGACATCTCCTTCCTCGAAGGCGTAGGGGTCCACCTCCGGCTCGTGATCTCCGTCTGTTATGGCAGCCGATAGGTACTGGTTCCTCCTGGCTCGATACATCTGGACACGTTCTTCAGACACCTTAAGGGACCAATTCGATGCGGACATCACCCTGGGAAGAAGGAAACACAAGAGGTGTGAGGACTCTGCAGTAGTGTGAGACCACCATCAGAGATTTACAATTCACAGGCAACAGATAGCACCCAGCAGTTCCACAATGTACACTCGACGAGCTATATTGCAGATCATTTGAAATCGATATGCATCGGTCCAAACTGAATCAGTTTCATGAAATCCAATTTGTTCTTCGGACAAATTTACACACCATGTGGATTTTCAAGTCTCACACACAGGGGCACAGACAGTACATAACTGTTTTCACACCCACTGTGTTGCCAACTTTCCCACAGGAATTTGCAACTTTAGTTCTAAAAAAAAAAAAAGACACCAGCGACAAATTAGGTGACTTATTCAGACCATCAGTGAAAAAGCAAGACAACATATATTCAAATATATCATATTATATATATATTCCCATGATGCTGCTCAGACTAACTGCCAACAGCGCGGGGTCTCCCCCACTCATCGGTCAGTAGGTGGGAGTTAATACAATACTCACAACCTTTACATTCTAGTAAATAAATACTGAGTCATGAATATTTTTGTATAAATAAATAGTGTTAGATGGATAATAAATAGGCTAGTTGACCTAGGCCTACATACACAGTATAGAATTATATCCGACTCGTCTGATATGTATAAACATACAATTGAATTTTCCATTAAAGAAAAGTTATAAAATTGTTTGTGTATGCTATCAATTATAATTAAAGAGAAAGATAATTGCATCTCTTATTGTAAGATGTCAGTCTGATCAGTTCCCAAATCATACAAAGAAGAGTTGTAATTGTGTTTAGAAACAACTACTTCACGATGATTCTTGCTTTTAAATTGGCCAACAGGAACATTTCCTCAGCGGCTCTGTTTTGGCCTCATGTTGCCGGCTATCATGTGTCGGAGCTGCTACCGCGTTTATCTGCAGAAACAGAAATGGCAGCGGTTGCAAACAACTCTGACAGCTGTCAGGCAGCAGAACTGGATGCATCATGTTTGTTGTCAGACAATTACATTCCCAGCGGATTCATGGAGACGTTGGTGACTGCAGCACTGACACATATCTCACTCAGCTCATTTAAATCTCCTATGTGGCTATGACTGGGAACTACTTGTTCCTTCTATGCAACAGGACAGGGAGGGAGGGGAAAATGAAGAAAACCACTGGCTGCTCTGACCCAATTTATGCGTCCCTCCCCTCCACTGCCTCCTATATCCCCCTGCACCTCTGTCCTCTCGTCATGCCTGTCCAGCTCTGATGTGAGGTGATGGTGCGCAGTGGCCAGGGCCAGAGATTAGCCGCCATTCAGAGTTGTGGCTGGGGGGATTACAGCTCACTAGAATAGCCATCCCAAGCGGCTGGCCCCTAGGGATTGAATAACCCCGCCAATAATTCCCACTCTGGCCGCCCCACTGGTCACTCTGCCTGTCTTCACACTGGACAAGCCCCCCTCGCTCTGTCCGTCTGCGATCCTCTACCTTTCCAGCAGCTTCTTCTTGGTGCAAGTCTCCCTCCACTGTCTGCCAAACTGATGCTCCATGCCAGCTGACAGTACTCATTTCATCTCGAACTGGTTTACAATAGCAGGTTTATCTTCATCTAACCCTATCATTACACTTCCTCTCTCCGAGGTCCAGTATGTGTGTGAAGGAATCGATGAGTAGAGCTGGCGTATGATGTCAAAAAGGCACGTAGTAAGAGATTAAAATGCTGTATGCAGCTAAGTGATATACTGAACATTCTAAAGCTGACGGACGAGGGAGGGGGAGTGAGGCGGGGGAATCTGATAGCAAGAGAATGAGAAAGAGAGGGTTTTGCATGATTACTCTGTCAAAACATTTTATTCTAACGTGGGCCTCTCTGTTAACAGAGGTAAAGGTGGGAAATGGAGGGTTTGGAAGCCTAACTGCGAAGGGCTGAAGCCTTTATCGCCCTGTCTATGTATGTGACAGAAGTCATCGAAAATGTGATCTAAAAATTGGCAGGTGTCACTCACTCTGTGACCGACACCACGTTGTCCTGTGACGCTAAGGGCTCGTCCCTCAGCTTGTCCCATGGCAGCAGTGGTGTGGGCATCTCGGCTTCTTTCCTGCGGGGTAGGTTAAATAACCGCCACGGCGCATGGGAGCCGCCGTCCTCCAAGTTGACCGCCGTGCCCACATACACAGTGGGCTCCAGGGGCTCAGAATAAGTCGAAGCTCCGTGGTGGGAGTGGGAGTGATGGGAGTGGAAGTGCTGATTCAGGCCCTCTGGCCCTCCGGGTTCCTCGCCGCCCCCCTTCACCCCGACCAGGCAGGGCTCCGGGGGCGGCTGGTAAAAGTGTTGGCTGTTGGGGGTTGAAGGGTTCTTCATGCCCTCCCCTGACTCCTCGCCACGCTCGCAGGGGTGGGGGCTAAGTGGTGGGGGTTGGGGAGAGTTGACCTGTTCCGACGACCCAGCGCTGACGCCCCCACTGTGGAGCTGGGGGGCTTTTTGGATGCCGGACACGTCCGTGGAGCGCATACTAGGGAATCTTCCTCCGTCCTGGCCCCTCATGGCTAACCTTTGGCCAGCTGTTGCCTCGGCATCTATTGACGCGTCGTCGCTGGTCAGGCTGCGATGATGGAAAGGTGTCTGGGGTCTTTTCTGCAGCTTGTCACCTTTCTCTGGCTTCTCTCCCCCAGCTTTGTGCTTGGTAGGAGTCTGGGAGGGCTGGCCCGCCGACGGAGTTTGGCCTGGGGTGCTGCCTGTTCGTTGCTTCACTGACTTGTATCTGCAGAGAAGAAGACAAACAGGAAAAATGGGGAGACTATGAGGCACCGGCGACACCAAGCAAAAACGGCAACAGAGACAGTACATGAGGAGAATGTTTCATTGTCGTGATACGCAGCGATCTTGTGCAGCTTGTGCAAAATCTCCTTCTAAACCCCTTACATCTGCTTCGTCTAGAAAACAACAAGTAACTTAATCCTCTCACCTGCAACGTGACAGCCCCACGTATTCATCTCCAATCAATTGGCACGAGTGTGAGACTGTCTGCAACATTTAATCCACTATGTGGATGTGTTTGTTTACCTTTTTACAAAACATCCAAAAAGAAAATCAATAAAGCAAATAACCCAAGTGCTGACAGATGAAAAGAAATACCTCATTCTTAGCTCTCCTGCCTATTCAGCTAGTTCAAATGAGGCTGATCTGATGATACATTACACTGGAACACAGTATAACAAGGCTTCGCCGTGGTCATCAGGATCTGTTGGTTGCCGTGTGGACCACCTCACCTGAGACCACCTGACAAACCGAGCCAGTTGGCCCACCTCCTCTTACACCACCACCGCGGCCGCCGCCTATCTCCTGGGTCAACATCAGTGTTTCTTTAGCCTCTCCGTCGCGGGGCCAGCGCTCAGCCTGCTGCCACGGTTGTACATTAGGGTGTTGATGAGGAAGCTTTGTCTCTTTGATGGCCAGGGCCCTAGCGTGTGCTGACAATTAGATGTCGAGAGAAGCAGACACACGGAAGGCTTCCATCTACAAAACAAAGCTAATGGCCAATAAAACTGGTAACGCACACAGCTTCCCATATCTGTGTCGCCAAAGTGCTGGGTGGCTTCCAACAAATTAGCATGCTCCAGCTGACTGGCCCGATTCCACTCTGCAGCCCAAGCCGGCTCTCCTCTCCCTCAGTGGGGACAGAAAGAAAAAAAGCCTTGTGCAAAAAAATTCCCAAATGGAAGTATGCCCACACTTGCAAGGTATCACACGGAAAAACTGTTTAGATAGTACTTGCTCATTAAGCATGAATCTTAACTGTGTTTCAATCTATTGGATTTTGGACAGTACAGGCACCTTTTATAGACTGAACAACAAATCGATTAATGGAGAAAACGATATATAGATAGATATACAGTATGTATGTATGTATATATAAAAAATAAAAGATTAACAAGTATGAGTTAGTTGCGGCCCAACTGAAGGCTGCAGGTTACAGCTGATTTGCCGTGTCATTAAAGAAAGCTTCAAAGAAAGTATTTAAATCAAAATGTGATGAACAATAAAAACAAACATACTGCTGAAATCAAGCTTTTGCAAGTGTGAGGCTGAATGTAGAAAATAGTCATGCTGAATAGAGGTGTGAAGTTGGAAGCATGCACAACAAACAAAGAACATCATTAACGGTAAGGTGTCAGACTCTCGTGACATTTAAACGTCATTCAATATCTTTTGAGCTAATTCGTCAACGCTAAGAGCAACATGCGGGGTCCTTTCTACACCGCAGCATCCCTCGAGTGCTCCATCGGAGGTCAAGCTATTCTTTCTCCCTCACATTATTCCCATCAGTGCAAGAATAGAAATGTCTGACTTACAGAAATACACTGCCGCGGCAGAGGGTTCAGCCCCGGCAAGGCTGTCACTTAAGACAAAATAGTGATGAATTGAAAAATATGAAGAATAATATGCTTGTCAGACTAGACGTGGATATAACTGGCAGATATTTTGCTGACTGTGTCCCTCTGTGCCGGTGTTCAAAGCTCCATAGACTGTGCTGTACCTCTTTGAAATGTCTTTGAGCACACGTATGAGCAATACCTGCACATGCTGTACAATATCCACATGGTAAGTGACTGACCTGGAACAGCTGCAGTATGACCTCTGTGAATGCTCCACAAAATCCCAGGCTCCCGCTTTCTCAGCCCGCTCCTCCTCACAGGTACCGTTGGTTGCGGCTGAGAACTTTCGCCTGAGGAAGGAAGGAAAAAAACAAAAACACAATTCTTAAATGGCTATTTTCGTCTGTCAGTATCACAGCTTTTTAGTCATGTGAACAGACTCATCCTCTTTTTTTCTCGTTTTTTTCAAAACACAAATCCTAAAAAAGGTGCACGACCCTTTCAGACGTTCCTTTGGTATACAGTGGTGATTGGTAAGAGCTTGGTGCTGAGGCTGATTTCATCGCCCCGCTTGCAGCAATAATATTTTGACTGACAAGCCCAGCAGCCAACACCAGCCGACATTCTGTGCTTGGTCAAGGGGCAACAGATCCCGGGTTGCTCCCAATGTGTCAGATTCACTGATGGTGAATAACACAAGAGACCATGTGACAAAACAAACTGCAAGCTAACCCCTACTTTAATTACTAGAGACTACTATTTCCATGTCGGTTTCTCTGGAACTTTTGGATGGTTTATTTTTTGAATGATAGGACATTATCGAAAACCTAGTCAATGTAGTATATATATGACTGATGTAGGTGTAGGAAAATTACACCGAAAGGCAACAGGGTTGTCAGGCACACAGGTCAGTGAAAGACGAAAAAATAAAACAGACTAAATTCAGGGAAATGTTCAAGTATTGACCAGCTTCACTCCAGTGGGAAACACACACCTCATTCAAAGTTAATTTCGATGTAATTAACCAGGCATTGGCATCTGGGCTAGTGTTGAACCCTGAACCAGTTCAAGTAGTTCTGTTAATTGTATTGTTTTTAACTGAAAATTAAATGTCAGACTTTCGAAGAGCACTTGAACACTGCCGCGCTCTTCTTTACTCGCCTTGTTACACCAATAACTTGTGAGTGCTCGTAAAAAAAAACAAGTACCGTCAGGAGAGGCTGGCTGGTTCTCTCTACCGAGATGAAAGACTCAGCAAATGGTTTGAACACACTGTTGATGATTTTACAGTGCACCAATTAGGTGGGAAGAAGGGCGAGTAGCTGTTCTTATGGAGGTTGTTTTGGTATCTTAATTGTGTGCTTGTGTGCTTCATTTACATAAACCATAACCCTCCCACCTCGTTTTCTTTTTAAACTCTCAATCCCTGCTCACTTTCTGATGTTTTCCCAGATACAGGGAACTCTTTCAGTCTGTTTAATCTACCGCAGCACCGATCAATACACAAAGACAATCGCTTGGGTTCAACTTTCATATGAAGCACGGCTGATCAATCCGCGCTACTTTCCCCAGAAAAGAACAAACAGACTTACTTCTTCTGGGCTCGGTTGATATTGCACTCTTGCCAGACGCGCTCCACTACCTGACTGGCTTGCCGGCGTGGAATCTTGCCTCCGTGGTGACTTTTTCTGTCCACGCTGAACGCATCAGACGATGAAGGCATTTTAACCCACTTCTGGGCCGAGTGAGAGTCCACTGGGGGAGGCAAAGAGCAGGGTTAAACAGACATTTGACAACATTTCTAAATGATGAATCAAATCAAAAGCAACCCCGGCCCTTTATAGTCTTTATAAATTGACGCTGTGTTTACACCACTACCTGTCTGTGCCTCCTCAGGCGATGTGGGAGGGGTGAGGGTCACCAAAGACATGGCGGGCTCTCGCTGGGAAGCAGGCACTTGGTGGCCACCCGGGTAGACGGCAGTGCAGTGGGAGGACCCCACAGGGGCCACAACGGGGATGTCTGACTGGGGCACCAGCACAAGGCAGGCAGGGTACACCATCCGCACACCACCTGCACATGCAGAGGCGAGATGTTCACGACACCAAAGCAGTCAAAACCAACGCAGTGGCCTCTACATTTAAAACAGGTCACCTCACCAAAGATTCATCTCAAATCATATTGCAAAAACTGACCTACGAGGACCTCCACAGAGGCTAGAGACTCATCCTCCCAATCCATGTCCTCCGCTTTGTCCTCCGACACGCCATGCTTGGCACTGGGGCTGATGGGATAGAACTGGTTCCACTCCTCAATCAGCTTCTGGGTGGGCGGGTCTGACATCTTGAATGACTGACCAGTCAGTGTCCCGTTCAGACCGAAAGGACTCAGGATCACTAGTCAGAAGGAAAGGGTGGGGAGGAGAAGAGAGGACGGAGAGACAAGACAACGTTAGTCAGCATGAGGACATCTTAAACTCACTCATCCCTCTCACAGGCAGAGATATTCTTAAGGGTGTCATATGCTATACAGATTCTAACACCTCAATTTGGGATTTGGGATACTTCTTTTGTTCAACTCTGTATCCTTTACCTCCTGCACTTCCCTTTTATTGTTCTTACTTTCATTAATCTTTCCTCTTCTCCTTCCAGCTTTATATAATTTTTACATCCTTAACTCACTTCCTTTTTTTTAAAAATCCAAATTTTTTGCTCACATTTTGAACCTTTCATTCCACAGTCATCATTCTTCTTCCATTTCTTCTTCAACAAACTTTATTTCTACCATTTCACTCTTTACCTCTTTTCTTCCTCCTTATTCTCCTATCTTGTCCAAATTCCTTTCTATAATTAGTCTTTCCTTGTGCCCTTTCCTTAAGTTCTGGCCTTCAATTCATACCTTCTTACTTTGCATATTTCATTCTTCTTTCCAGTTTCGCTATTGCAACAATCTAATTCTCATCTTAATCATCCTCCCCTTCCCCTTCCCCCCCGTATGCTTTCATCTCCGGCCGAATCAGCAGCGACCTTTCCAGAGCGCCGCTGGACCGAGCCGGTCCCGTCTGACTCGCCAAATACTTAGAGAGCAATCCAGACGCCAATTATTGGCAAGCGGCGGCCTCTCAGAGCCCATAAACAGAGGCTTATAAAAAGGGCGACTCCTCAGCAAACACACTTGACTGCACAGACATATGAGAGCACACAGAGAGCCCATCAGTCTGCCTTGGAACAGACCTCCATCCATCAGGGAAGGCAGATAGTACCATAAACGACATACATAATGCATGCATATGAGCATGGAAACCATATATATACACCGTATATATATATATAAATATACATATACATATACATATACATACATACACACACACACACATACATACACACAACCTGTCTACTTGTTACGCATCCATTCTCTCTCTGTATCATGCATTTGAATGTGGAGAGGGGGAATAGAAATGGTTCTCCTGTATGAACAGACTGGTTGTGTGTGTGAGTGAGCATTAGTTAAGGTCCCTCTCTGCGCTGATTTTCTAGAGTCATTACTAGACTGGATTGCCTCGGTCCCCTGGTATTGATCCTGCGGCTGGACCAAAGGACAGCTCCCATGATGGGAAAATGGCGGGAGTCAACGGGGTGACAAAAAAATAAATAAAGAGTAGGAAAAGGAAAATGACATGCATTACCTCCGAGATCCTACAACACTTAAAGTTATCGCAAAAACAAACATGGTACAAATGTTTATACCATGCACTCACTAGAAATAGATACATTTAGCAACCTCCTCGCTATATATTAGTTTTGATTGGTCGTGGCGGAGTCCACCACTCCCAGGCAGGATTCAGATTGTCTTCCTAAGCATGAGGGATTCACAGTGTTGCTATTTGTTCCATTTTGATGTGTATGTTATGTGCCTCAGTGTTATATATGTGCTTGTACTGTAGGTGGGTTTGTTCTGCCTGACGCATGCTGCAGCCTGTTATGTCTGCTCTGCTCTAGTGTCGTACACTTTTCTTTGCTTATATGTGTATTGGTTTTGTCTATAGGTTGCTGTCTGTTTGTCTTTGAATTTTAATTCCATTTCCAGTTGAAATTTTGTAATTTTAGGCTGCCTTCAAACATCTGGCCGGGGACAGCAGATGAAAATTAGCCTCTCTGGCTAACTCTGGCTCACTTACAGTACAACTGTTGATTGGTGTGCATTGTCCCTGCAAAATAAATAAACAAACAAACAAACAGCGGATCAATCCAGCGCAATTGTGTCTCGTCAATATGGGCCTCAATGTTTACCGTTCACTCTGTCAGCACCATATCAGGACTGTACCAATTACTACCTACTACCACTGAGAGGCTGTGTTATTGTGAAGCAAGCACAGGAAACAATGTATTAATCATCGTTCATCAAAGATGCATCCACAAAACACTAAGACGTGTCATTATCGGCATTTGCCCTGCTATTGTGTGGAAAACCACTCGCAGCATGAAATGCGATTATAATTATTATTGGCTGCCTTTAAAACAAGGGGAGTAAGTTGGATTGCGCTGGAAAACAAATACATCTCTCCCGTTGTACTTCTGACAGATGATTTGCTCAAGCAGTGGCATTGAACCACACTTGTTGTTACCATGGCAACCACAGGTGTCACCAAATCAACCAGGACTGAAATCTTGAGGATTACAACAATAAACGGGGAAGGTTTGGAAACGATGAAACACTTCTGGGGGTTTTAAGGTAGAGACTGGCAGGTGTAAGGAGGTAGTGGAGTGAGAGCACTGTGGAGCATCACCAGTCAAAGGTTGGTGCTCAGAGACACAATGCATCCTGGATGCCCACAGAACACACTGCCTCAGCAAAAATGAACCCGCACAACAACATCCAACTATGGTCGATCATATTAACCTTAATTAAATTCAACCCAACTTCCCCCCCCGTTTCATTTCTGCATTTCTCGCCACACACACACACACACACACACACACACACACACACACACACACAC
>NW_022280048.1:6395171-6405114 GCF_004355925.1 Anarrhichthys ocellatus | reverse complement strand
ACACACACACACACACACACACACACACACACACACACACACACACACGTCTGCTTCACTCGCAACATCGATCCTCCAGGGGTGCCTCAGGGTTTTACAGTTTGTCCCATCAAAATGAGAATTTATAGAATTTTAATCGTTAAATTTCAAGATCGTCAAGCAAATCTACTGAAGCAATGTTATTGGACTAAGAGGAGCTGTGTGTGTGTCTTTGTGGAGGAACTTGACATGAAGATTTTAAAGGCAAAAGGACATTCATTGACCAATAAAATGAGCCATAAGTAACTATCGACTTGTTGGTGACTGGGGAGCAATGTGATCATCCTAAATGTCCAGCAAACCCCATCACCGCCCTTACAGCAATCCATACGCCAAGATCCTATAATCGTTTTATTTTTATCCAAGGCACCGGTCTTTAACTAGACGGGACATTATCACCTCCCTTCAGGAGAGCTCTACACAGTTAATGGGTGGGCTATAGAGGAATTACTGTGGTGAGTGGAGGAAGAGATCACTGTTATTGCTCTGGAGGAGGCGTGAGGGGAGGGCTGCATCCCGTCTATTTAACCGAAGATGAGCAGGTAAACTCATGAAGTGCTCCTTTGTCAGTTTTCGAAGCAGCATTTCTATTTGGAACCACAATGCGTGTATTATCTCGAGTCTGGTTCAGGCGGCATGTTGTTGTTAAAGGAATACTTCGCCCGCAAAATAACTGTTACTCGCACTGTGTTACCTGGAATTCGTACCTCAGCAAGGGTTACTTCTGACAGTACTTCAAATAGTTAGGTTTTAACGAAGATGTACGAGTTTGTCGAGAAAAGCAAAGTTTTCTTCAAGACTCCAAGGTAACGAGGGGTGAGTAATTGATGTAGAAATGGTCATTTTGTGGGCAAAGTACTAATTTAAGTCAACGACAGGGTCCATGTCTGTGACATCGGCTGCAGAGGCAAGGATCAGGGGGAGTGAGCACATATACGGACAAATAATGCATGAGGGAGATATTCATAGCTCACTCTGTTACAAATACAATCAGGGTGATTGCGTTGTTCAGAGAGCCACCTATTTCCTCCCCTCCACAAAGTAAATGGTTATGACATTAACATTTGCTTGTGTGAGAGGAAACGAAAGCAAACAATGGTTTTGAGATTATATAGTGTTTGGTTTAGGGCGGGGTAATGAATTTAGAGCCAATGATGGAATATCATTAGAGCCAAGCATTTTTACAGCTTCACGCCACCATAATTTAAAGTGACTACAGAAGCTTTTTTTGCTTAACTGGCTGCAGGCCAATCCGTAATGAAAGACAGCCTGACAGAAGATTGTATATACATTATCTTGGCAACAGCACCTAACACAGCACACACACAGCTTACCAACAATAAGTCATTAAAAAAACCTACACTCATACACTTGCGCTGAGTATTTAACATTAATGTGAACATATTTTAAAAGAAAAATGCTTGTGAAAGCATAATTCTCTTATCTACTTGAGTATATTCCACCTTATCTCCTTGGGCCAACAGGCAGTGTGCTTTGCTAAATAACAGCCTGAAGTTATTTGGAGCCAAGTGGGGTCCTTGAATCCTGAGGATTAACTCGTGTTTTAGAAGATGCTATTTCTTAGATTAATCGCAAGCAGTAATGTGCGTACGAAAACATGTCGAGCTTTTCTTTTTGTACTTAAATTGGCTTGCTGAAAGTAAACGTATTAGCAGCACGTCCACTAGATGTTACGTTACCTTCCAATGTCTGATTAGCATACTTTTTATATTTTGTTAGCTAGGCAAAGCCATATAATTCACAGCTGATTTTTCAAAAGTTTAAAGTTCATACTCAGACAGCTGCTGTGGTGCCAGCATGAAGATGATTCCCATATTCACAGTTTAGGTCCGACTGAGTCATTCTGCCTGTCAAAATAAATGTTAGCGTTTGGTAATTTATCCCTAAATGTATTTTTACTAGGTCGCAGTGTGTCAAGTATCCTCCTCAGCTAACCCTACATTTTAGCTCACATTGGAAATCACAAAAAAAAAACAAAAAAAAAAAAAAAAATATATAAATATGCTACCGTTTGAATGCACACTCACGCATGTGTACAAGCAAATGTCAGGGGGGCTTCTACTGGATTCTGTCAGCTGATTACAGCTTTTTGTTTTGGAATGAGGAAATTCCAAGGCAGTCTTAAAGCAAAGAACTAAGGAGAGAACCAAAAGCAAGACAGAGTAGCTGTATTTATTCCCTCCCACAAAAATCACTCTCTGTTTATTCATCTGTCGCACGCATACTTGGAGGGTAATGTTGTGTCTCACCCTAACTGTGTGGCGCTCCGCTTGAGGGTCAAATCAAAGTGACACACAATAGCGCAACACTGTCTATGTGTTTATCCAGCCACTGAGCTGCTGATCAGCTTTTCAGGAAACATGTGGGTATGATGTGTACCAGCAACAAGCTTTCTTTTCAGTTTTTTTTTTTTTTTTTTAATGACAACCCAAGGCACCATAATTACATACGAGGTTTAAGTCACATTCTGTGTTTGTTTCTGACTGGCTCAAAGGGGGGCTGCAGAATTCCCCGAAGGATGCAGTGTTTGCTCTTGCCATGTAACATGTTTGCTTTAATTGTTTTAGCTCCAACAGTGCATTTGGACTTTTCCCAGTGGATTCTGAGCCGCTCACAAAGTAACGGCAGTGTACGGCGGACTAAATAAAAAGGAAAAAAAACCTACCTTGGAAGGGACTGGATGCTTGCTGAGCCAGGGTGAGGTGCTCCTCCGTCAGATGGTACACGGGCTGGTGCTGGTTGATCTCCACACTGGTGCACACGTTGCTCTCACCGTGCAAGAAGAAGGTGAAGGCGCAGGACAGGTGCTCACTGTGAGGACGGCGAGAGAGAGAGAGAGAGAGAGAGAACAGAGATGAGTCGTTTTGGATCACGCTACTTTAATATGCACCTTTGAAAAGAACTACTACGTGTGCAACGATTAACTCCGATAGAGAGCGAGGTGGAGAAGTGACTGCCGTGGGGAAAAGGGAGCAGATCAGATGAGTCTAGTTCATGATGCTGCTCACAGGGAAAGAAAAAGAGTTGGCAGGGAGAGGTAGAGACAGAATATTTTTTTTTGTCTTGGAATCTCTCCTCTCACTCTGTTTCGACATAAACGGAGACTGTTGAGCGGAGAGATAAAGCCAGAGATAGACACAAGGGAGTAGAAGAAGACTCTGTACCCTCTGGTGATACAAAGACGCCTCATGAGCCTGCGTCAAATCGTTCTGATGGCTGGACAAGTCTATATTCTGATGCCGCTGCAGACAATAATTAAGAGGTGCATCCTTCCAGCAGGATGTTAACTAGTAATCCCCTCAATAAATGTCACATATGGATGGGACATTTGAGTTTAGAGACTTAATCGGCAAAGTAAGTCGACTAAGCGGTGCTCGCAGGTGGTGTGTGCGAGTGTGTTTCTGTCCTTGTGGTGTGGATAGCGCTGTGGGTGTAAAACAAAGGGGCAAGCCCGGACTAACCCTGGCTCTCTAGCCAATACGCTCAGCTTCTCTCTCTCCCTCTCTGTCTCTGCTTAAACAACGCCTGTCTGTGCCAGTCTGACCTCAACAACACACAACAAAAGTGACAAGTTGAAGAAGAAACGGAAAGCAAGGACGAGGCAGACGGAAGGAGAGAGCACAATGCAGGTCGTTGTCTGCAGGCTTTCCTCTCTCCTTCAGCCTGTCCTCTGTCTCTCACACACACGCGCAAAAACACACACAAATGCAGAGAGTGCAGAGAGACGCCGCAAGTGGCGGATGAGCGAATGAAAGTGAGCGCTGTGAATTTGGAAGTGGATCAAAGAGGGTTGCCTCCTCCGAGGATTTGGTTAAGCAAATATCAGTCTTCTCTCTCTTGCACACCTACTCTGCAGAGGATTAAAGAGAAGGAGCAGGAGTGGGAGAGCGAGGCAGAGAGAGAAAGAGAGAGCACACTTCAATAAGATAATACCACCTACGTAGAGGAGAGATGCCCTTAGCCCCCCCCAGAGCTTCACATTCCTCTTACACTTCCACTTGGGGGTTTTTTTCTGTCAAAATGAGGTGGTGCTAGTTCGTGAATGGCTGTGAATGTATGATATTCAAATTGGACAGCTGGAAGCAAGTAGGCCAATGAGGGTGAGTCAGAGCGAGAGGGAGGATTAGATATTCAGGTATCGGACTGCAACTGTCGGGAAATTTAAGGATAGGTTCAGATTTTTTTTCTGTCGTGATATATATGTGCAGTGAAAGCTCTACTGGTCGTTGTAATCATTCCAAGGTTTACACTAGCCATGGAGCGAACCTGTCCTATCGTCACTACAATGCAAGTCCACAGTCCTCATCCCGTACAACTAGTCGGAAAACAGCCCTCCTTCTTGAGGGTTTTCACTCTCAACCAATATACGAGGCTCTTGCAGTCTGAATTAAACAAATCAATTGGGTATCTTTTAAAGTTATGGTCTTTTTACTGCTAACTTCTCTCTTTGGGTTTCCACACAGTGTTTCCTTGCTGAGCTGCACATAAAGGGACTACAGAAGGGGGCTGGACACTAAAAAGAACTAACTTTGGAAGATGTCCACTTAATTTGTCAATTTGGATGACATTACCGCTGCTGCATGAGGAAGCACAGTCGCCTCATTCATTTGAATGAGTCCACTGTGTTGATGCAGAGTCAAATAACGCAGGGTCGCCCAGCAGAACAGTTGGATCCGACTCTACTTTTGCCAGACCACAATGTGGCAACCTGGACGACCAAAAAACGCTTAGGCACACATTCCTGGAAGATTACTTAATAACACGAACGGCGTCTTTCTACCGTTTGCCTCGTATATATCGGCACGATGAAAGATGAAATTATTGCTGCCGTGATGAAATCCTGTCTCATAATTTTATAAACTGCTCAGCAGTGTTTTGGCATCTTTCAGCCTGAGGCACCCACCCCCCCACCAACATTGATGAACATTGTTGCGCAGAACAAGAACCCTTCCTAAGTCAACATTAGAGTTGAGATGGGAAAGCCAATTTACAGTACAATCCAATCCTCCAAACTCATATTTGTGCCACAAAGAGTGTATCAAGTAATTACATTGTTATTAAAACTGACAAATATCAGCAAATTGTTTAAATGGAATACTCTAGTAAAAAGACTGAAGCATCAGTATAAAATCTTAGAATAGTGTTAGATTCACGGTGAAAACAAATATTCATTTCCGTTTCAAAAGAAAGAGACTTTAAGTGCAAATATCCACTTAGTTGAACATACAAGTCTGCCTGTGTGACGCTTATATTCAGTCTTTATGCTTCCTAACGCAAAATGCTAATAATGTTTGATGAAATAAAAGTTACTGTGGTTATGTATTGTTTTGGGCCTTAATTTAAAAGAAAATGGTTCTCGGCCTTTAAGAAATGAAGGTGTCTGTGCTCTGCGTTTTACACAGAAGCAGGTAACACTGCGGAGCGAAGTGTTACCTGCTCCTTTGTTTGGGAGGTGTGGCACGACTGCTGAAGGTGCCGGAGTAGTCAATGACACTAGGCTCCTGCCGTGTGTGTGTACAACACCGTCCAGTCCTGGGGCAGGGCTTGACACCCAACCAGCTGGAGCATATGTGAGAAACAGCAAGTAGAAAAGTAGAGATGGAGAGTCGAACTGTAGCCAGGCATGAGTCTTCCTCATTAGCAAAGCATGGAGCAGATTACGAGGAGCAGTGGCAAACCTGGAATGAGACAGACTGGAGAGTGGGTGTTGAGGTTATTTAACACTCACTTCAAAGTAATGAACCATTTTTGTGGCTGGTTATCCTCTCAAGCTATATCTACGTTGCCATTACAAGAAGGTATAAGCTGACTGACGCTGGGGTGTTTTTATGTACAGGGAGGAAAAGAGGAGAAAGGGCCTCGACAGCGACAAGAGGAGGAGAGGAGAGGAAAAGCAAGTGCCACCGAGAATACAACAGAGGAAGACCAAATGTGTTGCTCGTGTTCTGCAGACATCAACAGATCTACCGTTCTCCTCTCGCACGCGCAGCAAAGCTGACGCTACACATTCACACACATCTGCGTTTGCAGGTCACTTGGAAGCTCGAGGTGGAGGGCTGCCATCTGTGGCTCAGCAGGCAGTAGTACAACCCGACTCTCTCTCTCTCTCTCTCTCTCTCACACACACACGCAGAGCAGTCCGTACACAATCACATTAGTTAAGAACGGATTTAAAATCTGCTACAATACTGTTGGTGTCAGCTGATTGGTTAAGAAGATTATCAGACGTGCACGCTGTTGACATTACATACTAAATGATCACGTTACCATCGTGATTAGAGGACTACGTGTTCTATGTGAACGGATCACATTACATCTCCAAATGTCACCTCATGATTCTGAAATCTGTTTGTCTACATAATTTTGGATTATGCAACTGTAATATTTCAGGTCTCATGGAACAGTGGAGATAATCCTGGACGCCAGTCTCATCTATTCACTATTGACCCAACCGAACAGCTGGATACTTAAACCACTAAGTTGCAGAGTGATTGCCAACAGAGCAGGGGTGGTTCAAATGCCAACAGGTGCTCGCTGAGCACTTGGGCGAGTAAGCAGCGAAACGTCAATAAAAAACGGCAGCACATGACACTTTCCTCACCGCCGCGTCTCCCAGCGACACACAAAGGCAGCGGGATTTACGGAAGCTTGTGCTGTGACAAAACTGCAGCGCAAGCCAATCGGATGAGTCAGTGTGTCTGTACACAGGAGTGTTATTCACTGCCCTGTCCACACGCGCAAACACGTGCACCATCGTGCTAGATTCATGCACAACAACACAACATGTACAAACAACAGCTGGTAAGCATGGTGGGAAAGTGTGAGTGTGAGTGTTATCTGAGCAGGTCTAGTGTAGGCACGGGGGGAAGCCAAAACACTGATTTATCAAGTATTTTCTTTTATAATATTACAGACGGATAAGTCTATTTCATTAACCTCCAGAAAACCGAGAATACAAAATATACACATTTATTGTTGTTTATGATTAAACAAAACACTGAATTGTTTTGTGAATTAGTTGAAATCATGAAAGGAACCACTCAACATTTGGGGGAATATATTCTCTCTTGCCAAGTTAGATTCCGTTTATTATCCTTTCAGAAATTCTTACATCCTTGTGCATTTTAACAATCTTATCAACTTTGTTCCTGTCAACTACAGACAGTGAGAAATATCAAGCAATAAAGCAGAGACTTAGACATGATTGACAGAAGAGAACCAGTGTCCGACTGTCCTCTCCATAGTGTCGAAAGCTTGCACATGAAGTCACTGAAAGCGGAGTTGACTGCCCCAGAGCTGAGACCGCAGCTAAGCTCACCCAGCTAGGACCTGAGGCTATCCCGCCACCCAGTCTGCTGCTGGCTGATGTCCGGCCGCAGCCCAATTCGGGCTAATCTAGCAACGGGAGGTCGGTGACTGTTCGAACAGGTTGTGGCATTGTGGGATTGTGGGATCAAGCTGTACTTGACAGACGGGCTGCAGCACAGAGCGCAGGATGAAAAGATGGACACCACTCATGTCCGAGTCGTAAATATGAAGCTACAGCGAGCAGCCAGTCTCGGCCAGACGCAGTGACATACTGACCTATTCCTTTAAATGAACACAGGCACCCCCGACTTAACTCCAAATGTAACCATAATGAAATTATGATTTCATTTGAAAACCGTGTCTTACTTTGCCTAAGGGTCCCCAGGAACCCCCCTCGGGACCCCTCGGGGGCCTTTCTCCATCGCACATTGTCTGTTAAAGTGGCAAACCTGCCTCAAGACTCAGGTTCTCAGTGATTTTAGAATGTACTCTCCCCTGCAGCGAGATACTGCTTACGTTACAAAAAAAGGGCCAAAACCCAAGGCTAGCACCACAGAAAACTGTGCATGTGTGTGATTAAAATACCACCTGTCAGCAGCACACTGTGCATGAGCTAATGGACGGACGCATGAATCCCTCTTTAAACAACTACATATTTCTCATCTTGTTTCTTTGCTCCATTATCAGAGGAATTAAATACATCATTTAAATAATGATGAGAAAATATGAGATCGTGTAGCCAAAAACAGCCTTCAAAACAACTAGACACTTGTCAGACTGCTGTTCATTAATGAGATGTGTGGCATCACATGTTGTTATCGCTGTCTCTCAGTCATGTTGAGAGAGAACATAAAGGAGGGAGGCTTACCGCTGGAGCATGAAAAAAAAAAAAAGGGCCACAAGATCATTTAATCATCTTTTCTCTCTCTGTCTCCACCTTTCCTCCCACTCGCCTCTCCTCCCCTCTCCTCTGCTCTTCCATCTATTAACTGGCAGATAGAGCGGGCTGCTCTCTGATCTGCTCTCCTCGCAGTCACTCACAGCGTACACTCACTCGCACGCCACTGTGATTGTCCGCGGAGGGCACTCCCCGCTCCACCTCTCGGATGAAAATGGCCGGTGGCCTTTGGCTCGGTAAGGAGACAATAAGATAATCCAGTGAGGCCTGCACACAGAGGAGGGCAGGTGGGCACATTTGCCTTCAGCTGGCATGCCATGGAAATGAGGTGCCAAAGGCCAGCGGAGCTCTGTGCGGCGGCAAAGAGGGAGGGAGGGAGGGAGGGAGGGAGGGAGCGGCGTGGGACTGACAGCCAGTGTCAAATGGGCGGTCTCCTGTGTAGCACACAAACAGATGACCGGCCATTTAATCGTCCCAAAGTTTTGATATGACATGCATTTACAAAAAGGTATGTATACATTGC
This sequence comes from Anarrhichthys ocellatus, assembly GCF_004355925.1. Lineage (NCBI taxonomy): Eukaryota > Metazoa > Chordata > Actinopteri > Perciformes > Anarhichadidae > Anarrhichthys > Anarrhichthys ocellatus. The sequence goes on along the minus strand of NW_022280048.1, from coordinate 6,396,325 downwards.
TGCTTGTATTTTTGGCAGTACACTAAATGTACCTGCACCAACTGACTGCATCTTTGTCCTCAAACGTCTGTAAGTTGCACTGGACCATATATTCCGCTCGTTTGCCACAGATATGAAACTCTCTATGGATGCAATTGAGGACTATTTTCATAATTTTTTTTATCCCGGTAAAGCAAAAATAAATATGTATTCAGAGTTTATAACACCGCAGATAATGAAAGGAAAGATAAAAATGTCGGCAATGATATGAGAGTAGCAACAGAGTCGGCTGCAGCAGTGCTAGCCAGCAAACTGGTGAAAAACAGTTCTACTATCTAACTCCACAAGTCAGTACGATAATGTTCAGTCTTTTCACAGGTTTTCAGTCATTATTTTCTGGCGTGTGCAATGCATTTAGAAACAAGTCTCAGATTTCTACAGAATTTCTACAGAATTCTTTCCTTGAAAAAACAACAAATGATGTATCGATCATCAAAATCTTTGCAAATTAATTTTCTGCAGATTGATTTATCAATTAAGCTAATTTTCTATCAAGCTTGGCCTTCAATAATTAAATAACTATTTACTCAAACTTCCATTCTTGGAAGAATTATTTCTCACCTGATGAAATCTTTCTAAGATTTGAAAATGGTGGCAATGATGGAAAGAAACAGGGTTGTTCTCTCTGAAATGAACAATGACTCTCTGAGCGACATCATCTCATTATCTCCCGTGAGGCTTGCCAGCGGATGAATTTGTGGCTTGTTGTCGCACTAAATGGCAGTAAAAGCAGTCGCCCATGTAAATCTACAGGGACAGGGCATCCCAGCTCGTTCATTTACGGTCTGAGCTGCTATAAATCCATCAACAGTCTTATTCTTGGATCACAGGATTATGATGTTCTTGCCAATTGTTCATGCATTAGCGGCATTTTCATTGAGGTTTATTTCCCCAAGTCCTGTAAAGTTGTTTCTAAAATATGTTCTGTTTTTACAAGCCTCTCTGACATTTTTAACTTCATTGACATTTATCCTGACATAATCAGTCATCGGCATCGTGGCAGTATTTTATTGCTGTGGTTTTAAGGCATCAGATAAATGTGCGCGCGCGCACGCACGCGCACACGCGCACACACACACACACACACACACACACACACACACACACACACACAC
>NW_022280048.1:6306865-6395161 GCF_004355925.1 Anarrhichthys ocellatus | reverse complement strand
CACACACACACACACACACACACACACACACACACACACACACACACTTGCTTACAGGTGAATCAAAAGCCAAAGGACGGTGTGTGGAAGATATGGAGACAGAGAGGCGAGAAATAGGAAGGAGGCTGCCGAGCTGTAACATTCCACAGATGTTTGTTGGACCTGGCCGGCGGCGCTCTGAGAACTGAGCTTCCGTTTAGCTGGTGTACACTTCCTCAGCACCACAACAACAACAGCAGCAAGTGTCCCGACTACTGGGAGGAGCCCCCCCCCCCCTTCCCTCTCTGGCCATTTTGCCTCTCTGGACACAGCAGTCACCTCTGGTCTGTCGTGCGCATGGATTTCTGTCATGTGCAGCAGCTTGTTGTTACAAGTAAACATGTTTTGACTGGTCACGCGCCGCTGCAGTGACAGGATGTGCTGGCGTGGGCACAGTTTCTGGCACAATATGATCAAACAATGTTTCTGGAATTACAACAACAATCAGCCACTGCACGGGGGATGACTTGTTCCGACTGTGGACAGTGAGGTAACAGACGGACCAAGAAACCATGTTAGTTATCCAACGCTTTTCTTGGAAGGAGCGAGGAGGCGGTGGAGCGATGGAGTTTGTATTATTGTTAAAATGATGTAACGGACCGTGGTTAATTTGTCATTCACGCGGATTAAAAATCAAGAACAAAGTATGGAGCCTTGTATACCAGCTGCTACAACAAAACAAAACGACAATAAAACCGATCCGTATCGGCGGCAAAACAACATAACAGAGGCATCTCTAAAAGTTCTATTAGCTCTTTTCATGTTCTGCTGATCCAATCTGTGTCTCAAACCCGAGACACGATCTGAGGCCTGAGTTTGGGGCATTCGGTGTACCCTGACCTGTCAGCAGATTATTTCAAGGCAGTGCAAATTTGACTTTCATATTAAAGCCACATTAGGAATTGACATGGGACAATAAAAAAGCTGAGCCATAAAAATGGCAAATATATTTTTCATTTGATAATGAGGTGACATTCAAGAGTGACAAGACAAATGAGCAAGGAGCGACAGAAAAAAAGAAGGAAGGTGGTAAACAGCATTGAGTTAGAGGACACATATCCAGGGCGATAATATCTTCCCTACTGTCTGGCCACCTGGGAAACAACAACACTGTCTGCTGCTAAAACTAACACACACACACACACACACACACACACACACACACACACACGGCCCTGCGAGACGACCAAGCTCCGCTTTAGCACACGGTTCACACAGAAGACTAGGTGCTAGAGGAAACACTGAACCGAAACTCTTAAGGCCAGCACATTCACTTACGCACACTAGGAGCTCTATTACTTTGAATTGATTTCCCTCCGCCACAAACGGAGAAGGGGTGAGCCTCTTTATAAACGTCAGATTAAACTTGGGAGGGAGAAATGGAAAGAGATAGAACAACGAGAGCACAGAAAGAGGAGAGATCAGATCCTCTGCAAGCCTATCGTAGCCACTCACCGATACAGCTGGAGCCAGCTCAAGATAATACTGACATAACCCCCGACAACAAGTCAGGTTCCAGCTGCCTCCCGGGTTAGGATACGTCTCACTCTCTCACACACGCACACACCCCAGGGTTCCTCTAATACACCTGCTGTCAGCTAACAAGCAGCAGCCTCAACCTGAGCCAGATACCTTTGAAAGAATATTTTCAGTAATTATGCTCATTAACATGTTCGCATAATCGCTTTGCAACTACGCCGTGTTTATGATGCCACATCTGTTGCTTCTCCTGAAAGAGGCACTTAGTACATCACTGCAGTGAGATAGAATGAGTGCATTTAATAGCCAAAAATATGCATTCAAAGAACATAGCAGAGCTGCAAACAATCTAACTGTGTAGCATCCTATTTACCTGACAGTGGGAAAACTACTTTTATGGTACAGTAGTGCGTAAAAAAAGATGTCAATTGAAGCTCGTCTTAAGCCGTGTTCCCGTTAGGTCACCGTGCCCTTAGTGATATGAAATGGGCAGTTGTAATAATAAAAGGTTCATTACCCACAGCCATGGCTAATTAAGTCAGCGTCACCCTGGATTAAAGCTGGGATTCTGCAGCGAACCCACAAAGACGAGGCCTACTTCTGCCCCTTTTCTTTTCTATTAGCTGAAACGCTTTTTGTAAATCACGTTATACCATAGTTACTGTGCTTTAAAGATCGACCACTAGCGGTGACACAGAACTGTGACTAAATGCCATGACTGTATTTGTGGGTTTTCCAAACTGTATCCCAGAGAAACGAGGAAAGGTTAACAGGGCGACATAATCCCTGTGTTTTACTGAACAAATTAATTAGCCTGCAGAATGTCACAATAAATACCAGCGGTGGGGACTCAATATCAGGTTAACTGCACATGGTGCATGCAAACATTTACTGAATGGATGATTAAATTAAAGGGAGACTACAAACAGTATATTCCCTTTTTACTTTTTAAATAGTATTAGCTGTCAACATTAGAGCCAGTGGATAAGACTATGTAAGCTTTTTCCAAGTAAATCAACGATGTGTTTTGGTCTGATCAAGTGTCTTTGTGGACAAATAGGACGTTCTTCATGCTCTGTGCATGGCAGTGGACGTGCACTTGTTGACGCTTTGATAGCATCTGTTACACTAATCAAACTCTCAAATGATGCCGAGCATAACGCCGAGCATAACGCAGTACAGAAACAAGTGTGTAACGGAGAGGTGACAAACACAGACTTAGAATCAAACTGCACATCAGAACCACTACCAGCAGTATTTGTATGTCGTGTTGCCAAGTTCCATTAATGAAGTTGGAAAAGATGTGTGCAATGAGCTCAACTCAGCCGATCAGTTTGAAAGCCACAAAGTTGTGTTCCAACAGGCTGGATGTTAAAATGCATCTTGGATACTTCTTAGATATTACTTCAAATTAAACACAAAAAACATATTTCAGAAAATGGAATCAATCTCGGCCCACTTTTATAAACACTTCAAATCAATCGAGCTTCGAGGATGCATCGGGAGTTGTTTTGGCCGATGGCTGCGCAGTGTTGTCTTAACAGTGAGAGGAAACATAAAAACCAGATCACTTACAGCCCCCTGATCCCCGGCTCTAAATCAGGATTATGTATTCCGCAGCCCTCAGGTGTGTCTTAAGGACTCTTTAGTTGCATTATCAGCCTGTGCAGTGAATCTAAACAGTTTGGAGTAACTTCACGTCAAGGTTTCTCTGGCGTTTGCCGTACGCTGTGGCGAGGATCCCGTAAATCTGTTAATACAATGCAGTCACCTTGTAGTCTCCAGCGATGAGGTGAAAGGTTCAGCGCCACATGAGGGATTATCTTTAAATGTGGCCATCTGTCTGAACCTCTGGATTCAAGACAGCGCCACAGCAATCACAGTTACTGAGAAAAAGACAGAGAGGAAGGCAGAGGGAGGGACGTCTGACGGATTAATTATGACGACTTCTTCAGAAATTCGCTCTGCCCAAACTCTGCCATAGCATCTGGTCCCATAGGGAGGTGGGAGGAATGCAGCGGCTGTGTGAAGTGCGGGGGAACAAAGAGGAGGCGGAGGAAATGTAAGGACACAGGATTCCCCTCGTGAAGAGAGAAACGTGTCCCTGCCGCTACCCTTGAATTCCACAATACGGGTTTCCTCAGTGCTACGACACACAGAGAGACCCTGATGCATATTCACTTTGGTAATGAGAGATAAATCCCTTGTTCTCTTGAGGCCTCTAGCTGGCATTATGAGCCGTAATTGGTGAGGAAACATGATAGTTTTCTGATGTTCTCTTGCATCTTCACACTACTTTTAAACATTTTGCTCACTGTGCACACAGTGTGTCACCAGATATGCCAATGTTACAGAGTGCTGCAGGGATGACGTGTATTTTGAAGGCAAACCTCGGAAGTTGACGTAGCACCAGTTTCCTCTACAGAAAAACTACGTGACTTTTCAATTGGATTTTGATGCTACATATAAATACAAAATGCATGATCAAAGAGTTGTGTAAGAGTAGCCAGAATCTGGAATAGGAGTATGCTACTCTTTCACTTCCCTATTTAGTTAACCTGAGCAGAACAACTTTGTTAAATGACAGATTCGATATACTGCGATTTTTATACTCCTGCCATTTAATTCTTCAAGACTTAACAGAGGAATTTTCGTCTCCAAGAATGTCTCCGTCTGCGTTCTGTCCGCACGGAACACGCCGATCCCGGATGTCGCGATGGGGCAGGGCGTCCACAAGACGTGGGCAAAACAGTCTTTGACCTCACAGTGCTGGGCCAGCGCAAATCCCCTTTCATCCATTCCACTTTCCTCTGACCGGCCAGGTCCACGGGCAGTGATTGTCTCAAGGTCCGCTGCACGTAATCCAATCCCAGCGCTTCTCTCTCCAATGTCGATGAGTGTATCACTGCCCGAGCCCGTATGAGCTCCAGTAACGACGGTAAAAAGACAACAAATCAAAACATATATGTACCGGAGTTCATGGGAGCTACTGGCAGCTGCATCTGCCGCTGTCAGTCACCATGGCACATTTAAACCAAGCCATATCATTTCAGTTTCTCTAAAAAGTATATTATCTTACATACATTTTTCACACTGCTTATTTTCATTGGAAATGCAGTTCCTTGTTCACCATGATAGAAAGATATAATCCATCCTTGTCAACTGAGAGGAAGCAATTTTTTATAAGAGGAATGATGACTTATTTCTGTCAGGTAATAACACAATGGATCAATACTCTCTGAACCAGTGCAGTCAACATAAATAATACGGTAGAGTTCAAATGGGGGGCATAGGGTTAGAGTAAGTACATTGGCAGACTAATTAAAGGGTCTTTGTAAGGTCAGTGATGCAAAAGACTTTGCTTTAAATCATAACACTAAAGAGAAGCAATGGGAAATGGGCTATTAATAACATAATTGTGCAGCAATTAAGGAAATGACCCATGCCAATGAGAAACATTGGTATTTTTCCTTTAAGAGCCATATTTATCTTCTGGACAGGATCTCTCCAGCAACATGATAAATCCAGAGCGCTGGGTCACATGGTCCCACAGCCCAGTGTCCCCGGAGTTCCTGCGCCTAGAGAGACTGATGAAGTCTAGGGGAGACCAGGGCGTCTCTAACACCACATGTTGGAGACGCAGTTTCGTCTGGCCGCATTTCTCGTGTCTCCCGCCAATAATTCCAACTAAAAGCTTGTGCGCCAGCTCCTCGACTGCCCTCTGTGTGGACCGGCTGGCACACCGATTGTTGACGAGCATGTTTGTGTGGCCGTCTGCCTGTGTGTCTGTGTTGTGCTGGGAGCAGGGAGGGGATAAATTTAGCGCTTTAGCCCCAGACTGGAGGCAGTGGCCCTTTATCCTGCACTGTCCTACTTAGCAGAGTGCTGCGCTCTGCTTCAGCCTGACACAGCGCACCAGGACTCACACACACTCGCCTTCCAACGTCGGGCCAAAACATTAGAAGGAGAATGTGCTCGGCGACACAACACGCAGCAGCCCTGCAGGCGAACGCAGACAGCCGCGTGTGTTTATGCAGGCATATTTGTTATTGTATAACTATATTATCGTTGGCTCTTGTAATGTGAGCTGCAGCACACTGGCCTCGTTTGATAACAGCTTGATTTGTTGATGATGCTTTCAGTCAGACAACAGCGACTAAATGCACAGCCGGCTACACATCTTCAAGTACAGTGGAGTAGTAATCTGACTCTCTCCTGATTGCAGCGCAGCGGGATCACGTTCCATGGTTTTTAAAACGGAGCGCATATCAAGCAGATATATATATATATTTATAAAAAAAAAAAAAAAAAAAAAAATAAAAAAAAAAAAAAAAAAAAGATGTGACGTCCCTTTTGTCCCGATCAAACTGAAACATCAAAGCAGGCTGGATTTAACGTTGCTCAGAATTTCGAGAAGGCAGCCAATTAGGAGCAAGTCAACGCCTTAGTCTGCCTTAAGCTGACCAATAGAGCGTGGGCATCCCGCTTCACCTTGGAAACACACCATCCCGTGGTGCATTTCCCTGCTGCCATGACAACCAAGAGGAGCTCTGCCTTGCTCATTCCCTGCCTCCCTCCTTCCCGTGTTCTCTCCCGCTCTCTCCGTTTCCTGAAGCCAGTCTACCTAGCAGCACAAGGTTCACACAGAAACAACCACGCTGCACAACTTGGAGCTGCCTGCACTCCAGACAAAGAGAATTACTGTCAGCTGTAATCAACACACACCGCTGCATTTGCAGTCCACATAAACAAACAAAGGCTTCAACCGATCGATGTGCATTGATCTTTTTAACATATACTAAGAACAGTTTATTTATTTTTAATATTGCTTTTTAACTCTCAACATAATGTAAAATATGGCAGATTCCTTCTAACTTTGATATGAAAAGGAGATAAGAGCAACTGGAGGCTCTAATAGAGGTTATCGATATCAAAGAGTCTGAGAATTCAGTTGGCTGCCTGCTACTTACCACATACATCAGGCTAAAACAGAGAGCAGTGAGCGAGAGCGAGAGAGAGATGACGTAAGCATTTTAACACAGGCTGAGGTCTGGGGTTGAAGTTATGAACACTGTCAGCTGGCCGCAGCCTCCACCAACTGGGGACTCTGGATGCTGCAGAGGAGTTGCCCGATGATCAGAACGGTAGCCAGTGTTTCCCAAACGCACATGTGATCTGAGCAGCCTGCGTGACGCGTGTGCAACAATGGTGCATTTTCACAGTCCGTTGATCCGATTGCTCTTATTTAATTTATTGACAAATTGATGGGTTCAGAAAACCTGTATTAATGTCTGTCAACATTACCTAAAGCCCACAGTGATGTTATCAAATGAATCTCTTGTTTTGTCCAAAACTCAGAAAGATTTAATTTACTACAATGCTCTAAGATAATTGACTAATCAATCAAGATTCTCTCCAGAAGCCAACATGTCTGATGTCGCACATAAACAACCACACCGACCTAAATTCTGAACTACTGTCATTGAACACTTGTCTTACTAGGACCATACAAGCAATGCTCTTAAGAAAACAATTTCATTATACAAATATATTTAATGACAACTTCGAGGTCACATGTGCGTTTAAAGCCTTGTCGACTTCCTTTGCTGTTCATCCATTTGTGACTGAGACAAAGAGCCAACACCAACTAGTGCCTGACCTTCGTCTCCATGAAAGGTAAACAAGGTGCTTTGAGGAGACAGATGAGGTGATGGCAAACACTGTTAACTAATTCGTTTAATGTGTGTTTCTGTGTTCAGGGAGGAAGGAAATGTATCCAGGAATGACAGGAGTGAATCCACAGTTAAGTTCGCCGGACAATAAGAGTGGGAATTCCCTGGAAATTGCTCAACGGCATTCCCTGTGGAATCAGCAAGTCATTGAGACTGATGCAAGATCTGAGCACTGACATTAAAGTCTCCCTAAGGAGTGAACACAAACGTGAGCATCTTTATGTTGACAAAACGCATGAAAAAAGGAAGAGGAGCTCTGGATCACATGCAAGCATAAGACAGTGGGACGCACAGAAACAAAAAACAGCATTCCTAGAGTGATTCAATAATTACAAATGCCACCGCCCCACATCAATAACAGCTGAGGAAATGTTTCACTGTCACACCAGCTGGTCTGGGCGCAGTAGCCGGCAGATAAAAAAACACAAAAGGGGTCTTGTAAATTTCCGTCACAGTTTTGTGGCGCTTTGTTTGTCAAAATCCCAGCGTGGCTGGAGCCCAGCGGAACACACCAAAGGGAGAGGGAAAACATCCTTGACGACAACTAAGATTCAGGGTGGTTGCACCACTATTTATAACCTGCCCAGTCTGCTCTGTGACAGCGGAGGGGGATGATGGGAAGGAGGGAGGGAGAGAGGGAGAGAGACAGACACACAGACAGAGAATGGCCTGTGAATTCCGGTGCAGAGGAAAAGACCATTGTTCTGTTTTTTTTTTTTTCTTTCCCTTCACTGGGGCCCTCTGTGATCTGCGTACTGGTTTAAGAGGCAGTACAGCTCAAGAACAAGCCATGAATATCTCTTAAAAGAGAAGTGGCTTGCTCTTCGGCATTATTTTGTCTCAGCGTTTGTCTATTATTCTGCCAGTTAAGTGGGAATCTATCACACTTGTCCTGACAGGTGAGAGTCACTGTGGACAGATGCAGGGCCGACAAAGAGTCTGCATTAACGCTGGCAGCCTGTTAACAAACACACGCGTGCGTCCGTGTACACGCAGGATTATGTCGCTGCGAGGCCCCCGCAGTCACCTGACTGAGAAATCTGGCAACAACTCCAAAAACAATAACACCGAATAGTATGGAAGCTATCAACTGCATTTAGAACGGCCTCTATGATTCTTGAGACCGTCTGCTTCCTCATCAGACACAACCCTGCAGGTGCTACACAATGCGAGCACAGAATCTGTTACACCTCACACCATAGTTATATATTTCTTTACAAACAACAGCAGTGTGTTAAATGTGGAGACGGGGTGAGGTAGGGAGAGTCGGGGAGTTGGTGGAGGTTAAAAACTGCTGCGGTCATTTTCTCCTCACTACCCGGCGTCTCCGTCTCTTATCAATAAACCCAGACAGCAGGGGAGAAATCCAGCTCAGCCGATAGCACAGAGGAGGTGGAGGACGTCACAGCTGTACACAGACACACTCAGAGGAAGGATAGGAGACACACAGCACCTCATATCACAACTGTAATGTAGTGCACAATACAGGGAAGTCCGGAGCTGATCCGCCGCTCAATCCAGACTTTTTTTTCTGAGACATCAGTAATGTTGCATAAAGCTTGATCCGTTTACAATCCTACGTTTGTTGTTTGCCTCGGGTACAACAGAAGCCGTCAGAAGTGTCTAATTGCTCTCCACTAAAGAACTAGATGCAAAGCAACCTGCAAGCAAGTGAAGGCTCCCGAAATAAAAACACTAACTAATGATACGGTGCTGTGCCGCTTTGGGTATAAGAACAAGATCACTGTGTTGAGCTACACCTCTGAACTCATACCGTTGAAAACTGCGTTTGAACTTCCATATTTAAAATATTAGTTTTTACTATCAAATTATAAATATATATAGATATCGCGGTAATATCGTTATTATGAATTATTTTGGTCACGACAATCGTGTAGTGAAAATCTGACATGGTGGCAGCCTCAGCATGCACTGTGCAGCTTAATGTTAAAGAAGGAACACAAATGTGCTCATATAGACTGCATTGGACTCATCGAATCATAAGCTACTTGAATCAAGATCAGAGGCACATAATATATGATAAAGAAAATCCCTGGTACAATATATGCGGTTTAATATCTGCCTCTGTCCAGAGCATCTATATGAACACATATATTTGTATCAAGTGTGGCCAGTGGGAACAGAACCCCCAACCCAGCAAGTGTGGGTTTAATAGCATCCACATAAAAACTGTCAATCCTGAGTCAGTTGGAGCACTGCTCGGCCAGACCACGTCCCACAAGAGACACAACGTGCCCAAAAGAAAAAAAACACCCATTTCCAAAGAGCAGGTCCACGTGCAGAGCACTGCCATAAAAGGAGGGACAACGTGGATCAGAACAAGTGGGGCCAACGTACCTCTTGTTGAATGGCTTCTCATCCTTCTCGTAGGGCTTGACGAACCACTTGCCGATGCGAACGAAGCTGCGGTTCATGAGGCAGCGCTCCAGCAGGTTGTGGATGGCTTTGAACAGCAGTGTGCGACACTCGTAGGAAAGCCCGTTCTCCCACAGCCCATCATCCTCGGCTGGAGAGGAAAAGAAGAAGAGAGAGAGAGACAGAAAAATGTCAGAGGAGTGGAAAGCTGTCAGAGTTTTTGTGCCATTTTCACAAACCTGAAAGAACTCTCCAAGGCAAACAATGTCAATCTTGACAGCACATAAAACTCCATTTACTGCTACAGCGAGAATGGTGCATGATGCTGCTGGCTGTGGTAGAGGCGTAGCATAAAGCAGACTCACACATCAGATGGCACAGTCACCAATAGGGATATACAATGTTTACAAGATGAAGTATGGAAGCACCAACTGTCATACCAAACATATTGACACGTTACACTGGATCACCAATATCAAGCTTTAAAGTAACGGATGATATGTTATCACTAGGCTTTGAATTGAGATAGAAAGTGTAACTTAAAGTAAACAGCAAACATCACAAACTCTTTTGTTTCTATTTGGAAGAAGGCATTGCTTGAACTCAAACTCTCCACATTGTAGCTCAAGAGTATGTTTACACACTGACTGCTCCTGTGGACGACATCAACTCTGAGCACAGTTCCACAATAACAATGTCACTGACTAAACACACTCATTGAATTCATGAGCTGTAGCGCACGCACACGCACGCACACACACACACACACACACACACACACACACACACACACACACAGGTAACTCTGAATAGGCTCTTGTGCTTTCACTGGCGGGAACAATCACTGAAGGAGAGTTGGGACATGGTCACCCTCTGGCAAATCTACCGGTTGAAACTGGACACCTCGATACAGAAAGTGCACATTTCCTAGAATGCAAAACAGTAAGTCATATCTAAAGTGACATCTGGGAATGGCAGCACAAAAAGATTGTACTCAGGCGATGAAAATGCAAACAGGAGGAAACCTGCTGCTGCCTGCTTTCATGTTGTGGAGGTTTCAGGTGCTTTCGTCCTTTTTGACACCGGGGGGGTTAGGAGCTTAAAGTTTCACAGTTCAGTAGTGCCCCGGTTTCGTTTTGTCAGCGGTCAGATTGTCAGATTTTATTTCTACTTATTTTGCCGTAAATATCTACATTGTCCTTTGCAAATGTGTCAAAAAGACATGTGTAATTACAGAAAAAGAAATCTTTGTGCACATGCAGGAACATTGTATTGTGACTGGGCACACAATGTATGAATACCATTTGTTTTTACTAAACTGATTATGATAACATTTCCGCAATTGTGTAACGGTGCGTCTCCCACCGACATTGTTGCGGTCTTAGCGAGTCGCTGCTTAAACACCATGGGTGAATGTGAATGGGTGATGTCGCTACTTCCAGAAACAAAGATGTTACCGGCTTCCAGTTGACCCTTGGTACCACTCAATGAGTACCCAGTGTGCCAGTCATTGTCCAGTGATGCTATGATTGATTGGCAAACCATGATGCCTTCAAACAGTGAGTGATATGGGATGATCTTCACTGTCCCAGCCTGTATAACGGCGCATGAGAGAAGCCAAACCAGCAGACAGAAAGCGACAAACTGCCAACACTCTGGCACAACTTGCACTTCTGAGTTTCTGTTCCACACCTGCAAAGAGTTACAGTGTAATTAGACTGTTAGGCTCACAGGACTGTAATTATTTGGTTCATGTGGCACACCGAACCGAGACGAGACGCACACCGAACATGCACCGAGCTGTTCAGGATGAATAAATGCACCGTTACACCCATATCAGAGTCGCTTTCTGAATCCTATTCTGCGCTGAATAGGATGGCCTGAACGCTGCTCTAATCTCATTGACGGCCACTGCTCATAGCCTACAGCACTTAAGCTCCTTTCAGTCAAGTCTCCGGCAAACATCTCCCCGAGTGTGCAGTCTCTGAGCACAGACGAAATAAATACCGGGTGTGTGAGTGTGACCCACCCATTGCGTCGCCCTTGGCAGGCACCGGGGAGGCCCACGCCGGTCCAGAAGCAAGTCAATCGAAACCTATTCAATTATTAAGAGAGTCCTTGGCTTGCTGCTGTAATGCCAAGGAAGATATAAAAAGGTATTTCAAATTTGGATGATTCCAAGGCTATCAAAAGAGGAAATTGCATTGATTTCCTTCCTTAAACTAAAGAGACACTGTGAGCCCCTGTGCCAGCCTTGCAGGTCTGACACGCTGGTTTGAGGAGATGCTGAGAGCTTTTATGTTCTCCTGAGTTTGAGCAGACAGACGGCAATGTTGCATGGACGCAATGTGGGTGTTCAACTAGCCTCGAAAACATTACATGCAACTGAGGGAAAACAACCTCAGGCTAGCTGCCAAGTAAAGAGGGCTGCACGCCCGATAATATTGAGAGCAACAAACTAATTCATCAGGTGCACGCACAAACACACTCACATTGTGGGATAAGATCAGGAACACAGAAAGCAGGGCAGAGGCAGGAAAAAGGAAGGAAAACAGCAATTTCCCATAAAAAATTCACAGCAACTGCAGAATAAATGTGAATCAACAACAGTATAAAGTTCAATTTCTAGTAAATGTGGATGGGATACAGTATGTACGAGAGAAGAACTTTTTTCCCTTCCCCAAGTTTGCTTTGAGTGATTCGGCAGCTGGTCTGGCCATCCTGAGAGCCGTGGCAGGCAAGAGGGCAAAAAGTCAACAAGAAAAGAAAGCAGGAGCACCGAGGCACTGACAGCAGATTAAGAGGAAGAGGAAGGACAGGAGAAGAAAGAAGAAGAAACAAAATAGGATTTAGGTCAAACTACTGCTGGCTGAAGAGACAGATCAGTGACTGATAACATTTCAAAGACAAACTGAAAATGGAGGAGAGCAGCAGGGCTCAAATCTATGGCGAGAGAGACATCAACCCTGTTTGCACTTTGCAATTAAACCTTCAGTCCTGCTTCACTACTCTGTGGACGATGGCTCTTCTGTAAAAGTGGCAGAAATCTGCCTACGCCTACTTTTACATCAAGTGCCATGGCGATCCCGTCTGCTTTCCTCTGCCAGGACCACCACTCCTCCCTCTCCTCCCTGTCACTTGTTCCTGCTCAGTCTCTCCCTCAAGCAGCTCTCAAACATGCGTCTGGTTTACATCAAGTGTTCCTAACGACCTCACGTTCATCATGCAACGCCTGCTGCAACACTCCCCTCTTCAGACAGACACACAGACAAAATAAATGTTGCAGTGCAGGTCTATGTGAGTCCAATGGAGAAAATGCAACAATCACGAGGATTAGCAATGCAAAATAACAAAACCAAACATCCTGGACAGGTAACAGGACTTGGAGGACTTACTCTCAACATTACTCTACAACAAAAAAACACGTCTGAATGGAAAACCATGTGAAGTAGCGAAAGATTAAAGATAATCAGCAGATCTAGTGAGTTGAAAAGGAGCATCATTTGTACCGTCGTGCGTCACTTGATAGAAGCTGTAAAAAAGTAAAGAGCAGCACAGAGCTATTCAACGAACATAACGGAGCAAATCCTCCGTTTAACCGTCTTATCTGAAAGTGATCGCTTTGGATGCAGCTGACAAGTATTTTCAGTAATCATGATCTGAAGATTTTCTTGATTCATTGATTAATGGTTCATCCCGATATAGGTCATTTCATATGTAGCATGTTTCCAGGTCATTAATAAAAGAGTCTATATAAGCCTGTTTTGGTTTGCTCCTGTGTGGATTTAACATTTGAAAAATGAAAAGTACTTTAGTAATTTTACTGAAAACTTTAGTGCAAAATAATTTAGTAAATTTTGAGAAATAATTAATAAATGCAGGCCTAGCCTTGGCGACAGATGATCAATGCATTTCACAGAACAGTTTGAATTATCATAACTCACTGATGATATGAATATTACTATTATTATAACCGAGGTTAGCTGTAGAGAGAGTAGTCTCCTCAGCTGCTTTTAGAGCTGCTTTGCTTACATTCGGTGTCATTGCTATTTACAAGTAATGGAGTTAAAGTAGTGCGAGAGCGTCAGACATTCACACCAATCCAAAATGAGCCGCTATATATTTAATCACCAACACATCATTTTAAAGTGCCGTCTGTGGTTGTAAAGAACACTTCAGGTACCCAAGATTGTTGAAAAAAGATTATAGAAATAAATAATCCGTGACCCGAAATTCCAGCCTGGTGATGGATCTGTGAGTTCACATGTGATGGGAGGCTGGGATGCGGTGCGCGGTGGTCAGAGCGCGGGGCGTTAAGACGGGTGGCCTCATTTGGACAAAGATTTATGAGCTCAGCTGATGGGCTGGGACACTTTCACATTCGCTGCCTCCCGTGCAGCAGGCCCGGATGAGCTGCCCTTTAGAAGAGCTCTGGAGCTCAATTAAGAGTACTCACATCTACCTCCAGCAGTGAACGTCCTTCAGACTCAAAAGCGCACAACACCTTTCCTAGAACATCTAGATCCAACCAGTGCTCCGCTTATCACACACCTTAATATCACAAAATGGCACATGGGTGTTTCTGGAGGCCATATAAACTCACAAGAAAGTTATGAAAATGAGTAAACGCAAAGGAAAAAATACTTGACCCCCCCCCCCCCCCCAGTTGCTCGTCTGTGTATAAGCAATTAGAGCAGCAGTCGGTCATTAAACAGCAAGATTAATGCCCTGTGATCGACTGAGCTCAGGGGGATTCTACCAAGCCTGGACAGAAGGTTTTCTCCTCTCCTCCACTTCCTCCTTATCTGCAAGGAAGGAAAAAAAGAGAAAGAGAAAGAGAAAGAGAGAAAGAAAGAGAAAGAGAAAGAGAAAGAGAAAGAGAGAAAGAGAGAGCCAGCCAGCCACTGGTGCTCTGTAAAAGCTCCATTACTAATTAATGAATATTTCTCAAGCAAGAGAGGGAAAAGAGAGACGGATAGCGAGAGAGGAGAGGGAGACTGCACCCATGGGCCAGAGCTGCATGCATGGTGGAGTCCCTGCGCTGTGCCGGTCAATGGAGATCTATCAGAGAGAGCGGGAGAGGGAGCATGAGGAAAAGAGGAAAGCGGAGGGCGGTTCACAGGAAGGAGATTAGCCCCGGAAAATTGATCCCCGAGCACAAAAGCCATCGGCCTCCTCTACTTTTTTCTCCTCAGGGCTGCTCCGGGTTTATCTATTCATCATTCTCGACGTCGCACACTGAAGTATAGAACCATCTTTGAAGTGAAAAAAAAAAAAAGAGAAAGCACCATAAATCCTAAGCCAATGTTAACCATGTGTATCACTGACTAATTATCTTTGATACACATCCATGGCCTCTGTGTGACCACCACACCAACAAACCTTCACCAAAACTACCAGTGATCAAATAGTATAGAAAACAACAATGTGCCTGAGAGAAGAACTAACAGAGAAGAAACAGCTTTCACTGTATTAACGGGGATCTTTAAATTTCATTCCAGAAAGCACTGTTTCCTGCCCCAATTATGTGCTCTCAGTCAGTTTGTAATTGGTTTTAGCCACAGCCAGGATTTCACGGCCTAGACACTTTCCGGTCCAATGTTTACAGCGAAAGCGTGGAGATTTCAAAATTCACTTTGAATTTCTCGGGCTGTCCAAGTCAATAACATTTGGAGATTCTAAGGAGCGCGTGGCGTCTCTTCTCTCTGAATCCTTGGCCTGGGGCCTCCACTGCAGTGTTACTGTGGGCTTTACATCACTGTGGGACTGCGTCTGTATCGCACTCGTTTCCGTGTGTCATCGCTCCCGTCACTATCCCAGAGAGCAGATATGCTCTTACAGTCTTTTAAATAGGATTGCGAGTGCAGAGTCAGACAACCACATAACTGGTGGCTTGACAATTTTGCTGTGATAATATGGGCCTGTGATAGACAAATATGAGCCCACATTTTCATACTCTCAAGATTTGTCAAGTCATGAAGATTACAGTCCACAGGCAGGTTTATCAATGCAGACAAGTGGAGGAACAGCAGATACCGTTACTGATGGGTTTATGAAAACAAGCACCGGGAAAGAAACAAGAGCGGCCGCATGGCAGCAGCACCAAATATCAGGATTTATTGAATTTGAAAACAACTGGTGTTTTAAAGTCACACGCTGTTTAACGAGGATTATTGTATGTGCAACGGTTCAGCATGCCACACAGCCACTAATCAGCCTGCAGAGTCATTTTAAAGGGTACTTGACAACCACTCGCACATCCTTAAACCGATCGCACGTCGGGAAGATCTGTTTGCATTTCTCGCCGTCACATAAACTTGCCAGCAGTTTCATCCGAGTTGTATTTTAGATTCAGAGACCGTCGACTGTACGGACTATGAGAAGGCAGGAATGGTCGTGTGATTGTGTGGAGGGCAGGAAACAGATCCGTTTCTTTTCACTACACACTCCCTGATGATCAACGAAAGCTTCTGCCACGACACGCGTGAAGCTCAGAGCTTTCCAGAAACAGCAGACAGCTCGTTTAAGTCAAGTCGGCTACTTTGTTAAATTCAAAAATAAAATTGTTTCTATTGACAAGTTGTGATTCACTATGCGTGGCCATTTTACGACCACTAGCCTCTGTTTCAAAAACAACACGAGCATGATGATATCAGTCACCCAATATTAGCAAAATAACTGATTACAAAATGCATTAAGAACTGCATTGATTGCACAGACGGGGGGCTTCTTCATTAGACGGGCTACTTTAGAAAACAGGGGCAGCAACTTGACAGAAAGCGTTAAAAAGTCCACTGAATCACAAACACACTAAAACAGGCCATGGTGTCAACGTAACAGGACTATGAGGAAAAACTCAAGCTGTGCCCGAGCCTCTCAATTTACAGTTTAAAATGCCCTCGAACACTTTGGTATTTCCTGCCATTGATCATGCAAATGAATGTCAGATGCCCAAAATCGTTCTTTTAAAAACTAGATATGATGCAATGGAATTCCCAGCAGTGAAATGATCACGTATGATGATCGTGAAGATTAAGATGATGGCTAGAAGTTAAGTTGATCCAGAATATTCACATGATTTGAGTCGAGTGATTCACATGTTTTGCTGTTTTAGTTATTTTTGGAATAGGTGTATTTTACAAATAACTGAATTTAAAACCAATAAAACTCGATAAGACGTGGCATTAAAAACATGTTTCACTTAAAATAACCACGTTTATTTTGTTGAATAAAAGCGAATCCAAGTTTCTAGTCAAACAATGCAATAATCCTCATTGGGGATGTTTAAACAATACAGTGAGGTACAAACTACTCGTCTTGCGTGCCAACAACATGGTTTGACCCATACGGTTCTTTTTTTTACCAGTAAAAATAACTTACATCAACAACATCTTTCTTTCCTTTTTATGGTTTAAGTCTGTTTTACATACAATCAAGATGAATTCTTTCACCACGCTGGCATACAGTTACAGACAACAAGATTCAGAGGTACTGAAATGAAGAGCAGACACACTGTCAACAGATGTTTTGGTATTTGAAAGCTGTGGAAATTTGTTGTCAACAAACATCTGTATTCTGCAGGTAGTGCTTCAAACGGAGTACAGCTCACAGGTATGAAGGCCGTTCAATGATTTTGAATTTGTGAGCTCCTCACAGAAGACAGGAAAAAAAGAAAAATAGTCGTACTTGCAAAAACAGTGAAACCTTCAGCCAACAGGGCCCTCGCAGACTACTGAAATATGCCCTTTGGCACTGGATATTCTGCCCTGGGGTGCATAGCAGGGTTGTTTTTATTTAACCGTCGATTCAAAAAGGCACAGAGGAGAGAACTAAAACAAGAACAGAAAAGAAAGCCAAGAATTACTGCATACCAGCAAAAACAAAAACAATGTTCAGAAGATCATTGTGCAAAACAAGCTCACCTAGAGATGTTACATTAAGCTTTCCTCCCTCCATCACTGGATGGATCCCAGACAAAGTGTTCATCAACTGGTGGAGGAGACAGACCATTGAAATGCAGTCCTCTACTTCCATCCCCCACCGTTTCTCTGTCAGTCGTCCTCTAGCGGTCCGACCTGGCGCCCGGTGATGAATAGATGTGAGAGCTCCAGGGACCGCCGTGGAGATTGCTCCCCGATAACCTGTGCTGGGCAGCAGATGACCGTCTCACCCTTTTCAACCTTCCCATTAGGCAACTAATAATCCCAGCCTTGCTACAATATAGAGCAATATGCACGGATAGATGTTTCACTCGTTTACAAGCAAGCAACACCAAAATGACTTTCATGAAAACAGACGTTTGCCGAATTCTCCTACGTCCGCGTTCTTTGAGTTCTCACCCTTCCACTTCATTAGAAAGGTAAAGAACGACTGCAACGTGAAGCACATCACTCTAGAGTCACATGCAGCTGAGGGACCAGTGGACAAGGAAAGACCCAAGAGGGAAACATGAAGCCAGACTGTCAGCGGCCCCACTGGGACTCGTACTGGGAGAGACGCTATGGGAAAAGAGACCAGGACAGACGAGTAAGAAACGTACGACGGCGCAATTAGCCTCACAGACAGACATCCATTCCTTATTTCTAACCCAAAAAAAAGAGATCTGTGGGGAGGTAAAGGCAGCCGTTTATCCTTGGCTTTGAATGCCTCTGGTCAGGAGATTCCACCAGCTTTTGAGGCGAGATGACGATAAAGAGAGCATTGCATTTGCATAAGAATGCATGCCTATACTCAACCAGTGGGAGGGGGCGGAGGCAAGCCGTTTAATTCAGCAGCTCACTTGTTGGGAATCATTTCTGTGCATGGCCAGGGGAAGATTATAATTGGTTTTACTCATGTGTTAGCATGAGCAAGGGGGAGTTGTCCAACAGTGTAGAGCGGTGGGGGGGGCTTGGTGGTTACCCTTACCCTTCCTTCAATGGTGATTAAGCGGCAGACATTAAAAGATCCCTCAAGTTTTTCCGCCCTTCACTACTCTCATCTCTCCAGCTCACTCCTTCTCCCCTCATCTCCCTGGAGAGAAGGGATTACTGGCACGCTGGTATACAGAAATGGCACTTGCTCAAAATTAAAAGACTTTCACAGGCCGCTAATCTAATGAGGGTGGAGGGGGGGTGGGGTGAGTAAGCGCCATTTCGGCATGCTGAAATGAAAGGAAAAGAGTGGATTTTCATGTTTACCGCCAACATTGCCATAAGACTAAAAAGAAGCTGAATACGCAAAAGGAAAAAAAGCTTTTTAATCCCGAGCCAGGCTAGGACAAAAGGCAAACAGAAAATACATTGAACCGCTGGAAAATACAGTGTGCGGCGGTTCAAAGGCAACAATTGTTGGGACATTTCAGTCGGGCAGGTCCTGTCATTGTCTGCATGGACAACACTCGCTGGTATACAAACGCATTAGACCGTCAGATTGCACTCCACCTCATTTGTTTCAGGGGAAAGAGTTCCAGAACTTTTTGAAGGCTGTAGTCGTCTTTGCATGTTTCATCTGTGTGTACAGTAGCATCGTAGCACATCTCACAGCGCTGCAAAAAAGCTTTAATGCCTTCGTGAGGAAAGCACCGAACTGAGCCAGAAGACAAGGCATGCGAGTGGATCGGTGATAACTTGTAATCCTCGCTCACAGCGCAGTTTATTCCATCCAATCTCCCGCTCAAACTTTTTCATAATTTAATGACCATTTCAAAATTCGATATCACGACCCATCCCTACAGAGGACCAAGAAAACCTAATTCTATCAGCATTCACGTGACATCCCCTTACTCCCAATTAGATGGTCAGACCCAGCAGGAAATAACATGGCTCTCAGATAGCGGTGCAACGCATCATAAGACTCACAGTTCGGATCGTCTTACAGATCAGAGTCATGGATCGGATGAAAGAAAGAGAGCCAATATAACTTTTACAAATCCCTGATCACGTTTTTTTATTGTGCACTAAGGGTGGAATTATTGTAAAATTACAGAAATTGACAGACAGAGAGTTCGATAAGCTATTTAGCCATCTAACAAGCAGTTCTGAGTATACTCACGCCTTAAAGGGCTCTGGGAGAGGACAGTAGCGTCCTCTCCCCAGGTGCACATACACAGGTAATAGCCATCCAGACAGAGGTCCTGACATTCCTCCATCCCCGTCTCAGCTGTGTTATCAGGTCTCAGGACACGCCGCTCTGAACAGACTGATCAGCAGCTGCAGAGTCGAGGTTGGAGGAGGAAAAAGAAGCCTTCTGGGTGCCTTTAGATTCTTCTGGAGAGGCTGCTCTGCTTCAGTTCACCGACAAAGCAACACAGCGGCTACACACAGAGCAGCTACAGGAGGGGGAAAGGCTCAAGAAGTAGGAGGAAGACGCCTTCCACTGGAGAGAAGGGAGCCGCAGCTTCCAAAACAGGAAACAGCGATAATACCGCCCATCTGGGAACCATTCACACAGAGACAATGTTGAGTCAGGGTGCAAAACACTTGACAAACATAGGGAAAAATCTCATCAGGTGCTCGGCGTGCACGTCCCTGTGGTTGTCCACGTCGACATCACCCTCAAGAGGAATACATGTGCTCTAGGTGTGGTGTTTTAATACAAATTCAAAGAGCACCACATCAAAAACAAAACCTGCCAAAACATGATTCATGATTTTGTTTTTTAAAAAGCTGCGAGGAAGAATGCAGCCGAGATTTCCCGGTCAATATTCAATTATGCAATTTCCATCACCTGACGCACAAACAATATCACGTTTAATCTCCCCAAAGGCAGATTAAGAACACAGCAGTGACTCCCAACATCGTCCAAATATAGATTGTCCATACCACACTCTCCCACTTGAAATGTAGCACACTCTATTAGCGGGCCTGAGCCAGATGCTTCAGGTAATTACCAGGACCTGTTAGGGCTGAACGAGCGGACCATCGTAGCCTTCGCTTCCCATTTTGAGTCCACTTCAAGCACAATGTCCCATAATGAAGGAGGGTCACAGACTGTGCTTGGCTCAGACTCCAAAGTTCAATTTACATGGCAGAGAGCATGAATAAAGACGGCCTTTCCCCATCTTCCACCGCTAAATGTTACCGTTACTGAAGAGGGAGAAGAGGAGAAAATGGGGAGGGGTGGATGCATTTGCCTCGTTTCTGCATGGCTGCTCCTGCATGCTGTGTTTCTCACTTGAGTTATAAATCGGACTGAGCCCAGCGTTTTACACCTTTCTCTTCATCCTTTGTGGAAAGACAGCATGTGAAGTTCGATTCCTTGTTCTGCTTGGTCAAAATAAAATGCACGGTGTTGCCTCATCTGCTGTGAAGCACAGCGTGTGAGAGGGAGTCACCCTACAGGTGTTGGCACTACCAGCCTGGCTGGCTAGCTCATCAGTTAGAGGAGGGTGCATGTGTGTGTGTGTGTGTGTGTGTGTGTGTGTGTGTGTGTGTGTGTGTGGGGGGGGGTTGGGGGGGGGTTGGGGTATTAGATTACACAGATTTGAACACTTCCCTGAGGCTCTCACTTACAGGGCTCCTCCCCTGTGCCTACCTGACAATCAGACAGCAGAATCTGTATCATTTTTCATTGTACGACCAATAACGTATCTTGACAGGGTGATCGATGTTCAAGTGCGTCTCTAACAAAAGCTGCAAGCCCTCCACACCTCCTGTTATCTTTTACAGCCATCACTCTTTTAGCTTTATAACCTTGAGTAAATCCAACAAAAGGTGCAACGGTATGGGGAGGGGATTTTCATATTCATGGATTCTAGTAGAGACTAAAACATAGAACAGCGGTCCTCTCTCGCTCCCTCTTTTAAATCATCTAATTTGCAAAAAACTAGAAAAACTAACTTGGCTGACCACCTGCCTTACTATCATGCAGCAGCAGCAGGGCAAATGACTCCTTCACTTGGAGAACCCCCTCTGTGCCAAGGAGTCCTCTCCCTGTTCCCTTGAACTCAGTCACTGAATCCCTACAAGCACCCTGGGTGTTGTTCAGCATCCGACCCTGACCTCTGACCCCCACGTTGTGTGAAAGCAGCGTAACGCCGACGTACTTGCACAGCTTAATAAAACACGCATCGTTGTTTAGCAAATGCCCTTAATGTGTAGACAAGGAGCCCCCACCTGCGAGCTCGTGGTGGATGAGGTCGGCGAAGTTGGGGTCGTCCCCCCACCAGAAGAGCCAAAGCTCCCTCCGCCCCGGCCGCTGACTGCGCCGCCATACGCTTAGCACGTCGGCCTTCAGGCAGCGGCTGAAGCTGCATAGGATGGGGTCCTCCTCCGTCACTGGGAAGAGGATGGGCGCGGAGGTGGGACCCTGCCACACGAACCTCTTCCATTTGATCCCTGTTAAGTCAGCCTGCAAGACAAGGGAGGGGGGAGAGAAAGAGACGGTCAGTGTGCAGAGTCGCTGCTTCAGGATCCACTCAGCACCTCGGAGTAAACATGTGCTGAGCACAGTGTAAAGAGCAGGTATTAATCCTCTTTTATGGGGCAGTTCACCCACCAACTACTTCTGACAATAGCACACCTGGGCTGTCAAAAACAAAGAGATTAAAAGATACAAAGTAAATGACAAAACACGAGCCTCGTTGTGTGTTGATGGAAAAAAAAAAAAGAAAGAAGAGAAATTGCCCTTAAAAATTGGGACATTTGTTTGTTTCTGCAAAGAACTGTGTACTTGTGCTTCCAATATCACCACGAACAACATGTACAGAACACAAATAGGAAAGAACTAATGCTGGTAAATGTGGTCTCTCCACCTTAATCCTCATTATTGGTGAGTGCTGGTGGGGGTGCTTTGCCTTTCTATAAACGCTGTCTGGCTTTTATAGAGAGAACAAAACACGCAGGAAAAAAGCCTCACAGGCAGTAAATCACCGGCGGAGTTATTAAGTGTTAAAGCAGGAACATTACGCCCCGCTGCTAGCTAGCACTGCTGCTCATCATCCAAGCACCGACAGACAACCCATGTCGACCTCAACATGTAGAAACACGCGTGCGCATGCGCACGGGTCCGTAGGCGTACAGCCCCATTTCCACTGGCAATCTTGGTCCTCTATCTGTCCCTGTAGGCATTTCAAGTAATCTGTGCAAACATGGACTGTTCATTTTCATGCCGGTTAAACCTATCCCGTTCAGGCTGAGTTGGCAAACTGTCCCTCTGTATATTCAACCAATTAATCCATTACAATTCAGGGGGATATCTTAACTCAAGAGCAGAGGCGCTGAGCCTGAACAAGTGATTACCCGTGGTTGTGGCGATGCAGTGGTGTTTCGCCTGGCTAGGGATAAGCTGGGAGATTTGTGGTGCGAGTTGTGATGGTGGTTGGGTGGGGGGGGGGGGACTGTCAAAACAGAGCATTGTGTGGCATCAGCTGGAGCAGAGCGGGATCACAACAACAACAAGTTAGTAAGCAATAAGGATGGAGAACACACACACACACACACACACAGGTGGACAAATCATTAATAAGCCTGAGGTTAGAATAGTGCTGACTATATTTATGACTCCTGGACTTGTCCAGTTAATATACCACAGCAGCATACAGGCAAGCTGGTTTATGAAGTATGCACTGTATGCATCATCAGAAAACAGAAAGCATGTGTGTAACTTGTTCTTCACCACTAACTCAAGGGAATAAGCGAAGGGCAAGCACACAAAAGCCCAAGGAGTCATCCTAACTTTATTTTACTTATGTGGACGTCTAATCAGTGTTGATGGTAAATGATGGTGCACGCTGTATTGACCCAGAAAGCTGAGTTTGCGGCTGAAAAATCTGTTGTTTTTCCTGCATCACTGCCACGTCATGTGACGCAGCAGTGACGCAGTCGCATGTGAGGAGGAACTACAGGCTGCTATTCCAGCTTGGATTGTTAATCTCCGCCTCTGGGATATTCAGCGTATGCGGCCGAAGAAAGTCGGCGCAGAAAGGCAGAGGTCACGGCCGGCGGGAACCCTTCAGGTGTCAGAAGCTCAGAGCAATGCATCCTGGGACATCTAGGCACTGCCGGCATGGCTCCACAAGCAGAAGAACTCTGCTTTACAGGTCAATATAGCACGCACTGAGGAAGTTATTGCTTCAACACCGATTAGACATCCACATATTTCCCTTAAACACAGCATCTGTATGGATGCATGATCAAAGCATCATGAGCTCTGATGAACACTCCTAAGGAATTCAAGAGGTGCTACACATGCTGAGGACAGGCTCCAAGGGTGCAGACAGCAGAGCTAGGTCTGTGTGCACCGACAGAGCTGCAGCAGTTAGGCTGCTCCTTCCTGCTGGAGTGTGAGAAGCACCACAGTACACCTGCATCTCGCCAGGAAACATCTGTGCACACAATGCAAAGGGAGGGCGGGAGTGACGGTTAACTGTGAAAGCAGACCGTAAGCAGTGCAGATGTGAACACCCCCCCCCCCATCCTCTTACTGACCAGGCTCCAGAGGTACAGTGTGTGTTTCATCATCTACAGGGCAGATATTATTACGGGCCTCTCCTCCTCATACATTTTGGTATCACACGTTTCTGACATGATTACGTGCTGCACACAGCAGGGCTGTCTTGTATTTGCATCATCATGAAGTCGTACGAAACTGCCTTGACACACAGAGTGAGAGTAAAGAGGCCACCCGACCGAGACATTTCCTGCTGCATCACCTTCCAAGTAGACGTTACAGTAAAGGAATATAGGGCAAGGCAAGCTGCTCTCTATCCAATCTCCAACTAAATCAAATTCGAGTACAGCAATTAAGCAGGTACAATCAATTACTATAGTCAATCAAATGAACATTAGCCCAACTGATGACAACTTATACTAATCAATTACGTGTGTTATTCAAGTAAAGATAGAATAAAAACACATTGGACAATGACACACTTTCTCAGCTGGCAAATAGGTTTAAATGGAGTTTAAAAAAAAGGCAATCTCTGAATTCAAGCAAACAAGCTGCTCTATGTGCAAGTGAACAGGAGATGGTTTCACCGTTTAATAAACGGCCAGCCTGGTATCAGGTGACTTTTTAAATAGGCACGCAGAGAAAACACCATCACGCTTGTTGTTATTGACCACAGTGACTGCGGTTCAACTGTTCACGCAGGGCAACTTGAACCAACTGACAACATCCTGTGGGCACGGAAACTTTGACCTGCCTCCTCTCTTGTGACTTAGCGGCTGTAGTAGCAGTCGCAGCCGGAATGCTGATTAATGCCACTGCCGTTAATGTGCGGGTTGAAATACAACGGTCTACGAGAGCAGAAGGCCAGACGATTCATCTTACATTACAGTTCCATTCATCACCTCTTTCTGGGACTGTTTCTGCCACCATCGGGACGTTTGCATCTATGCTGCAGCTTCTCTGCCAAGTAGGCAATTGAATACATTATGAATCTTTCCTTTAGAAACACGTGGCACAATGCAAACCTTCACTACAGCAACTGTGGTATAGAGGTCAGGTGTTTTACTGTCAACAAGAAATCCTCAGTAATAAATGACTTATTGAACGCTTTGTGCCTATTATCTGAAATGAGATAACTAGATTATTATTAAAAGCATCACATCTACATCAGCTCTTTCCAATCATTTCTCTCAAATAACGATCACTGCAGGTGCATCTCACACAGCACAGTTATTACAATTAGAGACATTTAAATCAACAGTTTTCTGTTCAGGGGCTTCAAGTGTTGAAATGACAGCAATAATACTGAATTTCACCACAGAAAAGAAAAGGTGCTGCAAACGTTTGTTACAGTGAAAGAACAATTTATGCGATACATGATGTGGCCCAGCTGCAGTGTGGAGCTGAAAAGTACTCACTGACATTCAGAGCGCTCTTTTCTCTTCTGCACTGCTTGGATGCCAGAGAGCGAAAAAAGGCCAACGAGTTTTACCTCACAATCCCAGCGAGAGTAGCTGAGCTCAATACTGTGTGGATGTGGTGAGAAACGGAAATTCTGTGAAGTTCAAAAGTGACAACATGGACGTTTGTGGGGGTTCTGGTCAGTCGGTAGTCTCACCACGTATACAGTATGGCCGCATGCTTGAGAAAGTGTGGATCGGAATTAAACAAAAAAAATGTCTGAAGACACTTTCAACGAAACAGCTCTCTCTACCCGTTTTGTTTACACAGGAAAAAAGCCAAGTATTTGCACTGCTGATTGTTAAGAGACAAGACCTTTATCTTTGTGTTTGCACATCATCATCTGGACACAGATGATCCGTTAAGGCTTGTGTTGCACTGCTCGGTGGCAACGTTCTGGGTTTGAAACAGTAAAATAAAGAGTGATTGCAAGCATTGGAAGAAAAATCTGCCTTGCCATTAACTCTAGTCACATCTTCTACAACTTCCTCCAGCTTTAAATATGACTTTAGAGGTCTTTGAAGAGACTTCTTCTTAAACAAGCCACCTCTCTAGCTGCACAGCAGGCTACATCATTTATGAAGTCAACTGCCATTAAACTGCATTTTCAATAGCACTCCAAAAAGTCATAACAAGTTATGGTGTAGAAAGTAACACTGCCTGTAGTTTTGTCCCCCTGTGATGGAGTATAAAACCTCTGGATCATAAATAAGAAAATTAACTTCTGTCTTTAGGTATTCCTGAGCCTGAAGAGGCAGAACTGAAGAGCCCCTCTCTCAAAGACTGGACCCGTCACTACTCCACTCCTCACCAACAATATCCACGAGGCAGACTGCTCTACCGAGGATGAATGTGCCTTCTGCAGTTGTTCCGTCTGTCCGTTCAAAATACATGAGTGACAGCCTGTGTGCAGAAGCAGAGGGTGCCACGGATAACGGCCAAGCTCTCCAGGCTTTGTGCGCGAGTGAGCCTCAAACACACGACTCTCTTCTATGAAACTTTCAATTTCGCCACCTGCCTGCATCTTAGCAAATGCTTAAGTATGCGAGCAACTGCTCGTGGGTCATGAGAAGTTTTATTTTTCATACTCGGGAGCCAAAAACAACTCTGCTGCATTCGGCGGGAATCTAAGGCCAAAGGTGCTGGATACAGCACGGGAGTGCTCCTTCCTTGAGGTGACACGTACGGGGGGGTGTTACAGGCCCTGATTATCCCAGTTGCTCACCTTCCCTCTGGCCACTTAGGGTTCTGGGTCTCAGTAGGGAGCGCTGTGTTCAAACAGCTGCCTTCCTGCCTCTCACGATATGAGACAAGCAACAGGTGAAGCCCCTCAAATCATGCTGCAGATGCTCCTCTCCTACCAAGTCTCTCTTCCTGTCTGTCACCTCTCCCTCAGCTTCACCCGGTCACTGACCAAGCAAGTGTGTGTTTGCATTTTTGGTTGAAGAAGATTCAAATTGAAATTAAAACAGAGCTCTTGTCACATACGATGCAATCACCAAACAGATTATTTTTGCTGAGTGCTTCTTTAAATCTGAGAACCTTCGGGGCTGAAATGCATGGAAGCTCAAACTACAAATGTCAGCTACTAAGGTCCATAATAATACAGAAACAGACTAAACTGAATTTACACATCAAGTTAATTCCCATAAACCCACTTGAAATGCCCCATCCAAAAAAAGTATGCAACAAGTAGAATCATACTCCAGAGAAGACCATCCACTGAAAAACGAAGAGGGGGAAAAAGTCCCACAATGTGTTCGCATTCTTTCACTATAAAACCACAAAGTGGAGTCTGTTCAGTGAGTGAGTCATAACAGCAGTGGTGTTGTGCTTAGTCTCAGTGTGCAGGAAAAAGTCAGCCAGACAGGCACAGCACCACAACTACCAGCCTCTACCTCTGCTGTCCACTGTGGCCAACGCTGCCTTCAAGTGCCGTCGTAAACATTGTAATTACGAGTTCAGCACACACAATCGACCCAACTAAGTAGTATTGAGAGAGTGGGGATTTTTCTGCAATAAAATGTTACCTTTGGGGGGGCGGACAGATTGGAGGCTGTGTCAATTTGTAGCATGAGCAGTGTAGTACTTCACTATGCTGTTATTATACTACATTCTGTGTCAACACTACTATTGAGGCCTTTCTACTCCTGCTGCTCACTTAACGTTGAACAACATTTCCTTTGCATACACATTAAATCAATCTAGGATCAATGTACTTTGTGGTCTTTCACTTGTGGCACTGTACCGCAAAGTGGTCGTGTGTCATTTAATCTATAACATAACTCTACTTTCTGGAAGGGTGACATTTTAGCCTTCGAGAAAACACATCTCCAGCTTGGGAAGCAGGATGTTCAGAGGAGCTCGAGCAGGTAGGCCTTACACTCTTCAGCTAACCTACAAGTCAAAGTGTGGTTAAGCCTGCTGACAAGCCTATTAACTGCAACAACAAACACATTCCGAACTATGTTCTTGGTTATACAGCCAGAGGAAGAGCTGCACACACAAGCAACAACTTTCCATATGCTGCTGGGGTGAAGACTGGACTACACGGTGGATGCTCACTGCACTACATATCCCACGTGTATTTAGGTATTAATATCAGCTGGCCACAACTGACAACATATGAAAAGATAGAGAAAGGGGAATACACTGTACGCTTCATCGCAACCTTATAGAGTAGCAGACAGTGTAGCTCAGATATGTAGTTACCTAGTTGTCTGAAATGCACAGGAATGCATGTCACAGATTATATAATCAGCCTGGGGCCCGTGCCTTAGTTGGTGTGAATACTAGAAAATGAAGTCCGAGGAGATTAAGCCCGCACTGGCAAACAAGATGAGATATTACATCAATAATTAACGCTTGCAAACCAATACTGTTACCAAAAAAGATCTTGTTGCATGCTTGTTGCAACAACAACAACAACAACAACAAAAAGAGCTTTCTGGGCAAAGCGTAAGGGGCGTGTTTTTATCGACAAGGTGTGCAAATTAGGCATTGACATTCGTCCCTCCAGGAGTTGTTAGAGTTGTGCAAAAAAACAACAACAAAGCATTCCTCAGCTAATGCTCAGTGGCTCTCTTAGTCTCCGCAAACTGAAGTTAAAGCTGCAAACTGAAGTGCATGTGGTGTTTGCTTTAGCGGGTCACCACTTGATAAAAACATAGTGGAAATGTAATAACGAGATAGCAAGTTAATAATAAACAAGGTGTCGAGGAGAGACGGCGAAAGTGCTACAACAAGTAACTCACTGGGACACGCAGTCGCGCTTTTTGGCAGTAAAATGCACAACATTGTATTCCCGTGCTAACAGGCGATATGTTGATGTTTCTATCCAGAGCAATGTAGTAAATAAAGCTGAACAAGCGAGTGGCGTTAACCTTGAATGTTTAGTTTTCGAATAGAAGAAATGGAAATGTAAGAGGAAGAAGATTGTAACAGACAGACCGTTCCAGCCAGGTTTAAGTGACAAAGTGTTAAAACAAGGGAACAAGGCAACACGAGCGACCTGGGATGCCTTGTTGCCCTGAAATGATGTCAGCTCGACAGGCCGTAAGCCTAGCTAAGCTCCTATCAACTGATGCCTGTGTGGCTAACGTTAGCTTAGCCCCCGTTCAGCTAGTTAAAAATGGCTGCTTTCCTTTAGTTTTAAATCTCTTACCAGACAGAATAGATTGGAATGGCAATCCTCCAAGCTGGCCCCGTTTGGTACATAACAAGAACTCATCCTTCTTCACTGCGAGATCCAACTCTCCATCATTTCACTTCCCGGGAAAAAAAAAAGAACAATTGGCGAATTTGTGTTTTCAAAAGATGTTCAGGCTCAATCAACGAGAAATATTTTTTGGAACATTTGGCTGGAGGATAGTTAATTCAACAACCTTCCGATTGCAGTTCCCCCGCCGGAGCTAAAAGCGCATAAAAGAGAGTGTGTGGGCTCTACGTCGACATCTCAAAAGCACACAGTAAAAACTAATTAAAGGCTGCGAAAAATGTTCATAAAACAAAAAGAAAAGGAGAGCAAAGAAGCAACTCTCCCCCTCCCCCTTAGCCCCAAAACGGTCTCTGCTTAAAAAAATAAAGACGTCCTGTCTTACTCCTCCATCGCAAAAATGTGTCTAAAAACGAAATACATCCTGTAAAAACCTCTTGAAATGTGTCATCGGCCTATATTTTAACGATTATTTCGGTCATAATTTCTGCCTCGGTTCCTGTTGGTTTCCATTTGAATTCATGGATTCCTTTCTTTAATGGCGGCCACAGGGACAACTCTGCCTTCCACAGCCTATTGGCTCATTCGTGGTCAAAGCTTTGTCAAGCCGCCCGAAGACAGACAGACACACGTCAGAAAGTAGCCAACGTTTCCGGCAAAGTAAAAGTATGGCATTGTTTAGTTTAATATTATGTCTAATACTATGATTATTGCTATATTAAAACCTGAAGCTGTTAAATATATTTAATGGCTAAATTATATATTTTAGTTTATTGCACTACTTTATGTCATACAAAGTTGCTGCTACATGCAAAAAACGGTGCACGTTTTATTTTGACAGTCCTGACAGCAGGTTCCGTGTGTTAGTGCGGCTAACTTGACACTGTCGTGGTCATGAGTTCTGTAATAACACAAGACTGATAGGTATTGCCGCTAGGCCAGCGCAAGTGGCGCTACTGAGCAACAGATTTTGTTACCAATGATCAAACCACATAAACTTGCTCACTTACACAGTGCACCACCTAGCGCATGTGATGTTGCACTTGCAATTGAAATGTGCAACCAAGATGCACTGATGCGCCCTTTGTTTTGCTTAATTTCAATCAAATACATTCACTTGACCCCAATTCCACCGAGTGTGGCTTGAGTGAGATAAAGGAAGCGGTGATATCAAACATTTATTACGAATAAAACAAATGCATATTATTGAAGACACATTTAGGCAGCAATTGAAACAAGAGGACAAACTGAGTTCAACATATAAATGAATAAAATGTGTTTGTTGACACGTTTACAGAAAAGGATGTATGAGTGTGTTTCAAAGCCTTGCAATAAAAAACGCCACATCAAATACAGTTAGCGGTAAGTAAAATACAAGGGCAAATATATGAAATAGACAAATATACATGTCAGTGTCTCTATAAGAGGCTCAACAGACACCAGCTTTTCACTGACACAGTATGAGTTACTTTGTCATAAAAACTCCAGTAGGTCTAAAATACACACATTTATCCAGCTATTTATTTAGATGAAGAAAGAATAAAACCAACTCGTCCATATTATTACTGTAACTGTTATGCACAACAGAAATCAATCCAACTTAATTGGTCACTTTTCTTCAGCTAAGCTTTGACAAGTTTACAGTTTTTTCTTGCCACTGTCGTGGAGCAGCAACTACACAACCAGCACAGCACGTTGCTCAAGGACACTTTAGCAGGATGGATGGTTGTCTTCAGGATATTATTCTGCATTTCTAGTTTTTTAGCAGGTTTTGGCTGCAGCCAGCACTTCCTTCCAAATTACTTCTTACTGCAACCTGACAGGTGTATATAATTTAACGTCTTTTTTTCTTGTTGTAGAATGAGTTATACATATAATTTTTCCAAAATATTGCCAAACATCACACAATTGAGAACTGCACCTCTGATCTCATACAACTGCCATCCACGCTGGTGTTGGACCAAACCAAAATGGCTTCAATTACAGCTGCAAACTGTAAGAGAAATAAGCCAAATAAAAAGTTTTTTTTCAGCATTAAGCTTAAGGCTAACTGACTTCAGAGGGCCTCTGTGTCCAGTTGGATTTGCGTTACCACCGGGTATAGGTTTCCTCTGTGGGCTGTGCATGCAAATAATTGTTGCAGTGCTATTGGAGCTGACATTCATAGCTCTTTTCAAAAATGAAAAAAAAAAAACCTCTTTTCACCGTGGATGCAATACTATTACAAATTATACTGCACATACAAAATTGTTTAACACATTCTTCAATCACAATCCCTGTTATTTATTTATTTAGGTTCAAATATTCTGTTTTACACAATTAGTTACTCAGGCAACCCGGGAATTTGAACTAAATTTAGCCAACAGAACTTTCCTTCCATTTTTACCCCGGGGCACACTCTCAGCCAGAATATTACTTCCTCTAATTCCTAGTGTGAGTGCTGTAGGTTTAATGAGTTTTTAACAAGTCCTTGTCTCATCATTGTGCAAAACCTCCTAATTATAGTACAATGTAAGCTGTCTTTAGTCAAGGTAGTTTCATTTTAATTCATTCTGCCATCCCTTGATACACTAGCGCATAATCACTCTCCCTTAAAGCACAACTTTTATTGAGTAGTTTCTACTAGTAATACCTTTGCTGTTGTCATGTAATCCCAGCGTTACAAAATGTCTCTGTTATCATAAACTTTTATTCTTATGAAGTCATTGCTGCCTTGTAATGTTTTAAGTCAGTATATGGCAGTGTTCCCATAAATCAGAGCTGCGTGCAACAATGTGACAGATCTTTTCGTCTGTGCCCAGAATTAAACAATGCCATAGAATCATAAGTGGCATTTCCTGTTTGTAAAACTGAAAGTGAGAGCTGGGGAAACCAGGCCATGAAGGTGGTGATGACAGCAGGTCCTGGGGCCAGAAAACAGCTGGCTGCTCCTGAAACGCGGATGGAGTCGTAAAGGTGTGCCAGCCTTAAGAGTGATAATACTGTACAGCAACAAGTAATGAGATCAATTTGTTCCACATATTAATGAGGGTATCCTTCACCAACATGACTTGCAGAGGATGAAAACACTGTGGACAGTTGAAGGCAAAATGTTCTCTGACTACAGTCCACACTGCTCCAAAGCCAGAGAAGTGTCACATGAAACAGAACACAGGAAACATTCCTGATCAAAATGATATGATTCAGTATAGACATGCTAATTGTTTGATCACTTTGAACTAATTACCAACACAATGTATAACAAGAGTTTTGTGATTGTATTGTGCCGTCTCCATGGCTCTGCGGCATGAGCTTTGTGTCTTTCATCTCATCCCAAAGGATCGAGCAGCTTTCTCAACCTTAAATCTCCCCATATAGGAATCAATGATCATCTCACATTCAGTGCTTCCCACGCTTTGTCACCACTGTCCTTGATGCAAAAAAAACAAAGGTGGCGCGATACCATCTGTATGAGATTGTTTAACAGAAAAAAAACATTTTATAATAGCACGGCCGATGAGCACAGTTGTCATAGTAGGGTAACTAATGTGGATCCCAGATTGCTATCATATCTGCTGATGGTTTCCTCTCACTTATCTCCGGCTCCCTCTTATCTAAGTCCCACGGGGACATTCTGTCATATATATATATATTCTCTCCCTGAAGCACTCAAGAATTTTGGGGAAATGATAGTGTAAGATAGTTTGGAGTTGGCCCAACTGCTCTTTTGACATTTGCTTTGACATGTTCTGTGGTCCCTGCCATTCTGCTATAGGAGCATTTGCCAGAGAGCCCCACTGTTGTGTGACTAAATCCTGCATGAGAAAGGGAATAACAGATCTGAGGTTTAGCCAGAAAGAGAACATGGGCTGACTTTAATGAGTGCCTGTGATCAGATCGGACAGAAGAATATATTTAACATGCTCAAATACTCAGGGTGAGAATGTAGTTTGAAGCAATGTGAGGCTTCCCCCTCTCATATATGTGTGTTCATGTGTAGCTGTGTATGCCCTTTGACACAGGGCGAACAGAGCTGCTACCCAGAGATCACAAGAACCACGTGACCTATTTGAAAAGCTTTCTGCAAATCAATACAATTGACCACCCAGACAGGAGAGGTTTTCCCCCTCACTGGCAGACACAGCTGAAGCATCCAGCGGTTAAGAGCGCGACTCCGAGGTCCCAGAGTTCAACAGTTTAACTTGTGTTTACAGAGGCTAAGTGGTTATATCCCATTCTCAGGCCTCTGCAGAGGAGGAATAGTTATGAAGAGGGTCAACAAGCGTGCCATGTTCACATAAAGCAGCCCTCCTCCCAGCCCCCATGTTGAAGCACACAGAGACGTGAGCTCTCTCCTTCTCTGTCACACACAAACATACACACTGCTTATTGAGCAAAGATGGATTGACGAGAGCTTTTAAAAAGAATGAGAAGAAGCACTCATTCCATTTATTTACTCAAATAATGGCACTTGGCCCTGACTGCAAAGTTATTAAAATGTGAAATAAAAACATTATGAGAGCTAAGGTTGAGCTTAAATGATATTGATGATGTTTTAGGAACCACAGAGGGCTGATATGAAATATAAAAACGCACGAGACTCCAGTATCCACTCTATTTGGTTCATATTCTCTGGATGGCAGTTAACGCCTTTGCAAATATACTGCTTTTTTGGTGAAATAGTGTCTTATTTAATTTAAATACGAAATTCACTTTTAATTGAAAATAAAGGCACAAGTTCTAGAGTCTGCTGAAGAAGTTTCATGTGGGAAAGAGTAGAGTAAATCTATTGTACTTCAACATAAAACACAATGATGCAGTTGGCTCGTAAGCCAGGCAAGGGAAATAAAACTTGACCTGTGAACTGAGGGAAACAGAGAACATCATGCACAGCATTTAATTGGCTCTAGTTTGGCTCAAGTTCATTTAAATGTTTCTGGTGATGGGATATTTGTGAAGTTATCATGGTGTCAGCGTGTCGCTATTGATATAATATCTTTTGGTATTGCATTGTGTTCAAAATAAATACAGTTATTATTTTACATGTAGCTCACATAAATTTGAGAAATATGCGCAGGAAGCGTAGAAATATTCCACTCGTACAGGCCCCAAGGGAAATTCAACTTCTTTCTTTTTTTAAGTTTCAAGACCTTTATAAAGATGCAGTCATCTCCTCTTGATGATCCCTACAGAACAAACTTTGCTCCTTTTGAATAGCTTGTAAACCTCGGCGTTTAAAACCCCATCAAGGAACCCTGTGTAGAAACCTAACTATAATTTGATGAATAAAATGCAATATCTGGCACCGGTGGCTGTGAGCTGGAGGCCAGCGGGTCCAGTGTCTGTTCCTGGGGTGGTCTGATCTCTGTCAGATCAAGTATGTTAGGGGGCGGCTGATCGGCTATAGGTCTTATGACGCAACAGCAGGTTCTGAACTTACTCTAGGCACATTCCTCAATCTGCTGCCAACCGTAAAAAGGGTTGTCACCACCTAAACGTGAGCTGGAACCTCCCACACACAGATACGAGCACAGAAATGGCACGTTGAGAGTTCTCCCCATGACAAAGTGGGAGCAGCCCTCGTCATTAGCTTGAGAGGGCTGCAGAGTGCTGAGGATGCAGAGGGGCTGGCTCCGTGCCCTCAGCCTCCATCTGAGCAGCCGGGTGGAGTGTGTAAAGGCTCGCTAAGTGAGGGGTCAGGGAGAGCAGATTGTGAACCAGGAGCGCTCTAACAAAGAGAAATAAAATACTAATCTCCTGGCAGTTCTGCGGGTCAACAAGGCATTGTAACATGAACAAATAATGGCCGCCTGCTTGTACACTGTCCTCACAAGGGATGTGTAAACTTCAGTTCTCTCTCAGCTGACACCTGCTCAAACGCCTGCAGCCTGCTCTGTAACAGGACCACTGTGCTACAACAAGAGTGTCTTCAGAACAACGTCAAACAGGGTCATTCAGAGGCAGTTAGGCAGAGAGCGGCTCCTTGTTGAGTCACTTCTCTAGGTAAATAGTGTGACGTGCTTGTCAGCTCAGTTGTTGCAACAATTCTTTGCCTCTCAATCTGGGGTGAGGTCTGGCCGAGGTTAGCGCCATGTTCCCTCCCTTGATGGAGCCGAGGGGTTAGTTGTTCGGGTGCTGCCGCTGTGCGCACAGGAACATTCGAGGCGCGTAAATAAAGCCATAGCTGTGCCTTTGTTGCAGTGCTGACTAGACAAGAGCCTTTCTGCAGGGCTGCTGCACTTTAAAGAGACGAAGTCGTGCATCCCCGCTGGTAAATGATCTGACACACTTTTTCCCCCCCGCTGCAGTCTATTCACAAGCCCTTGTTGTTAGGGCTGTCGTTATTCTCCCTCTCCCTTCCCGCCTTCTTGGTTCCTTTCCTTCCCTCCCTCCTCTTTCATACACTTTTGCGCACACATTGCAAGCAGATGGAGGAAAAAGGTGTCTATATCGAAGATATCCCCCCCCCACCCGTTTCTTGAGCTGCCCCCACCCTGCAGAACCAGCATGGGATTAATAAATTCAATATGAATTGAAAGCTAATGAAATGTGCTCCCCCACCTCTCCCCCCTGACTGCCAGCCGCTGGGAAGAAGGCTGAGCACAGAGCTCGTCGAGACCAGGCAGGGAGAGGGAGAGAATGAGATCATTGTCACAATTACACCATCAAAAGCAGCAGTCAGCAAAACCATAAAACTGGCCCGCTGTCAGGAGGCTGACCTGGGTGACTGGCTACAACATGCCCGGCATTCCTATGTGACATGGTGCTTTGTCATTTTCTTCACAGTGACACTGAGGTAACGGGCCCCATCCAAGGAAACAGCATTCACACGGTGTTTCAAGGTGGTGTGATTATTCAGGTTTACAACGTCTGCTTCTATGTGGAGCTATTATTTTTCCAGAACATGAATATTTGTCACAGTAGTTTCTGTCTTGGAAAAAAAACAAAATTCTAAATTTAAAAGTACACATGAAAGAGGCCACACACCAAGATATTGATGCGGTGCAATCCTGAGTCCTTACTTTTGGATTACTGCAGCTCGTGCCGTAATAAAGGACCCAGCAGCCTCAGGAAACACACCCAGGTTTGCAGACACTGCAGTTTTCCCACCATCCATATGGACTGCTGCAATTAGATCAGAAAGAGAAGCAGAGGGAGAGACAGAGAGACACACAGACAGAGAGAGGAGGAGCAGGAGGGGGCAGTGAGACAGAGAGCACTGGGGATGTTAGAGTTCAACCCAAGGGCATGCTGAGTGGCATTGGAGTAGGGTGGCCAAAGGGGCTGATGATGGAGTGGAGGCCCTTGTGCAACAGGACCAGCCATGTTTCCAATTAGAGCAGCCTCGGCCCCTAATTGTTTAATTGGAGGCTGTGTGTGGGAAGGAGGAGGCTCCAGTGTTCTCCTCTCCTCCTCAGCTGATTGATATATAGGTCTGTTTACCACCCAGTAGGCCTCCAGTCCTTATGATAGGATTTCATTGCCCCATCAGCAACATATCAGCAACCCCACCCCCCTTCCAACCTCACCCGTTAGCTTCCTGCATTAAGCTCATTACATTAGTTGATCGTGCTGGGAAAAAAATTGCAACATTTGCAGAAACGTGTAAATTGAAGTAGCACTGTGATTGATGGGTATCGCCAGAGCTCCATTTCAAACAAACAGCAGATGCGAGACGCAACGGCCCCTTGTTTGAGTCACTTAACTCATCAGGTCCAGATCTCAATCTAATTCCCAGCTCATGAATGTCAAAGTGTGAGCTCCATGTGTGACACCCCAACTCAAGTCAACTCACAAGTAGGTTGTGAAACAAGTGGGGTCAAATCCAGTCAGCAGAGAATGAAGCCACTCTCCCTGTGTGTGTGTGTGTGTGTGTGTGTGTGTGTGTGTGTGTGTTGTAATCTGAGCTTCTGTACGTTTTGTTTACATAGCCAGGTCGGAACTCTTGCTTTTAGTGTTTGTAAGCGTCCCCAACTGGTTAGCTCACAGCCGCCGCTCTGTACTGTGCTCATACGGCGGTCACAGTTTACGCCGTCATCGCAGAAGCGTGGGGGCCAACCTCCAGTTCCCCTTCAGGGAAACACTGTCAGCTCCGTCAACGCTGTTGCTGTAGATTGCACTGTTAGCATCCTTAGCGGCTAGCCGCCAGCTTAGCTGTCGCCATGTTGAGAGCCGTTGAGAGGCGATAGATATGCTCCCAATCCCGTATTATGAACATTTAAATGCATATAAATATAATTCCTATTCTTTATATATTTTAAGACTAAAATAATATGTCCCTTAACAACTAACATTCTGAAAACTGACTATAACTTGCAGTTTAAGTTATATTAATAATCCTCCTATATCTTACATATCGCTATATAAAGTATCTATGAAAAACAGCCAAGAACATCCCATAAACTAGTTTATTTACACAAGAAGCAAGACGAGTTTCTCATTTTTCTCCCACTTTGTTCTTTAAATCTGATTCATACATTTATATGATTGTAATCTTAATTAAAAGTCATTAAAGTTGAATGCTTAATGACCTTTACTGAAGTTGTATTTGTGATAGTTGTTTGAGCAGTTTGCTTCGTCACATTATGTTTGAAGTTTCAATGATCTCAGTGAAAGCTTTGCTGCATTAATTAAATCCACCAGATATTCAGGGGATACTTCAGGATTCATTAGGTCTGTAAATGAAGATTACATTTTGAATAAACATAAACCATTGAACCATTAAATGATGAATGAAATGTGAAAAGAAATTAGGGTTTTGCAAAGTGTTTTCAAAAACTGTCGCTTGGGAAACAACTTCAAAGTCCTTATCACACACACTAAAAAAAACTATTCTTTGTTGTTTTAATTTTTCATTTCGGTAAAGAATGACTTTTTGACTATCTACAGCAGACTGCAACATTCATTAAAATACACTGAAAGCATCCCATCCATCCATGCATCTGCAGAGAAACAAGCAAAATACACAACCAGGGATCCAGCACAGCACAGCTTGTCAACATTTTATGGGATATCAGCCAATATTCATGAGCGGGGTTTATTTGAACATGCTACTTACTGGTCAATAAGTTTACCAAGTGCAGCAGCCCAGGCCTCTGTGTGCAGCCTTCTCCCAACAGAGAATACCGGCAGACACAGTATCCTCCTCGGCTCAGTGATCAATAGATGCAGTACACTAAATCTGTTCTGGATGTAAAGAACAGCATAGTAATAACTTCTCATTAACACTGAATAGAACTGACAGTCATGGCGAGGACTGCGGTGTACATTTCTATTAATGCATGCAACAATACAGTGTACGTGTCATTACTGGCTCGGTGCAAGCCAAGCAGGTAGTTTCATATGGGTTATAAGCTGCCAAGAAGACATCCGTCTGTACTGGCAGCAGACACTAGTTTGTTCAGTGTGTGTGTCTGCAGCCGTGTGAGCGCCGGTGTACATGCAAATGTGTGTGTGCGCGTGTGTGTGCGTACATGTGTATTCGAGCCTTTATTCCCGGTGCAATATGCCATAAATACTCTCAACATAGCAGACTCGCATCGCAATGTGAACACTTGCTCAACACTCATGCATTATGCATGTCTGCATCTGTGTCTTACATTTACTGTGTGGAGTGTCTTGTTCTGAGGGGCAATATCGTTGGCATACTGCAATGTGTGTGATCAGCTTGAACCATTTACTGTACTGAATGGGATTTATGAACATAAACTCAAGAGTCCCCGCTTCGGTTGTAGTGTCTCGCACCGCTATTTTACCAGAAATGATCAGCATCTGAAAAAGAGGCACGTTAATTTCAAGAATGCATGTTTTCAAAATGGTCAGCCTTGATCACGTAAACTTCCAGTTTATGTACAAAAAGCAGAGCAAGGAAATTACAGCATGATCACAGCAGCAATATTCTCTTTTTTAAAGCGTCCCTCACCCTGATCTCATCGAATAGACATGTGTAACTCATTATTCTGACATTTCATCTGCAGCTTGTGGCAGCTGCTAAAAGCCTGTGTACACAGTGTAAGCGATATGATTTAGTGTCAAATGGGTTCTTTAATATACTCCACTGGAAGAGACCGTTTTTGGCTGAGGGCATTTGGTTTGCAAATCAGGTATGCCCTTACATGTTGGAGTGCTTTCATGATACCACTTACTCAGCCTGGGAGGGGCACAGTCGGCTGCGATCACTTCATCATAATCATCATCACGGCAGCTTTGACTGGACCACTGCCACTGAAGCTCAAAGCTGCTCAGTCAGTCCTCTACTGCAGGTTTAACCCCCACCACAGGTAGCGCGGACGTCGACAGCATATTTACAGGAGCCACGCTGTAATAGAGGACAGATGATAAGACTGTGCTGTAATCTCTTTGTGTTCATATTGATTAGAGATAAACATCTGCCGGGCAGTCTGTGCCACAGAGGATCCGTGTTGATGTGGTTTTGGGGACATATTAAAACCTTTTATTGTACTCCTGGTACCTCGACCAGGTGCCCACACACACACACCATTCACTCTGGCCTTTTCTCTGACTCATTCTTTCCTTGGATTCATTACATGTTTAGAATAAGAACTAATTCAACATAAGCAGAACTGAACCACAATATGAAAAGTGGATTCAAATAAAAAAAGGTTTTCTACTGATCCATAGCTGTGGTCAGAGTATAAACCTCTATTACAAGGCTGTTATAAATTAAAACTACAGCTAAACTAACAACATTTAAATATATATTGTATATATATATGACTGGCAGCCTGATTTTTACATCCTGCCTGTGAAACATTTCGTACGAGGTGTGCATATCGAGTTATAGCCATTTCAATTTTTCATGCTGCTGAAGCGCCACCCATAGGTGAAATGCCATCAAATATTACCAGGATCATACAAACAGTCTACATGTGCTGTATGTAGTTGTAATTGTACAAAATACGTCGCACCTCCACAAATTTAGTCACCGATAATATGGCATATCAAAAACAATAATGAAAAGCCTTCAGGCTCATCAACATGTTATGTAAATATATATGTTATGTACCACATTTAGTGAGGATTGGAAGAAAGCAACAAAAATAGCTATTTTAGGCACTTAACAGTTGGGGTTGGCAGACCTTGTGGGATCAGACCAACAGGGAGGATGAAGCAGCTCCTTGTGAGCCTGTGAATGCAATTTCCATGTTTCTCCAACCATCAGTCACAGCAGGGGGGGCCATGCAAACCGGATGCCCGCTACCTGCCTTCATCAGGGTGCGCTCCAGCTTAGAGTCAGAGAGGCCTTGCTGCACTCAGCTCAAGATTAACCCTTCACAGAACAGACACTGGCCTTGAGACAGAATTTAGAAAAATCTTCGCTCACTGACATTCTAAAGCTTCTTTTGACAAGATCAGCAGTGAAAAGTCCAGTGCCAGTAAAGAGAGCCTGTCTGCTTCCCCCTATCACTTTGAGAGATAACAGAAAATTCTTAAGGATTTGAAAAGTAAGAGGAGTTAGTCCTGCCCCACACATGATCGGCGGTAAAACCGCTCTGCGCTGGCTGTGCCGTCGATTTCCTTTGGGGTGCCGAACGAGGCAGGTCCTTTCGAAGCCCCATCATTGAGATAACAGCTGAATGTGACGGAGCCGCTTTTTGATGACATACACCTGCACTGCGCATTGCCTCTGCAAGTGTCGACAATATGCTCTGTACCCTACATCACGGTGAGGGAAGAGCAAAGTTTTCATCTAAAGGCAGCAGAAGAAAACATCGAGGTGCTGGGAGGCAGACACTGAAAGCACCCACGGAGGTGTTTTCAGTTATGTTGCCACACACACATTTTGGGCTTGATTGACTTCTCACTCATGTCTCCCGTTAGCTTTGTTGCACCTGTTCGGGCGGGACAACTTACCCAGTTATCATTCCAGTTAGTACATAGAGGTTTGTGACGTCACATAATTCCCTGGATAGCAGCACCTATACTTCAGCCTTCAACGACTTTAAATAAGCCAGTACGACATATCCTGCACTGCTTAAATGACAAATCCAGCTCTGTAATAAAGGTTGTAGATAATGGATGTTTTTCTAATGGATGATATACAACACTTAGCTCTTTGCAGGGATTTAAAAAAAATCTGTGTGTGTGTGTGTCAATGCATTTTAAAAATTGGTTTATACTGTCAGCGGAATGTAGATTTTACTTCCCTATAGAAATAGATGAGGCAACGGAGTGAGTGCTTAATAATTTAGAGGAAATGTTCTTAGCGTTCTATGAAGCTTTTTTTAAGGACAAGTGGACATTTTCTGACAATCTCGCATGCAATTACTTTTATATCTGCCAGTGAGTCAGGCTGCACTCAATGCACGCTGCAGGATTAAAATGAATTCCAGCTTGCACCTGAAGTGATTACTGTAAACATAGGCTACCTTTTGGAGTGAACCTGGAACAAAGTTCATGTAGATCTCACAACTTTTGGGAATAAATTAACTCCAGACAGCTTGCTCCAAATAATGAGAACAAAACCATGCAGTCAGCAGTTAATGTAAATAGCCTGGATATTAAATTACATTGTGATTCTTGGTATTTCCTTCAGGTTGTATTCCCCCACATATTTTGATTCAAAATTAAAGGAAAATAAACTTTCTTTCTTGCCACCAATAAGTTAGCATGAATAAGTTTCATGGTAGTAATTGTTTGGGCAATTTACTGTATAGGGAGCACAATTTCTTGAAATCAAATACAGTTGAAGCCACATCTAATGAGAAGTCATGTGTGCCGTAACTATTACTCTCCAATACTATGTAGAGTACAATATATGAGACACCTTTGGTCATTTGGTTTCAGATCTCGAAGGGAGAACACAGGAAAAGTGATTTACAGAGAAGATATGTAATGTATGCTGTCGTAGACAACAGAAATAACTTCAGTTGGACGGGATCTGGCTTTGGTTTGACCAAATGTCTGCAAATGTTTTCTCATCAGCCTCATCTGTACTTTGTGTTTAGTGCCAATTAAATGCTAACATGCAAATCTATGATGGTGAACATAGTTTATAAAATACTGTACCTGCTAAACATCAACATGCTATTGCAGCTTGTTAGCATGCTGACGTTAGCATTTAGCTCAAAGCCTTGCAGAGCTGCGAGTATGGCTGCAGACTACAGCTGGAATTATACTTTTTTTTATACTTTTTTTTTGGTGAATCCAGTTTCCTTCAAAATATGTCAGAGATTTTCTACATTCCATCATCTACCAGAGAATGAACCTCAACCTGTTGCTTTCAGCTGTCGTCTTACATGAAGGTGGAGAGAGAAGGAGAGACGGTGAGAAGGAGAGACAGGGTTTTTACTCAAAAACCAACATGTTTTGTAGTTTTCCTGCCTTCTGGGCGACTGAGGCTACGGCTGGTGGAGAAATTAATTTCGGTGCATCTTCTATGACGTATTCCTCTGTGCATGATTGTTGAATATTGATGCAAAATTATAATTCTGGAAGGAGGCCCAAACTGTTTGTGTCTGAGGGATTAATCCTTAATCTGTTAACTGTTATCGCGTCTGTATGTGTTTAAAGGCCACTTGAAGTTTGCCCTTATAAACACCTCTGTTCCGAGTCATCGTAGGACCTCCGTGATGTGTGAACAGGTAAATGAACACATGCTGGCAGCTTCTCTGGAAATAGTCTTACTGTTAAGCCTACAAGTTTAATTCTGAATGCTATAATTAGGCTCAGATATTAATGAGAATTAGCTGGGTAGCTATGTGTAATCTTAGCTGTCACACACGCTCCAGTTATTTCACTCCTGGAACAGTAGCTTCAGCTTTCACTGGAAAGAAGAATCTGGAAGATG
Organism: Anarrhichthys ocellatus; assembly: GCF_004355925.1. Lineage (NCBI taxonomy): Eukaryota > Metazoa > Chordata > Actinopteri > Perciformes > Anarhichadidae > Anarrhichthys > Anarrhichthys ocellatus. Next base: position 6,352,200 of record NW_022280048.1, on the reverse strand, counting down.
TGAAGGTGCATTTGGGTGCTCCCATTCGTATTTAAGGTCTGTCACTGTTTTCTCTCTTAATATTCAACACTATCGTGTTTGATTAAAGCAACATTAACTGGTTTGTCAGCTTTGTTTCTCATTACTGTCAGGCAGATTCTCCTGTCTCTCTCTCTATCTCTTTGTGTGTCTGTCCCCCCGCCCCCCCCGATACAGCTCAGAGGATACCAATTGAATGTCAGTTCAGGGAGTGTGTTTAAAGGGATTCCTACTGGAGGAAATACATATTTAATGACAAATCTGCAACTGTGCCTCTCTCAACCTCAACCATTCAGCCAGCTTCACCCTCCCTCCTCCTATACGCCACCTCTCAGGGGCTAATGTCCCTTCCTATTCCTCTCTCCATTCCTCCAGCACTCTACACTGAAACAAAAGGGGAAAAGAAGTCATGCACTTTCTTGCGTTTTACAACTAAGGCTTCAGCAGCAGTCGGGCTCACAAAAGGCAGGAGCATACGTCGGGGCTAAATTTGATTTGCAGCCTTTAATTATTTATTTGCCTTTCAACAACTGATTTGTCTCCTATGGCCCCAGAGTTTCATGCTAGACTTAGCATTTCAATTCAACACACATCTAGTATTATCCTGGAGCCAAATACATGCCTGTCTCCAGTGGGAGTTTCAGCCCACAAGAGCGCAACCACTTCTGTGCGTGGTGGAGGGGTGCATGAGGAAGGGAGGTGAGGAGAAGCAATGCACACTCACTCGCAAAGATAAAAAAAAAAGAAAGGACGATGAGTGATCGCCGTGAGGGGAACGAGATCTTCTGGTGTAGACGCCGATGCAATTACGGCAGACAAACCGGACAACACATAATAGCTGTCCTTTCTGTGTGAGCTACACACAGCTGAAGAGGCAGCAAGGCTCCTCTCTTCTCTTCTTCTCCCTCCACTGCTCTCCACATCACAGCCCCAGAAGCAGCAGCAGCACAACTACTGAGGGGGCTATTCATAACAGGAAAACACCTTACCAGTACATCTTAATGACAGGTGACAAATGAGCCTCAAGTTCGACTGGGTTATTCCCTGTTCATAAATCAAGGCAAACTGCAGACAGGGGTGTATGTAAGAAGATTGGTTTACTCACTGCTCCAGAACAAACCTAAATGACACCAATGAAGCAAGCAATCTAGATCACATGTATGCAGGGGGAGGTAAAATTCTGCCTGTAAGCACTTTGTCACGCCGACAGTAGCTCACCTTTTACAACCCACAGAGTGCAGGCCCAAGTAAAACACCCGACATGATCACTGAAATGTTCCAATCACTGGATTGCTGCCGTCACTGTTTTAGGCTTCTGTTCAAACATCTAAAGCTGAGGTTGGCCAAAACTGTGGCCCATGGGGCAGACTAAGGCCTGCTGCCTGTTTTTAAAGGGCCGGCTGTGAATTTTGTAAAACATAATATCGGATAATGCTTGAGCATATTTCTAATAAATTGCAATGTATGCACATTGCACATCATAGTTTAAACACTAAATGTAGACTAAGACCTCTTGGTACAGACACCAATATTTTACTATTTCTGCCTGTTCCGTTTTTTACATCTTAATATTACATGTACATACTGTATGCATCTGCCTGTTTTAACTTTTGCCATCTACATATTTACACACAACATCATAATACTTGGGAACTTAGGCCATGCACTGTATTAGACTTTGATAGAAAATGATTTTCTATGGCACATGGGGTTTTCTGATCTGGAAACACTTGCAGTGTAACTGATTGAAAACTAAGCCTTTACTATCATTTGGCCGTACTTTTTTCTGTGTATTGCCCACAATCAAAAAAGTCTGGCCACCCCTGATCTAAAAGGTGACTAAGGGACCTGAAATGTATTTTCAAGTGACAGGAATCCCCTCTGGATCACCTAAGATTCCCCCCTTTAATCTGTGCACACAGGGATTGTGGGTATATGAACTGATCTGGAACAGACTCCTCTCTAACACTCGTGGTTTAAGGCCTTTTTGTTTTGCCATCCATCCACCCAGAGCCCCATTTTTACTCTTGCCTTGTCCTCTTACTCCAGGCTGTGTTGGATGAGACGGATGCTTTTTGCCGGACTTTCCATTTGCCAGTGAGCTTGGCACAGGAATAATTACCTGTCTCTATGATCAATTACCTGATTACTCACCAGAGACGCACAAGATGTCTGAACCAGTCTGGGCCAGTGCTGTGCTGGAGGACGGGCTTGCTGCACTGCCTGCACACACACAAGACAGACACACAAACACAAGCATAGAGGCATTAAGAGACAAACATGTACTCTAAGCATGAATACACACTCCAGATATAGCTCTCTCTCTCTCTCAAACGCATCTCTCACACACACTGAGAGGATCATATTCTCCTTATGTTCTCCAGGCAGCTAAGCAGCCGACAGAGTCAAGGACACGCTGACTGGTGGGCCATTGAGAACACTAGGAAGTCATTAAGAACGATCCTGACAAACATCTCAGCAAGAAAGCATCCCTGTGTGGGGCAAAATAATCCTCCTAAACTGCCTTGTTATGATGAGAAACCTTTACCTGAGGGCAATCCATGAGGAGAGAGTAAGCTGTAAAAAGAAAAAAGGAAGCCCTCGTTATGTGATATTCAGATATTGTCCACACGGTATGAACAAACACTTGAGTCAGATTGTCATCATGTTGTGCATGGCCCCTGCAGTACCGCTCATGATATAGAACTTGACCTCTAAATAACACCGACATATCAGCAGCCTCCCAATCTACACACACACACATACACACACAAACTATGCAGGAGGAATCACCATAACATCCCCCTCCATGTCACATCTAACATGGCACACAGACGTAGGTTGCCTGATGCTTGGCTGTGAAGCATCACATTATAAGATATTAAACCCAATCTGCCTCTTACTGAGTTCACTTCACCTAGTCCTCAAAGGAACTGTCAGGGGAAAACGGACATGTTACTTTACATTTGTTTTGAGATTGGAGGCCAAGTTACAAGGTCCATGTTTGGAGTTCCAGGGTTTTGACATCTAGAAGGGGGGGTCACCAAAAACAGGGTGTCCTTGTTATATTTGATCCACCTCTTCTGCATTGTTTGTGACAAACACACCAGGTGCAATCTAACAACAGCCTCAAAATCAACAATGTACCGACTCCAAAAAGACGGTGCTGTGCTCAGTGGGTAACATCTTGAGATGCACTCAACAGATGCTGGAGCTCTTAAAATAAAAAAAGGGTTAAAATCTTCAAATCAGGAGAAAATAGCTGGGCCTGGTCTTTATATGCAATCTTCCAGGGGTGTGTTCTGATTGGATAAAAGGGACAAAAAAAAGAAAAAACAAAAACTCCCAAAAAACAATCAATCAAAAACATAATACAGGAAAGTAAGTATTTTCTGAATGAAACCCATTATCTCCTGTTAAAAAAGGCCAGACTCCTCCAGTCTCCTGATTGACCTGCCAACGTTTTAAATTATTTCATGAACAAGCCATGTAACCAAAAAAGGTTTCTTAATCAAAACTCCACATCACTCCTGCTCCTCTACGTTTGAGTGCCTGAAGTTTGCTGATTTTTTTTCCATATTTAACAATATATTCTCATGTGGTCTTATTATTTCATCCAGTTACTGCACAACGCCACAACACAGTATAGGCCTCACACACAAACATGTATTAACAGGCAATAGACTGTCGAATGCAAGACCTGCTCCCTGGGAGTCAGCTCTTACAGTCAAGAGAAAATAAAATCTTTCCAATCAATTTACTCCATTTCAGCCTGTAATGCGGTTTGGCAGGCTTGGAGACAGCGGCTGCCTTTCAGTCATTGTTAAAGGAACAACCATCCCAAGGTCTGCATGGGAAAGGTAGAGCAGCATTCTCAGGTCAGAGTCCCACAGCTCCAGCAAGGCCCCGCTTTGTACAGAAGCACTCCACTTGGTAGGAAACATACTGTCGCTCTTGCAGTGTTGAACAACCATCACCCCCGATTCCTAAAAAGAATTCCTAAAAAAATGAATGAATTATTTAAAAATCACAAATTAAAAAAAATAATTCACACAAACACAGCAATTCCTCAGACATTGCATTTTGCACAGTCTGGTAAGTCACTCACACAGACAAAGCTCTGCTTAGGGGCAATTAAAGCTATGAATAGCTCTGGTTAGTGCACACAGAGAGAGAAAAACCTTGAAGCTGACTGCTTTCATGAGATGCAGACTCTGAGTGGCAGGAAAGCACAAATACTACTCCACAGCCCTTTATTTTCTTCCAGCAGACGCCACATTAACATAATATAGCCTGCTTGGATTCATTCGTCGACACACAATTATGACTCCCCATTTAGATCCTTGTGCTAGTCAATAAATCCACGGAAGCGAGTCACAGTTAGTCTCTCTGGCCCATAGATATGCAGATGTTATGATCCGGTGGTTCTCTTATTCCCCTCTATGGGAGAAGCCATTGACCTTTTTCCAGTCCCTGCATGTGTCACTGCAAATAACAACAAAGCAAGGGCTTGGCAGAGAGGCACTGTGGCCCAAACATCATCACTCAGGTTACATACAAGAGTAGATCATGGAGGAGTGCAGTGCACAGGAACAGCGAGAACAGTAGTACGTTGGTAGAGATGTTAAGAGTTATTAAAGCTGTTCCTTACTGGAGAGAGGAGCAGCAGCAGCAGGTTCGTGCAGTCGGCAGGTTACTGGTTTGATTCTGAGGACCTGCTGGAAAAACGTGGCTTGGTCAATAATCATGTTCTCTTAATGAATACAGGTGCATTTTAAGGAAGGCACTCGATCCACAGTGGAGCTGCTCACCAACCAACTGTAGACTGTAGTTGTAGCGGGTGGCTTCTAGGCGGGTTTGTACAGTTGATGGACAAAATAACACAACCCTATTATGCAATTTAATGCAATGGCAATGCTACTAATAAAAACTTAGCATGTGAAGCATAAAATTTCCAATAAGACTTTTATTTTTATCAGCTGTAGAATATGACTTTATTAATGTTTAATTGTGTATTTATTGTTTCATGATTCAGAAATGATAAACATTTACAAATGCAGAAGTGATTGGTTATCAAAGGGCAAAAACCTTAACGTATTATATTAGTAAATTGCATAATTAATAAGTAGCATCCGCAATTCAGAAAAATGGCAGCCGTGACTGTCAAAGCATTATCTTCTACCATTATGTCATTGGATTATTATAATCAATGGATCAGTGTGTAAGTGTACTCTTGTAATTGGTCAGTATGGAGCTCATTTTAATTACGACATATCATGTTGTGTGGTCATAAGTTCATAACATGTACGGTATTCAAAATCTTTTATTATCTTTGCTAGTAGAATCATGCGATCGCTCGCGTGCGTGCGTGCGTGTGTCTGTGAATATGTCCGCGAGTGAGTGTGCCTCTCTGTGTCTGTCCATGGCTAATCTTGCACGCTGTTGCAGCAAACTGCATTGTATTTTGGGTGGCATGGTTGCTGTGACTCACCCTTTCTCAAAAGGTGAGTTTGTCAAAAAGCTAACGGAACTACCAGTACACACACTGCTGAGTACATCACCGCCACTCAGCCGCTGCTAAGTGGGCAGACAGCTTGGTGAGTTTAATTTAGTTTTTTGCAAGACTGCATGACGTGTCTTATACGACGACTTTGAACCGATTGCTTGTGTATGTCGACGCTTGTTTTTGACTTTGAATGAAGTCAAGAGGGGGGTTAGCCAATTGTGGGTTGTATACATTCAGTCACACAATACAGCAGTGGGTGTTGCAGACATACTGTACCTGACAAAGATCTGCACTCTACCGAGTGCATCTTTCTAGTTTGTAATGTCACTAGTTTATTTACAAGGTGTCTAATAAATAAAGGTAAGTACAAGTACAATACTACCATCTGAAATGAAGAATAGTATAAGTATAAGTAGCAGTACCTCAACTTTATACATAAGTAAATGCATTTAGTCATGTTCCACCACCTAATTTGCAGTTAGTTTTTAATATTAATTATTTCTTGAAATGGGATAACAATTACTTTTGATCTGGATGCTCTGCACGGTTGAACTGTCCATTGGAGATGTCTTCCTGTTTGATTAGACCTATTTAAAAAAACGAAAAGTTGCGTTAGAGGAAAGACACCAATGGTTGTTTACCACAACCAGACAAACTATGTAGTTCTTTGTAGTTACTAATCGCTAACATATTCATAAAAAAATAAGTATTAACTATTGTCCAATGTCCTACCCAGTTTGTATTCACTGATCATTTCCGACTTAGCCTGGCGGAGTATAGAGAGCCATGTTATATAAAGAAATCCATGCTCCCCAGAGAGAGCTGTGTGGCTGTCAAAAGCTTGTGGAGTGGGAGGTTACCATTGCTGTTCACCACACAGTAATTACAGATCTTTCATTACTATGCCTCACTATACTCTACCTTTTAGTAGAGGGTGTACATTTCCAGACAGCTCTTGTGATCACACGGCGCAGACACTCATTGGACAATTTCTGTACGTAGGCCAATGTATCATTGAATTCCTGTCTTAGCAGCACCGCTTATTTTCTAAATGTAAGCTCTCTACTTTTGAAGTGGTTGAATGTTTGCTTTCATGCTGCACGGCACCACATCTTAAGCAGGTTTTTTTTCCCTTCTACCTGTCTTCACACGCACTCCAATAAGCGACCTCGCCGTGAGAGATTGAAGTGTGTGTCAAATACTCATCTGGGTAGGGAGGGTTATACTAATGGCTGCTGTATCTGTGAGCCGTGTGAGTCATTGCAGTTCCACGGTGAAGGTGGTGATGCTTAGAAGGAGAGAAGGAAATGGGAACAGAGAGAGCATACCTTGTGGCTCACTAATCAGAGAGCTAATCGTGATCTAATTATCCCAGACTTTATTTGAAATATGACAAACGCCTCTGGAGAGAGCAGTGTCTGAAGCAAAAAGCAACGTAATTCCTCTTACACTCGTCTTCGTTGGTGCTGCGACAGTGAATACAATCGATGTGCACAGTTAGCACCCCTTGCTTATATTCAGCCATGCTAGCTTAATGGCCTGAGGGATGCCAAGGTCTTTCTTTAAGTCGTTTGGTCCGCCACTTTGGTCCAGACTGGATGAGATATTAGATATTAAAAGGACTGACAGTATATTCTGTACAGACATTCAGGGTCACTAAAGGATGAGGAATAATGTCTTTGGTAATCCCCTAAATTTTCCTCTAGCGCCACCATGTGGTCCCAGGCTGCCTGGTTGTGGCTCAGATAGAAATATCTCGATGAAATCAGCGACAGGTATTCGAGGTCCCTTGAGGATTAATTAGAATGAATTTGGTAATTATCTGATTTTCCACAGAGGGTCAAAGTTTCCTCCTGTACAGGAAAATATCTCAACATATAATAGATGGATTGGCACCAGACATTTATGGCTTCAAGGCCAGCAGTGAAATGTCGAGACATTTGTAATTTTTACCACACATTCATGTTCTTCTTTCTACTGCTTTTCATTGAACTATCTTAACAGCTATTGGCTCAATAGCCATGAAATTTGGTTCGGACATTCCCCAGAGGATAATTTGTAAATAATGTCATCTAATACTTTGGTCTGTGACCAAATACCTGCAAAACTAATGACATTCCAGTCAGCATTAGCTATACATTGTGTTTAGTGCTAATTAGCAAATGTTACTAATCTAAGATGGTACACATTATAAAAGCAACATTCCAGCTTCATTGAGAGTATGTTAGCATATGAAAGTTAGCATTTAGTACCCCTATGAGTACAGCCTCTTAGTTTTGTTACGGTTAACCTGGACTCTCTGCTCCAGCTGTTCCTGACAACCTAACAAAGCTGGTGTTCAGCTCCATCATGACACTGTGGCCCAACTTTGACTGATAACTCTAGCAACTGGGCCAGTGGAGTGTTTGTCTGGTGCATGTTAGGGTAGGTGGGTGAGTGCAGGGTGTAGTCGGGTGGAGAAGATGGACGAGGGGGGAGTTGAGGACTGATTGCACAAGCCAGTGATACAGGCAGCTGCACAGGCAGATTCCCCCCTGGCACTGTTGGTTCTGCCTGATTATTTAACAGGAGCAACTGGAAGTGGTTGACATGGTTTCATGGGCTTTGTGCAGTGCGCACTCCTCAATTATGGATGGGAAAAGTGACACTGTGACAGCTGTAGCTCTCAGGGGGTCGGAGAGAGAGAGAGGCAACGTGAGAGACGGAGAGAGAGTATGCAAGGAGTAATTCTTTCCTCCTCGAGCGGGAAGATAGGAGACAGTCTTCAGCATAGACGTGACATACACACAAAGACACATGCACAAACACGCACGCACACATACACACAAGCCCTCTTCTTGTTAAATTAAATATGCCCTGAAAATGACGGGAGGGGTGGGGGTAATGAGGAAATTATTCACAATCCTTGACATGCTTTAAATCAGATTATACTCTCCGCCTGCCTCACCGGGCCCAGTCTGAAGACACAGACCAATCCATTTCTTGCTTAAGGCACACTGCCTCCTACACACACTCATGCGCAGACACAGACACACACACACACTGAGAGGTAAAGAAAAGCTCATCTGCATCCATCTCAGTTCGAGACAGGGGAGTGAGGAGAGGGTGAATTATCCACAGCTTTCTCTGTGGCTGGATGCAAAGTGGAAAGTGGGCACGAACCTGCTGCCATCTCCGAGAATCACTATGTCCGACTCAGGAGGGCGTCACGCTGCGAGTGGAGGAGACGAGCCAAAAGTGCACGGCTCCCCAACAGCAGGCCGCCTAATGAAATGCATATTAACCAGCTGAAAGGGAGGGAGGCAGGGACAGGAAAAGGGGAATGAGGGAGACATCACTGGCTCCACTCCCCTTTTCACCAACTCACATGCCATTACATACCTCCACAGAGGAAACACAGGGCCCATTGTTTAGCATTAAGGGCTCTTATGCTAAGAGAGACATCCTCGCTGGTGCACCCAGCAATTATGTGGTAATGAGGTCTATGCATGTCACATCTACTTGAGCGGTTTGTGCTGGAACGTGAAGGGATAGTAGCATATAGCGCAATAGAGTGTCAGAAATCTCAGGCACCAGCTCCTGAAATAAATCAAGGATATACCGTTGCAGCTGTCATACATGTTATCCTCCCATTCAAACAGGAGGGAGCGTTTCAGCAGTGACCTTGCAAGCAGCCTCCACATGTATGATCTCTGGTAATGTATGTAAATTGAGACCAGTGATAGCATAAATTAGAGCTTAAGATGTGCATTTTAAGATGCATGCATGCATGTGCGTGCTTGATGTGGTGGGTCATACAGGCCCACAGCAACTTGGGTTAAAGCCCACAGCTGGAGGCGCTGGAAGGGCCATGTCTCAGAGGCAACAATATTCAGCTTACACAAACACAGCTGGGCGAGACAAGTCAATCACACACACAGGTGCAAAAACCAATACATGTGCAAATTCCCACAAGCACACACTCTAATTTGCTCATATTTTGCAGTGTGGGCTCATTTACAAACACTCTTTGTGCAGCGCTGCAGTATATAGCTGCGTTCCTTTACACAACCACCTGCATGGACGCATTATCCTCATGCTTTAGATACTGGGATGCATTCCAAATCCATTCTGGTGAGTGTGATTCATCTTACTATATAAATACACTAAGTAGCCCTTATCTGTTACAGAGGTAAGCCACACTAACAGGAATGTTTACCATCCTGCTAGCCAGTGTCTTCCAGGGCCAGGAGCATCAGTCTGTGTTTGTCCCTGAGGGCGGAGGAGGAGAGATAGAGTAAGCTGTTATCTCAGAGATATCTGCCACCACAGCTGAGGCCAAGGGCAATGACAGCAATTATGATGGTATAGACACAGAGGGATTGAGGGGGATAAATGGATAACATACACATAGGGAATGTAAAAGAGGGGGACACAGAGACATCTTGGACGTGTCTTCAGTAGGTAGAGTAAGAAAGACTTACCCTGAGGTGAATGGCTGGCGGCGGATGTCCTGAAATGACCGCAGACACTCGAGGAGGATCGCAGGAAACAGATGCTGACAGCAGTGTTTTTACACTGTAAAAAGAAGAAATTCAAAACACTGTCATCATCATACACTTAAAATCATTACTTAATCTGTGACAACATATGAAGATGATAGCTGACCACATTTTATTCGGCTTATGATGATTTTACCAAGATCAAAGACATTATCCTACTTCAACAGCGAAAATATTAAATTAAGAACTTAATTCACAGATTATTGACGCCTTGTAAGAACCGACTCACTTGTAAATCTAATTTCCTATCACTGACTTTACAACTTGACTGAGTTGAACGCACCATAGCTGGCCATTGCTGCATTCTCTCCATCCTTTATTCTTTCCCTCGGTTTCATTTGCAGCGACGATATTTCTCGAGGAGCAGCTGCAGGTATGACTGGAGGTCACTGCTAATACTGTCATTTTGCCAGCCTGTGCGGAGGAACACACTCTGTACAAGGACAGGATCAGATTTTAGAGCTGACTCAACTTCTTGTGAAGCATAAAAGATGTTTTGCCTAAAACTGAGGGGCTCAAATCACAAGGTTCTATGCATTAAAAGCATAAAGACTTTTATGGACCTTTTAGACAGACATTTTTATTCTGACTTATCTGTTTGACTTTAGTCTGACACATAAACAGCAATATAAAAGCACCAAGACTTCTTGATGCATATAATGTATGGTTTCAATAACCAGGAGCTTGAGGGGAAAACTTGTTTTTTCATCAGCAATACGCCGTCCTTGTGTCATGTTGTATCGTACAATCTATACCGACCTTAAATAGTTGACACCAGTGTTGTTGTATGATTCTTATTTCACTTTCCCCTGGCACTAAGGCCCTGCAGGATCAGTTTATGAAAATACATTAGGGTGGAAGGTCAATGAAGTCTGCACTGCCGACGAGCAGCAGTGAATAAAAGAAGGCTATATGGTCTCCTTCTCTTCTGGAAACAATAAGTCATATTTATGAGGATCATAAAGAGAATGGGGATAGCAGAACAGCAGGGCCGCTCCGCTAAAAGCTCTCCAGCTCTACCTGTTCCACTGTTTTATCCTATAATGCACAGAAAACTCCAGCACTGGCTATTGTAATTAGCTTTTGGCAATCAACATAAGATTATCTGCTTTAATGACTGAGAAAAACAAATGGTGTCCATCCAACTGGTGGAGGAGCTTCAGAGCGATCAAACACACAACATCATTAAGAAGTCTGCTTTACACTTCAGAATTAGCATGAAACAGCACGAAGATAATTAAGTTGAGGTGGAGGTTAGGCCTACTGGAGATAGGAGATTTGTGAACAAATAATCACAGTCGCTTATTAATGAGGCATAAACAACCCTGCAAAGTGGAATATATTTTCCACATGCTAAGATGGGCGACTGGTGCTGAAGAGGTCCAGGTAACAGTCCCATCTTCGCTATCTTAAGTGGACGATTCAGTCCTTGAACCTGATGAACTAGAACCTGGGACCGAGTGGCCTGCTGCCTGGGATTCAATGATGAAAACAAGGTGTCATGCATTACTTGTATATTTTACATTATACTTTATTGGAAAGCCTGATTCAGGTACTATACTGCAACCTTGCCAGGCAAAGCCATTCATGATCTGCTTGTTCACAATCTGTAATAGTAATCCGCATGCCTACTAGTGCAATAAAGCCACCATTTTGGCTTTGTGTGTGTGTGACAGCTAAGTGCTAAGTGCACCTTATCGTCATGATTTAAACAAAGGTGGAGGAGGGTGTGTGCACCCTCGGGACCTTGAGATAGATAGGACGAGACACAGCGAGGGAGAGAGCGTGATAGTAAGAGATAGAGTTAGAGCTTGGGTATACGCAGAGACTATATCGGAGAGAGCCTCATTTGCATTCACTACAGACCGACAGCGCACACACCGAACCAAGCCCACCACCACCATCACCATCATGCCCCAAGGGAGCTGCTGCTGCTATCGCCCAGCAAGAGGAGACGCCCGGCCTCCTCTGGTGATGAGCAAGCATGATTTTATTAAAAAAAGACAGAGCCATGGGGAGACAAATGAGAGACAGAGGGAGGGTGTCTGGGGGTGAATTTTGTTTTCATTATGCTGAGGACATGAGCTCCTTTGGTAGCTAACCATCTGGATGTCTGGATGCAGGTTCCACAATTGTATTACTGTTGGTGTCGATTAGTTCCCCTCCTGTTTTGTCGCATGCACTCAAAACTGAGCACACAATTACGTTAAGGTACAGTACCTTTATGTGGACTACGCAATCATGATGTTCATTATGTATACGTCTCCAAAGGACGAAACAGCCTGACATGTATTTATACTTATGTATTTCTAGTTTATTTTGGCCAGAATATCTTTTTCATGATTTTCTTTAGCATGCAACTTTTAGAACAATTACTTTCTGACACATTCTCTGTTGTTTTTTGGAAATAGGGGCAGAGATAGAGACAGGGTCAGAGGAAATATGGAGGTGGACAAGGAGAGGACAAATGCATCTATGACAGTGTTGGGAAAAGTACTCTTAGTACTTAGTAAAAGTACTCTTAGTAAGTTAAAAGTAGTATTTTAAGTTACGGTGAAGTACCAAGGCAACAATGTAAGCAACAATCCATTATAAGTAAAAGTCCTGCATTTAAATAAATATAAGTGGTATTACTGGCAAAACATAGTTAGTGTCAAAGTATAAAAGCAAAAGGGGTCAGTCTACAGAAAATTGTCCCCTGTAACTTATATATTATTATGGATTACATTCAGATTGTTAATAGTAAAACATCAATGCATAATTAGCATTTTACAGCTGGTTGAGAAGTAGCTAGCTGTCACTACTTTATATACAGTTAGGTCGGGGTCGGGTCCCTCTAGGACAAAGAGATAAATCTGATAGCATTAATGAGGTAGGACAGAAGAAAAGCTAACTGCTTCACAGATTTGAATTCATTTTGTTTGGATTAATTTTGATAAATATATGCTCAATGCTAACAACTCGTAGACATCTGATATGTGACAATGGGGACCAATTAGACGCTTCTTTGAATGGGGTCACAGGCCAAAAAGGTTGGAAACCACTGCTTTACTCTTCAACAAAGTGTTAATGTTTTGTGGAAAATCTTTATATGAAAAGTAACTATAGCTGTTAAATAAATGTAATGCAGTGAAAAGTACAATATCTCATTCTGAAATATGTTACAGTACAAGTGTAAAGTAGCATTAAACGCAAAATTGTGCTTTAGGCCAGTACTTGAGAAAATGTTCTGAAACCTGTGAAACAGAGTGTGTGGTTTGTGGCCTCGCCAACTGAACCAGCAGGACACACCTACTTTTCAGTCCAATCTGGCAACTTCCCTTAGACAGGAAGGCATTAAGTAAAGTTGTGGCCTTGACACACTTTGGGTTAAGGTGTCAGTGGATGCTAAACGCAGTCGTGGATCCTCCCATTCCTGCAGGCTCCTGCTAGACCACACGGCATCCATCCACTGCAGTAATTAAACACAGCCCACAAGTATACACACTCAAACACAAACACGCATACGCTAATTGCAGGCAGGAGGCATCCTACTCATTATGGGCCAAATTAAAGCAATCAATTGAAACTAGAGACCAGCAGAGAGGAATTCATTCATGGGGGCCTGATCTCCTCTATAAAGACCGCACAGGCTGTGTCAGCTATATAACTGGACAAAACCGTGCCTATTGACCAGGGTCGGTCACACAATCAGTCTGTTAATCACCTTCACAGTCAGCTAACGGAATGCACGGGAAAAAAAAGAGAGGCAAATACGTTTCAGCTATTCCATGTTGTATATGAAACCCTTCAACCCGTTTACGACGTAGAATTATGTTCTGCTTAGGGCCAACAAAAATCTCTTGGCTGACGCAAGTGGCAACATTGCTACACACATCTGCAAGGCATTTCCTAGTCCGGTTCCTCCGAGCTTCTCCCTCTCTTTTCATGCTTTTGCTTTCTCCCACACAAACGCACACCAAGAGGGGATCAAAGTGTTGAACATTGCGGAGGAAAAACCAAGTGTGGCAGGTAGGGTAATGCTTTCTGTTGGTCTCTGTGTGGCGTCCTGTGCTTAACACAGAAACCAACAGAAAGCATTACTCCTCCTCTGTCTCTCTCTCTCCCTTCTCCACCAGCCAACTGTTGCTCCATCTCCGGGGCAGATGAGGGGAAGTGCTGGCTCCTGAAGAATGCAGCCCTGCTGCTGCCACCGCCACTCTCAACTGAGGATTGATTAGGACTGGCATGGCGGCCCAGGCCTTTGGCCTCAAGCTAGCAGGGGAGAGAGCAGGAGAGGGTGGAAGAGCAGGACCTCTGCTGAGATATTACATGCCACCAATACAAAACATCATGGTGCCGTTTACACCACCGCAACAGCTTTTTAACCTGCGTTTGATTTCACTGAGATTCCGTCTTCACACAGCTTTCTTAACTCTGACAGCTAGAGGTTGTTGTTAAATGAGTTGTGGAAGAATAGAAAAGAAGGTTGCTAAGACATGACATAAAGCACCGAATCAGACACCAACACAGAACAAAAATGTATTTTAGCCACTCAATATCATGTATATGGCTTATACACTATTCCACAAACTGACGGTAGATTGTTTGTCGGTGGATCCTCCATTGTGTCTCTGGTCGCGATGGCGCGGAACAAACGTCACCAACATTAAGCAGACCGGTGCTATGTCAACATTTAAATGGACACCGTGTTCTACTCAGTCTGAGCCACATAACAAAACAATAACACCACAACAGCAACAAGATGTGAGCAGCGATGTGTATCCATGGTGAGCGGCTAAGAGCCTCCACAACTAATGCAGTGGCCTAGATGCAGGCTGCACACATCGATCAGATTGACAATTGAGAGGCCGTGTCGTGGCCGATAAGGCAGGTTTTTTTTTTCTTCTCACGTGGCAGCTGTGGAGAAGCCCATCTATTAAGATGAAAGGGAAAAGGACGACTACTATGCAGCCGCGCCAGTGGCATTGTAACAAGCTGGTGTGAGTGGCTACCAGGCCTGAAGAGGACAGGGGAGGTAGGGCATGCTCTAGATAAGCAGAGGCACGCAGAGGTCACCGAGGAACGATTCTTTTCACCTTGGCGGCCACCGGGATGTGCAGAGAGCACAGCGCTACAGCTTATCTGCTCTCCACATCTATCTGGAGCTAACATGGAGTTATGCGCTTCATTTGCTCAGTAAACCAGTGAATTCAGATGAGTTGTGATGGCCGATTAAGGACAGACAATTATAAGAAGACACACCTGTGTTTGCATCCCACATGTACAACACATCAGTGTGAGCATCAAGTACCTTACCTATTGTAGAGTATCAATTAGCAGCATTAAAAATATATGTTTAGTAGCAATGGTATAGCTGTGTAGTATTACTGTGTGCTACTGAAAGAGCACACTGTGCTCAGTTCAAGCTTCCTCTCATCACTTATCATACAGCACCACCTGCTGGATATTCAGGAAAATTAAGTTCAACAAACTGGTGTCAGAGAGAAAAAAGATCTGTCCTTCAGTGTGTTTGATGCTGTGCAGTTCTGTCTTTATGATGCATACATTAGAAGTAGAAGGCCTCAGGTCATATCTGATGCCACTGCATATGATGACACTGGCTTTTATGTTTGTATGGTTAGGTGAGTAACACTGTAGGCCCACCGGAAAGTGCTGAATATGTACGGAATGTAACTCTGGGGTCATCTTGACAGAATGGATTCTACTGAATCAGAATAAAATCCTTCTCAGTTCACTTTTAGTATTTATAGTTGAACAAATTTAACAAAACAATTGCAACTCGAGGTCCACTTGCAAGTATTTTCAGAGATTTTAACAGTTTAAACAGAGCAGAGATTTGCATGTCTGAACATTTGAACAATACAAAAAAAACTCAAATGTATGCATTTTTGGATTTTAATGAAATAAGTGATGAAAAAAACATACGTGCGTTGTGGAAGTTAAGACATCACAGGGCTTGGTGTCTTCAGACAGCGATGCGTGACCTCTGCAGGTGGGATACAGAACACAAACACAACAAAAGCTTCACATGAAAACCAGCAGCAGAAACAGCAGTGTTCCAAAAGGTTTGATACAAACATCTTTGGAAATGTTTTACGAGGAGGAAAATGCATCCAACACGTTTGTTAGCCCTCAAGGATACGCACGCATTTTTAAGACGACAATTTGTGGGGACAATAAGGCCTACGACTATTTATTAAGTACATTACTTTATTGACATTCATAAATGACAATTAAAATAGTCATAGAATAGTAGAAAACATGTAGCGACGACCCCTAATAGTCTCACAGTCGACACATCTCAGTGGTGGAAACATTCCATTCAGGCTATATGGGGGACGCTGAATGTCTGATTTCACATGGAATTGCTTGCTACCAATAAATCATATTTTGGTAAATATCAATCTATGTTTAATATTAATACAAATTTGAAAGTAACACTGTGCTTTCAACCAATCTCCTCAGTGTGCATGAATACATCACCATGTAGACTGGCTTTAACTGGGACACATGGAAGAGACCAGTGTGACGTAACTAAAGAGTCTGGCTTCAAACGAATGTCTTTAGAAGAAAGCCAAACTCTCCGACCAGGCTGGTAGTCGGTTGCAGGGATCCGGTGACGGTTGGAAAAGCGCTGGTCGTGGTCAGCTGGATGGAGCAGGGCATCATTGCATACTTTGCCGAGGAGATGGGCCTGGACTGAGGGAACGGCTACTTCATCCTTATGAGCGGGAAACAGATGTGGTAAGTAACCCAAGGAACTATCAAACAGGGACATTCCAGTGCCAGCACTGGACAGGGAGTTGTGCTTGTTTTCAATCCAGGGCAGGTGGCGGCTCCAGGAAGAGGGATTCCGGGCAGTGACACAACAGAAGCGCTGCCTCCAGGTCCTGCCTCCATCTGCCCGTTGGCCTGAGGACGGTAACCGGAGGTCAGACTCACAGAGGCTCTGGCAGAAAGGCTTCCAGTCTTGTGAGATGAAATGGGCCTCTCTGTCTGAGACGATGTCCAAAGGTACGTCAAGGAAGACTAAACACAGAGCCAGTCTTCAAGAACAATAGTGAGTATAACCGAGTTATACAATTTGATGTAAAGTGTATTGAACAGCATTCTATGTATGAATGGTGCAATACAAATAAAAAATGTAATCATTATATCAATATTACTCAAAAGGAGGCTACCATGCCTCTGCCATCATATGAAAATGCCTTCATTGTTGTTAGTATATGTCTTCTGTTGCTTATCCTGACAACATGCTTTGCTGCTTGGTCCTTTCTTATTGGAACAGAGAACAAAACAAGCTGTTTAATGGTAAAATACCAACGATGGTCGTCAAACACAATCTACTCTTGTTCTCTGAGAACTTGCTGCACAGTAATTTAAGTTCCTCTGGCTCCATCATTCCTGAACTAGACTGAAGTACTATATATTCAACCTACAGGTCCTTTCTGCAGAGCTCCAGTGTTTCTATCATGTGCAGGTTAGTCAGACTTCGAAGGAGACAGTAACAAATGCTTTAACCGTCTAAACACTGAAGTTCAAAAAAGCGTAATTCATTTGAGGAATTTTTGTGTGTATGCGGGTGTAACGTTTTTTTAAAATGAACAACAAGCCTATCTTTTCACAAGTTCTACTTTCAGCCCATGATCACGGTTAAGCTAAATGGTGTGTTTCTTACCTTCTGTGAACCGTCAGAGTCCTTATCGGTGCGGATTGACAGACTGTCAGCCAAAAATGCATTATATTGAAATCATGTGGCAAACAATCAGCTACGGGTTCGACTGAATGAACTCAAAGGGTGGTCCCAAAATTTGTGATTTCTTTTCAAAACGTGTTATGTATGCATGCACTTAAAAAAAATTACAAAATAAAAACCTGAAAACAAAACATACACAATTCTAACAATGAATCAGCATATGCGTCCTGCCAGTTCAAACCCCCTCCAGATCCAGGTAAACCCTTTACCCAAGCACCCCTCAAACAATATCAGTCCCAAACACTGCAAGCTGCGTTCAGTTCTTACTGTACCATCATCTTACAGTACAGGTAAGATATCAATACTGTAAAACTGGGATTTGTCAGTCCATATTATGTTCATATGATCCTGAAATCTTTTCTCTCGTTATGTGTGGTCACAAAGACGGTAATCAAACAGATTCTGCATTCCTCAGACCGATAGCCGAAGGGTTCAGAGATTGCACAGACAGAAATCGTGACCAACTGGATTGCCTTAAATACACCAACTCTGAAAGAATAGATCACTGAAGCAATAGAAATGATACATGTGGGAAATGTAGCATTCAGACTGCAAAATAAAGAGACTAATAACTCCTGTCTCCTTTTTCTGTCAGCGCTGTTTTAAACTATTCAATCTGACCACTGAGTAGACTGCAGACGGCCCACTTGTGTTTTTCTGGACTGGGAAACAAATAAAAATTCAGAATCCAAATGAAACCGTTCTCTCCTCTGTCATGCAACACTGTGGGGATATCCACTAAACGTATGTTCAAAACTATTTCAAATGTAAGTAATAGTTTCGGTGACTGATTTATACTGGTTTTATCTCTTTTAAAATTGTCGATATTGAAGGAAAAACTTCAATATAACAGCTGATTCCAAACCTTTGAATGGTAGTGTACATATGGGCTTGTAAGTTTTGTTTTAGGACAGAATTTAAAAAGTGTGAACCTCAACCTACCCTTTAAAGGAAACCTGGATGAAATGAAATAATCCCAAATGTTTACAGTGGAGATTCTTCTTTCTGAAATGTTATAGAAATGAATGTCAAGACAGAGGAAACAAGACAGAATAAAGATTGATGCACTAGATGAAAAATTATGAAAAAAGTTCATTTGCACTGGAAATTAGTGAACAATAATCAATCAAATAATAATCTCTACCCACTGGCTCAATTGTGTTGGTGCACTCTTTTCATCTCTTGCGTGTTTGTGAAAAGAAGCATTATGAGAAAACATGACTGTCAAATTTGGATGCAAATACACCAGGGCCTGTACTCAGTATGGTCCAGTTGTAATCAGAGAGGCAGTAATGTAGTCGTAGATGCCGACAGTCAATAAGAAATAGAATATGAAGCCAATGTAAAGGATTTTTAGACCCTGTTTCATAACTCTCAATCAATTTTATAAACTTATTAAAGAGTTAGCCATCCTAAAAGGTTTACTGTATATCTGACTGAAAGATGTGAACACTCATATAAAAGTGGCACTGAGGAAGAGCAGAGATTACTAGGATTTCTTCACCGTATCCAACAGAAAACAGCGTTACGTCAAATGTAATTGTCTCAGAGACTGAGAACCTGTCACCAGCTTCACACATTGTATTGCTTATGACATCTACAAACCCCAGCGTGACACATTAATGGACTGTAAATGCTTTTCCAGCCTTCCAACCACTCAAAGCGCTTTAACACTACATGTCATCATTCACCCATTCACACCCATTCATACACTGATGGAGGGGCTGCCATGCAAGTTGCCACCTGCCCATCAGGGCTAACTAACATTCACACCCGTTCATACTGCGGGAACAGCCTGCAGGAGCAACTTGGGGTTAAGTGTCTTTCCCAAAAACACCGCCGATCCTCTGATTGAAGGACGACCCTGCTCTACATTAGGTTCCTAGACCAGGACACAGCACACAGCACACACACACACACACACACACACACACACACACACACACAGCCACCTGACACACTGCAGACTCTTCAGGGATATACAGACATAAATCAAGGCTGCTGAGGAGAAAATTGTGCTTTCAACACAGTCATTGTCGGCACAGGAATTCTTCACCATTGACATAATGTGGGCAACCCTGTGGAGGGGCGATACGTGTCTCTTCACAGAACAAATGTTTCTGGGAAGAGCATGCCATAGCATGTGTCATATCAAATCATTACAGTTTCAGACAGATGATAGCCTTGCCCCTGTTCATTGTGTAATCAGAAATGTTGTAAAGTCACGTATCTCTCTATGAGCTACCTTGCCCATTCTAGACAGTAATAACCAGCCATCTTTGCATTATGAAGGTCTCAATTGCCATGAATGTGATCTAAAAGACCTGCCAATCTTCCTCTCCCCATCCCCCAACAAACAAATCAATATGCACTCAGATACTGAATTGTTATTTAACAGTATAAATGTCCTTAATTACAGCCCAAGTGAACAGCCAGTTGAAAACCGTGAATTACTTTGATGTGTATGCACGCACACACACACACACACACACACATACACAACGATCGTATACAGGGCAGGACGGCGCTTCCATTGAATTTTTGGCAGCTTCAGTAAGACATCAGAGGCAGCAGCAGCTGTTACCATGCAGAGAGAAAGGAAGAGAGAAAGATGACGGGGGAAGTACGCAGTCTGTCAGAAGCAATGTCAGGTCACTGCTCTCCTCATCTGCTCACTGGCGAGCGCCATTCGTCTTTGGCAGATAGCAATTTATGTGTCAAGTTAACCTCCCTCCACAGACTTGGCTCCGATGCCTTGACTGGGGCAGTACAACTCCACTGACAATTCTATAGAGCAATAACAGAATTACAGGGCGTGGGATAGAGCTGGGGAACAGCTCTCACAGCAGTAGTACATTAACCTCCTTTCACCACTATGGCCGGCTTCAGCTTCATACAGTGCGTGGGCAATGCCAAGGCAGACATTAGAGAAAAGAAAAGCTCTTTAACAGAAACAGGTCAAAGTACTGCAGCTAAAAAACCTTCCATAGAGGCTCATAACCCATTCTGTGTAAAAGAAAGGTACTGGTTATATTTTATGATCTTATAGGTGATGATTCCTTGTTGGCAGAAGACTTTGCTGAAGTCTTGCTGCTGTAACATACAAATGTCCCCCTGGGGATGAATAAAGTACATATCTATCTATCTGTCATCCATCTTTATTTTGCTGATGATACTTCTTTGAATTCTGCACTTTTACTCAAATAGAACATGAACGCAGGACTATTACCTGTAATGGAGTATTCTTACTTACATTTATGGTTCAGACCTGTAACAGTGAGAATGAGTAAAGGTAACTGTTTCAGCGAGATGACATAATGAAATCTTGCCCCTACACCACCTAGATATGAAAGGTGCTTTCGTTACTTCAAGCTAAATCCTGCTAGATGAACTGGAGGGGCCGTACGTGCACGCGATAAGTCACTGAACGCAGTCTGTCACAGAGGAGATTATGGAAAGTTCAATAACAGTTTCCCCCTCCTCTGCTTTGATTCTTCCAATTTATTAAACTGTGGGAGATCATATCGGCTGCCTTAAGCTGCAGGGGAGCACGAGCAGGCAGGCCGCCATGGCTGTTGGATGAAAAAACAGATGGCTGGCCAGGGGCCTCCAGAGGAAGACTAACAACATGTTCATACCTTCAATTTGTTAGCTCGCTCTGCCCGACTGCAGGAAGGGAATCCAATAGCTTCATCACTTCATATTCCCCCGACTTCAGGGCCCCATTTCAGAAAGCAGGTTTAGTGAAAACTACAAGTTAGTTAACCCTGAGATTCTCTTCACTGTCTGTTAGAATGTAAAACCGTGTCTGATATTACATTTTTACTCAAGAAAATCTAAAGTTATTGTATTTTTTTGCCCTCACGTTCAAATATTACAGTCAAGTCACCCTTGGCTCAAAATAAAACTTCTGCATGTCCTTTTTGCATGTGGAAGTTTCTTTTTTGATATATAAATATATGACGCTGTGACAATGTGCACACATCTGATGTCAGCTGTCATCCAGTAGGAATCCAGCCAGCAGCTTAGCTTAGCACGAAGCCTGGAAATGGGGAAACAGCATCTCTCTGAACAAAGGAAACAACTACCAGCACCTCTGAAGTCCAATTAAAGTCAAACTTAATGAACACGTTATATCTCATTTGTTTAATCCGTACAACAAAACTGAGGTGTACATTTGACAGATTGTGCTTTTACGGTGGGTCATGTACTGGACTATTTCTTGGACGGGAGTAACGGGGCAGTCTTACAGTGGCATCAAGACTTCAGGAATTCACAGCGCCCGGCCAACAAATAGTCCTGCAGATAACCAAGAGATATGACCTGTTCATTTTTGAGCTTTAGAGGGGGATTTGGTGACCTTCGGACAAAATAATAAGACTGCAAAGCCGCCTGCTTTCAGTCTTTATGCTAAGCTATCAGGCTGCTAGCTCCAGCTACATGTTGACCAAACAGGCATGACAGTGGTATCAATTTTCTCATATAACTCTTGGCAAGAAAGCATTTTTCCCAAACGTGAGAAGCTCGTGGAAGTGCTTGCCATGGCTGGCAAAATAGAGCTGTTACGTTTTGATGTCAGTCCTAGTGTGGACTGTGGATGTGTAAATATGTTTCATAATGGTGTTTGGATATATTTACCATAGCTGAAGAGCCCATTGGCTGTCTTGTTGTTGTTTGTTGTTGATGTCTTCCGTGCAGCTCTATCAAACCAAACAACAGACAGATGTGAGAAAACAGACAACTCAACGCAAACGGCTGCTAATTGTAGTTAGCTTAGCTACAAAATAGTCGATACGGACATAAACCATTGAAATGTACTACACTACCAAAAGGCTAGTCAATAATGTACTGAAGACTACCGGTACAACCAGCAAAAACATAATGTAGTAATTACTCAATTACTGTCTTCTGTCTTTTGCTCCTCCTGTCTCCGCTTCATACAGTCTGAGGTACATAACTCAGTGGTGTTCAAATACTACTCGGTCTCATTATTTCTTTGAACCAAGGTCGTCTGAATCAAAGACACTCATATTAACTGAGGTTTTCATTAACTCTGGTAGTGTAAAGGGGCGTCCTGGGGCGTCCTTTTGGTGAATAATATCTATTTTATTTTGTAATTATAATTATTGATGCATTAATGAGTACATCACTTTGATGTTGCAGTTGGAATAACAGTTTGAATAACTGTATGCTGCTTAGTAGCTCAATTTGTAATAATACATCATCATTCATTAGTTAAACTAAAGCTGTCATATTAATGCAGTGGAGGAAAAGTACAATTTATTTATGTAGTATTATTGTATTAGTTATGTAGTATTATTGTATTATTTCTGTAGTGGAGTAGAAGCATAAAGTATTATTTCTGTAGTGGAGTAGAAGCATAAAGTATTATTTCTGTAGTGGAGTAGAAGCATAAAGTTGCATAAAATAGAAATACTTAAGTATAAGTACTTCAAAATAATCTGATGTCACAAATTAGTATTAATATGACGTAGAAAGATGTAGTAGAGTGCAGATCTCTGCAACAACCACTGCCGTAATGTTTGATAGAATGAATACAAAGCACAGTTCGTGTATCAGACTCATTATTCACTTGTCTCACACAACAGATACTCTATTTCTAATATATGCAGCTGTCTACATTTGCTCTGTGCAGTTAAACTATAATTCACAACTTTGTGTTGCCGGTTGAACGCTTCCTCTGAACAAAAACTGTCCGTCCTGCTGAGCGTTGAGTTCCGTTAGCTGTTAGCTATGTTAGCTGTATTAGCCCTGTTAGCTGTTAGCATTGTGAACCAAACACACCTCAGCACTATGCTGCCCGCTGGCTGTTAACAGCTAAGTAGCGCTCCTCCTACCGACATGACAAGACGCGCTCACTCCAATGAAGTCAGCGCTCTGTTCAGTTTGTCATTTGTTTGCAATAGTTGTACATAACGTTACATACATACAAACAAACAAACAATTGTCTTACCTAGATTTGCAAATCAAGAGAAGAACAATTACCCAATTCCTCAGAAAGAAAAATTCAAACTCAAGCAGTCGACCGCTTGCGACCCCTAGCGGCCGTTAAGAGTAGTGAGCAGTCAATGACAAAAGTCAATAAAATATGTTGTTATAAAAGTAGTTTTCAAAAAGTGTGAATTACTGAAACCACGAGAGGTCCTCGAGCATACAATCGGAAAGGGACATACAAAATGATGGAATGAGAGGTTTAGAATACGAGAGTAAGAGCATGGACAGACAAGGTGCATTTCAGTCCACTTGTTTTTTATGCGCATTATACATTTGCGCATAAAAAAACAAGTTGAAACTTGAAAAAAACTCAAAATATCGCTACACTTTGCTGAGGTGAAAAGGTTGGTGAATAGACAAAAGTAAAATGCACGACAGTGCAATTGAAACAGACTAGGGTAATTAATGATGAGGTGCATATTGCATAACTTGCCGCAGAGTGCCCCTGATGCTTTTGTCTCTTACGAGAGCAGACGTCGCAAACTTCTTCTGTATATTTTTACGGCGCATCGGACGTAAAATGCTGCAATGCCTCCACCTACTGGAACATTTTCAAATTACACTCCATAAATTATAATAAATGAGGAAAATGAACACAATTAAACACACATAGCGTTGCTATCACTACCTGTCACTGTTGACTGTAGTATGTACTAATACTTCTAATAATATCAGGGCGACTTATAGTAATTGTGATATTGTTAATAGTGTATCATTATGATGATATCATTGTTTTTGTCATTAGTTAATTAGCTCATAGGCAGGTCCACCGCTGACACTCTTTGAATCATCAGCACCAATCAGTTTCTTTCCCAATGAAATTATTCTCATATTTTCTTCAATTGTCTTTTAAATGATGTGGAAAAATCCCCTCTCTATATCTCTACATGCATCGCCGGGGTTATTGCATAGCTTTATTCTCCCTTTTCTTCACTCGTCTGTGTGTGTGTGTGTGTGTGTGTGTGTGTGCGTGTGCGTGCGTGTGTGTGTGTGTGTGAGAGAGAGAGAGACAAACGCATCAGGGGCAATGTGTGTAATAAGAAAATAAATATGCATAAACATTCTTTCCGTCAGATGGAGGATGTAGAAACGTCGTTTCATAATCATTTGCATATCAATGCTTGTGCTCGCTCCAGCAATCATCACACCTGTCGATGGGAAATAAGTGCACTTTAACCGGTTCAGCTGTCATTACGCACGGTTGCATGTCGGCTATATTTGTAGCGTCTATACATCTATACCGCTAATTCATCACGTTTCTCTGCAAACCATCATTGCGGTAAAATCTCAGTCATTTATGATTAGCAAAAGTCAGAAGGATGATTCATTACTGAGTGCTACATGATAAAGATGAACCAAGATAACCTCGTTTAAAATGTGTGCTACATTTGGATGGAAGTCTGTCTTATTGCACGCATGCACACACACACACACACACACACACACACACACGAGTGAAGAAAAGGGAGAATAAAGGTATGCAATAAAGACAGCGAGAGATATATTGTCCACATCATTAAAAAGACAAGGGAAGAAAATTTGAGAATAATTTCAATTGATTTAATTTAAATTAAACTGATTGATGCTGATGATTAAAGCGGTGGACCTGCCTATTAATTATCATCATAATGATACATTATTAACAAGATGACAATTACTATAAATAGCCGTGTTATTATTATAAATTACAATAATTATAAATTATAATAATAACAATGATGAAATGATTATTAGGATGTGTAGCAGTATAACATTATTAGTACATACTACAGTCAACAGTGACAGGTAGTGATAGCAATGATGTTGTGTGTGTTTAAATTGTGGTAATTATTATAATGTTTCGCGTGTCATTTGAACATGTTCCAGTAGGTGGAGGCATTGCAGCATTTTACATCCGATGCGCCGTAAAGAAATGCACAGAAGAAGTTTGCGACGTCTGCTGTCGTAAACAACGTCAAGATGTCTGAACGAGCAGCTTATGGTTTAGTCTGAAACACAACAGCTTAGTTTTGTTTTTTAATTTACTTTTGCTTATGTTTAGTTTGGCGACTCGGACATTGTATTAGATGGAGAACAATAACTTACCATGAAACTCCGCGTGCAGAATGACAGGTGAGCCGAAGCTTTTACCTCCGCCTGGCCTGATAGGAAACATCTGTTAGCTGCTAATGCTAACGGCAGCAGCCCAGTGCTCTGTGAAGGAGACGACCAGTTTGTCAGTTGTCACTATTTTTGGGTTTATTGCCGGGAAATTACTAATGTAACCGACGTAAAGTTCAGCTTATGTCAATAAGCTTTCGCTATTAGTCTGGATGAGATGTTCCGGATGACTGCTTAACAATTTCACTTGGTTACTACTCGAAACACAAAATACTGTCTTGTACACTCCATTAATACTTCCGCAAACATAATACATATTCCTATGACCACAAGGTTACCTTAGTATTGACACATTAAAGACACTTAAACATGGTCTATACGTCTTGTTTGCTGGGAGCTCTCTATTACAAGAGGTCCTGCAATACGCCATGGTGTTCTACGGTCCTTATCGTAGATTAACTGACAACTGTGCGACCTTCATCATTAACTATTGTACAACTTGTAAATGCAGATGATTGATGCTGGACACCATGTGGCTGAGACTTTAAATGTTTGTCTTTTATGTCAAAGGAGTGATTCCGGAAGAGCACTGAAACTGAGGGAGTCTTCTGCTGTAATGCAGCCTGATGCAAGTGAGCAGGGAGCTCATACAGCGAATGGTTTATCCCTAACTCTGCAACCAGAACTTACTAGGACACCGGCCCCTGGTGCTGCGGCCGCCGCCGCCAACCCAGACAGCGATGAGGTGCGGGTAACCATGACCAGCAAGCCTGGGGAGTCCAGTGGAGGCACGTCCTCCAGGAGGTCCAGAGTCAACTCCCACAGCCACTCCCATTCTCAGCCACACGGACACAATCGGATGCCACACCACTCATATTCGGAGGCTGAGCTTGACCCGCCTGACTCCGATGTGGACTCTGGAGAACCCAGCACCTCCTCCTTGTCTGAGCTTCGCCATCTCTTCCGCTGGCTTCAGAAGAGTCTTCCTTTCCTTGTCATTGTGTCTGCTAAACTAGTCATCCAACACGCTCTCGGTGAGTAGGAGTGAAGCAAAACACCGTGACTGCAACTGTGAACACAACACATCGTGTTCTACTCTTTTCTTTCCATTTTACCAGGTCTAGCAGTCGGGGTCGGCCTCTTCACAACTTTTCTATATGTGAATAAAAACATTCAAACTCAAGTCTTTCTTCAGGTAAGAGGAGAACAGGAGAACACATTGCTTATGCAAGTTATTGCTGTTAGCTTCCTGAACCATGTTCTTTGACTGTTTCTCCTCAGGATCGTCACTCAAAGCTGCAGTGTGTGTGGCTGCTACTGTTCCTGATCTTTTCCACCCTCCTGCTTTACTACACCTTTCTCACCGAGACCCTCCACTATTGGTATGAGTTAATGCGTCACCTCACATCAGTTACCCAGAACAACGAGCCTGTGGTTATTTCCTGTAACTAATTACGTGTTCTTAGAATATAATCTCAATTCGTCTGTGTATTGTGAGTAGGCAGCCAGAACACACTGTGGTCATTTCTTTAAACTCCGGGTGATTTTACTACAGCTCCCTCATCCAGCAGGACTTTGTTCACCTGTACTGCAGTTTAGTAAACAGCTAAACCTGGCAGGAAAGTGCTAAAACGTGCCATTTAACCTGAATGTCAACCTCCTTCCAGCCTCATCCTCCTCAGCCCAACCATTGAGCCGCTGGGTTTCTGGGAGGTTCTCTGGGCAGTCGGCATCACCAACTTCATAATCAAGTTTCTTTTTATGGGGATTAAGTGCCTTATTCTGCTGCTGCCATCCTCACTGGTGGCATACAGTACCCAGGTGAGAGTGGGGGGGTTTCTCCTTTGGATAAGAAAAAAACAACAAATATCACTCTAATGTTACATATGTCTTGGCAGTGCAGGTTGAGTAGCTCTTATTTTGTGTTTAAATGTCTCCAGGGGCGGTGGGTGATGCTGAGTGAGGAGCTGGGTCAGGTCCACCAGGCCACAGCGCCTGTCCCACTTTGGTTCCGCTACCTGGTCACGTACCAGGAGGTTGACGGCACCCCTGGATTCACGCTGGGGGTCCTGCTGGCTTTGTTCTACCTCATACTGAAGGTGTGATCAGTCAAACAAGCAGGAATAGATCTTTGTATTATTGTTAAAAACTAAAAAAAATATATATACATTTCTATTTTAGTTATTTTTCTTTATTTTTCAGATTTTAGAATTGTACGGACAATGGACGTCTTTACTGAAAACCGTGAGGACATTGGTGAAGGGCGAGGTCGGTGGTAAACAACTTCTTTCATAAATGGTCACATTCAGTCACCAGCTGTTTGAAGGTGTTCCTTGTTTCTCAGCATACAGGCTCAGCAGCCACCAGGAGTCAGTGCAGCGAGGCTGGAGACGTCTGTCCCATCTGTCAGGGAGAGTACAGGGAGCCTCGGGTTCTACTCTGTCAGGTAAAACCAAACACGTGTGCGCCGCAGGGCTTTGTAATCAGTGTACACGTAGTATTTGTAATGTGCCGTGTGGGCATCAATAGATTTAGATCCCTCAGGAGTCTGTCGCTCACATCCCTCTTTAATTACGTTATCACACTTAATCACAGCAGTTGCGTAAATCAATTGCTTTGGATCGCAACTTAATAATGAATTGAGCAGTATTACGTGAGAAAATCGGTAATATAAAAGATTTTTAAAAATCAGACTTTTTCACCCCTGCAATTGCTTTTCTCTCTTATTTGCTTGTGTAATAATAACCTGTGTTTTTCTTTATATATAATTCTATGTATCTGACCCGTTTTCGTGATTCAGATGAACTGAAGTGCATCACTTGTGTAGATCTCGTCATGTATGGCAAGTGCAGGACATGCTGACATGTTGTTTTTCTGCCGTGCAGCACATATTCTGTGACGAATGCATCGCTCTGTGGTTTAACCGAGAGAAGAGCTGCCCTCTCTGCCGCACCGTGATCACAGAGAAGGTTTACAAGTGGAGGGACGGAGCCACATCTCCACACCTGCAGATTTATTGATCGATGCGGGGCTTTTGGGTGCAGGGCATTGGCTTGTATTTAATGTGATTTTCTGTGGCTGTCAACCCCCACTGACGAGTAATGTTGTACACACTGTTTCATGAATCTGAGGGCAGTGCCCCCTGCAGGCCAAGGTCCGTAAAGATACACACACTGAACCTACTGTGGGCATTTTTCTGGCTTATTTACCAAAACATCACTATTTCTACCTACACACTCGGACGAGAGAAAGTTGATTATTGCCATGGCCTCAAATGATTTTTGATTTTTCTATTTTAAGTTGTTTTTCCTTCTGTGTTGTGTTGGCTTTATTCACCTTTTAATCTTGATTTCCTGATTGGGCAGCAAATTGTTGTACTTCCAGTTTCCTCTACTTGTAAATACGGGAACATCAGAGAATATATTATATTAAAAAAGTATTTTAAACAGATTTTTCATCCATCACATGTGTGAACAAACATCACACAAACCCTCTTATCCAGTGTTTCTTGCATTTTTTGGGAGTGACTTATTTGTAATCAACAGCACAACTGAATTATGCTTTAGCTGCATCTTTGAGCTTGAACCGGACTGCAAAGGCTTCCAGGAAGCTCAGTACACAGTAACAGCTGGTCCAGTAGTGACCAGACCTTTGCCAGCACGCATCCATGGCAGGCTGAGGAATAACTATGTGACGGATAAACAGTTTGGCTTTTGGTTACCGTTTCTTTTCGTCTGATAAAAAGGATGCAACTGAGCGTGAGACTAATTCACACATTATTTTTCTACAGAGGCGACATGGCCTCGCTTTTGTAAAAACCAAAGACTGGGAGAAACATCTATTTTAGTATGTACAAAATCATTTCACTGTTATTTTTATCCATTTAGAGGCATAAACTATCCGAATAAAGATCTACCATTTGAATGTTTGTGGCTCTTTTTATGAAGTAAACTGAGAATCACTTATTTGCCGAGCAGCTAAACCTTCAAGTCATAATCTGACACAAGGTTTTGAAGAGCTTCCATCAGTTTAGATCATTTTAATCCCCAAGACGTCCTAATCTGCTGCTGATCAGACATTTATTTTTGACTTCATCATATACATGATGCATATAAACATTCCCCATCTGTAAGGGCAGATCTATGGACAACAAAGCAACAGGAATAATGTTATTCAACACCCCTTCTAGTCAGAGACGGTGTTTCTCACCTGAAGTAAGCTTGATAAGATGTTCCTCAAACAACTCGGTGTGGAAGATACTTGACTGTACCTGAACAGAAGAAAGTATCGCCCTCTAACAGACTCTACACACACAAGGAGAAATGATCGCCCTTTGTTTTTGCATCAGTTTTCCCCACAATAACGCTTTAAGCACTGCAAAAGATAAACTGAAGTTCAAGTTTTCAGCAAGGAAAGTGTTAGATATTAAAATGTTTTCGGAAAGTCAGCCTTCAATATGATACTAAGCCACACAATAAATACTGCAAGTCATTTAGGTTACCGTCCTTAATTATGGAATAAAAAAAAAGAAGCATCTGTAAGACATGTTCTGTGGAAATGAAACCATACTCTACATGCTTATTATCATTATGGCAAAATAAGTCTCAGATGAGAAAACCAAATCAAATAACCCATTCTACTGCCTGACCTAAATAATACGACACAATAAATACATAGTTTGCATAGTGTGAACAATACAGTGGAAACACATTGGCACTTCAAATAAATATTTTAACAAATTAACAAAAAGGTTAAGTGGAGTAAAAAGTGGAGTGATTGGTCTTAAAACACAATTGTTGCACTGGAATGGTAGAAGAACTCACACAGATCCGTATTAGACCCTTTGCTGAGCTACACTCTAAATAACATTAAACGATCTCTGTGAGCATCACTGTGGGAAACAAAGTCACTTTGATCAAATCGGACATGATGAACCAAAACGTGACATTTGAACCTTGCAGTTCTTGAATCAGACCAGCGACTCACTCCGCCGGCTGTTCGTTTGCTTACCAGCAAAAGAGAAATCATTTGGTTGGTTGAAACAGTGCTTTTGGTCAATTCATTAAACACTAAGTGTTTGGATAGCGACAAACATCAGGGAGCCATTCAAACCGAAGCTCATCTTCATCCATTACATTTGCAGTTGTCATTGAGGGAATCTGCGTCCGACAGCGCGGTCGGTTTTAGGGTGTGAACATTTGAATGGCTCGACTCCAGAGGCTCGTATAGCAGCTTCACATCACATGAACAGGTCAAACAGGGTGTAACCCTACCACGAGAGCCATGAACACTGCCTGGATCAATGCAGTGCGGTGACATCAGTTTGGCTGTGTGTATTTTGGGTGGACCTGTTGACACGACAGTGGCAATGGGACTACTGCGTGTACAGACGAGTTAAAAATAATGCTGCAGGGGAAGCTGCGCAGGAGGTTTACGCAAAAAAAAAAAAAAAAAAAGGCATACAGAGTCGGTTTACATTCAACAGAAAGAAACTGAGCATTGCGTCTGGACAGGACACACTCCAGTCAGACGAAGTAAAGCAGTATTGATTGTGGTGGAAGTGAAGCTGAAATTTCACTTCTGTCTTTTTATAGCTGCTTTACCGTAATGTTTCGCTCCGCCTACTCCTCACCACACGCTCCAGTGACAAAGGCAATGTAATTGTTTTCCTCAAACATAAAGGAATACTGTGTTCATTGTGGAATTGTTATCTAATAAATCGACCTACTGACAGTGCAAACTGCAAGTTCTCACAAGATAACCGTTAAAATAAGAAAAGCCGTAACCAAACTCTCTCACTGTGATGAGGCAATGAGTCGTTAATGCTAGAATCAACATTCACCAGACTTGAGGATAAAAGAGCACCAGTAAATCAGATGATAATGCCAGTAGACTACACCAGGCTGGCATTACCCAGCCAACAACAAGCGAGTCAACTTTCATTGAAGAGCACCTCTCTCACACAACTTCCCCACAACTCTCATATCTACTTCACTGCTGATTATCTGCGTCAGGCCGAGATGGCCAGGCTGAGTCAGGAGGGATGGGAAGGCGCTGCTGGAAGAGCTGGTGATCGTCACTGACAGTGTCAGTCAATTAAAAAAAAAGATTCTATTATTAGTCTCTTTGAAAGCAAAAAGGAAGGGGGAAGAAGAGGAGGAATTAGAAGAGTCCTAATGTTCGTAGACGAGCCGAGCGTCATAGGTTCATCCGTAGATGTTCTGGCCGCTTGGAGTTCATGGGGTAGGCCTGCTTCTTGTAGGGTCCCGCATTGATGCCTGAAGGGTGCCTGATGGGAAGCGGCGCAGAGGCCTCAGAGCCACCGCCGCTTGTGTCCATTTGCTCTGCTGCCGACACCTCCATGGGCTGCTCCACAGTGCGGCCAGTCGCCGTGGGTCCCCGGGGCCAGCAGTCCCCTCCTACAAACGTCCCCGGGCTGTGGAAGGCGGATATGTGAGACACTATTGTCTGCGAGGCACCAGCCCGTATTTTTAACGTCACAGTGCAAATCATGTGTGTCAGTGAGAAAACACACCTAGAAAGAATATGGAGGCTAAAAGCAGATTGCTCTTTAACTCCCAGATGAGGAATGATTTCAATAGAATTATTGTTCAAATAGTTAGCAGGTATTCAGACGGAAGTTTATCAATTTCTTTATCTGACTGACGAGCAATCCTCTGAATGAAATTAAACCCAAGATTAACACAACTGACCCCGACTTATTCCTGTTGTGCCATTGGAGAGGAGCTTCTATTTATCTTATTAATGGTGGCTAAGTTTAGGTCCAGCCATTTACATTTACAAGGTCAGCAAATATGTTGAAAAGACTCGCTGTGGGAAAAATCTGAAAATAGCCAGATTGACTGAAATGGAAGCCTAGACAAAATAAACTTGCCGTTACCTCACAGGTGTTCTTGGGCTTCCTGGGAACTTCCGTGGTGAGCGCACCTTTGGCTCAAAAGAGAACT
Organism: Anarrhichthys ocellatus; assembly: GCF_004355925.1. NCBI lineage: Eukaryota > Metazoa > Chordata > Actinopteri > Perciformes > Anarhichadidae > Anarrhichthys > Anarrhichthys ocellatus. The sequence continues at coordinate 6,319,293 of NW_022280048.1, read as the reverse complement.
TCTCTTTGAGGTTTTCCAGCACAGATGGGGCTACATATGTGAAACCCTGGGGGAGGGGGGGGGGGGGGGGGGGGGGGAGAAACAGAGAGAGGTCTGAGTCCACCTCTTCAAAGAGCATCTTTCCAAAAACAACCCACAGCTGATGATGAGCAATGAAAGCTGAGTAAACCATATCATGCAATGTGGTGGAACAGTGAGGGAAGCTTCCAGGAAAGCCAACAGGACTACACCAGATGGGATGCATTAACTGATTCTCGTAAGACCTACCAAGGAAATAAAAAACACTCGGTTTGTGTGCTTGTTTGCAGACAACACAGAAATAGCAAAGTGCAAGAGTAAACGCCACGGTGTTCGAATTAAAAACGTTGCTTTAAATGCTCAATCCCAAATCAGCATTGAGTCATGTGTTATCTTTGTACGTCACACCGTGGATTATTCCCGATATCATTTGTTGCAAGTTCCAAAAAATGCTGGAAACTCCAGAAAGTGAGACAAAGTAGACAGAAAAGGTCCACTGTGTGCTGGGAGGTAACAGCACTAGTGACCCACCAGGAAGGCCTGATTGGCACTCTCGCTGAGCGTGGAGTCGTCGGGGCTGTCCACTGGAGTCTGGCTGGTGAACTTGGAGTCAAACTGGCTGACGTCATCAGCCGATTGCTGCAAGAAAATAGCAAGTCAGGTAATCATCTATCAGGGACATAATACTGGTCACGTTGCTGCGTTAAAAAAAACAACTTACCAGGTATGGTTTAAATGGAGGCTCTACTTTGCGAGCGAGGAGGTCATCCCAATTTATATGACGGAAGAATGGGTGGGCCTTTGGAAAAACAACAGTAGCAGCAGCAGGGTTTACTACTTCATGACTACTACAAGGTGAGTTATTGTGTTAAGGCCCAGATCAATACGTTAACACACTGCATGCATACTACTGTGACGGATGTATTTACCTGGACCTCAGCAGCATCTCCTGGTCCGGCCCCGAGTCGCAACGAGGCATTTCGTTTCAGCAGCTGAAAGACAAAAGTTTGGAGATTCGTTTTTTTTCCTGCCGCTCCAAATGTTTGCACAGAGACAACACGTCCAGAGAAGCATGAGGCAGGAGGAAGGCTAACACAGCTCACCTTTTTCAGGAGGTCCCTGGCTTCTTGTGTGAGGTAAGGCGGAAGGCTGAGTTTGCATTTCAAGATTTTGTCAATGGTCTTCTTTCGGTTTTCACCGGTGAACGGCGGCTATGAAAAAGTAGTAGGACCGAAACAGTTAGCCATCGTAGCAAATGCTTCCTACATGAATGACATTTACAGTTTGACTTTCTTTGGCAATGCGACTCAGGGGTTGATTAGTGTGCACTTACTGCTCCTGTCAGCATGTCATACATGAGAGCTCCCAGACTCCACCAGTCCACCGCTCGGTTATGACCGCTCCTCATCAGGATCTCTGGAGCCCTGAGGACGGAGAAGGGAACGACCACGATGACTCAGCAGATACACTAGACTGTGTAAGAAGGATGAAATGTGGCTGAATGTGCACAGCTCTGCCATAATGACTCTACACAATCTGGGACATACATGTATTCGATGGTGCCACAGAAGGTGTGGGTCACCGTTCCGTCGTGGATGGACTCTTTGCAAAGACCGAAGTCTGTCAGCTTCACGTGTCCTAGAAGGAAACGGTACCAACATGAGAACATGAGAGAAAGACCCAGTAGAAAGAATACGTTTCTCTTTCTCGTCAGAGAGCCTTCAGGTTTGCGTACCGTTGTCGTTGAGCATGATGTTCTCAGGCTTCAGGTCTCGGTAGATGATGCCTTTCTGGTGCAGGTGACCCATCGCCATCGAGATCTCAGCCAGGTAGAAACTGTCAACAGACGCAGGTCACACATTGTCTATAAATGTTCTGCATGCTACTCAGTTTGTGTTCTTCTCAATGTCATCTAGGATATTCTAGGATTACTACACACCCCTATTTGTTCAGCAGCTTGGTTTGTGTAATCACCGTTTTCATCTACAGACTGTTTATTTATGAAACAGAACAGCAGATACTGTAAGCGGTTTGTCCCTGTTCCAAGTGACCGTCACACCGCCTCAGAAACGGTGTCACATACTGTATCTGCCTGTTCTCACTAGACGGAATGCTTAAAATCCTCCAAACGAGTTTGCTAGCATTAGTCTGACAGAGACAACAGATCACACCGAGATCTTATCTGGCCTGTACGTCATGAGTCAGCAATAAAAGACCTTGCGGAGACGACTGGCAACACAGGGGGTTTGTTAAGATGCCCACCCTGTTGCCATCTGGAAATGGGTTTATATTGTAAACAATATGGGAACAAACACAGTGAGTGGAAAGGGGGATGAAAAGATTCAACAGGATTTAGATTTGACGTGTTTGAATAAAACATCCTGAAACATGAACATTATTTTATTGTATTTAGTTTCTCAGGATAAACTCCCTTTCACCAACAGAAACGCTGTCAATCAGTCAGCTAACGGCTAATGTTATCCCAGATGGTTGAGGCTGTACCAGTCACGGACGAGTTAACTCACCATGCTGTGTCCTCCATGAAGATGCCCTCTCTCTCCAGTTGCATAAACAGCTCCCCTCCTGCAGTCACCACATACAAAGTCAGTCATATTTATCCACAGTGGAACTGGAGACCCACATTTTCATCCAACACTCATAAAATGTTTAAAAACATGTGCATGTAGGGGTGCGTGCTGTACGGTGTTTGTTGATCGGGCCACATGGTGCTCACCGCTCAGATACTCCAGGATGAGGTACAACTTCCCCCCGGTCTGGAAGGCATAGATGAGGTCCACAATGAAAGGATGCTTCACCTCCTCTAGAATGTTCCTCTCAGCTTTGGTGTGAGCCGTGTCCTTTGCATTACGCACAATCATGGCCTGGCAGGCGACAAAACGGCACACAGCGAGTCAGGGTGTGGAACTGTGAGGAATAACTTTAACCCCGTTAGCTAGTGTCAAAGCTTCAACATCAGCTGCAGAGCAAGAATCACGCACCGGGCTGGTAGCTACAGTCAAGTTTCATTGAGCCAATAAACACAGTCATTATCCAAAAAACCCCACAAGCTTCGGGGAATATGAGCTGGCTTCTCAAGCAAAGTCTGGCAACAGCTCCGTGTCAGCTGCAGAGAGGAGGTCAAGCGCAGCAGATCTGAGGTTTCATGTGAAATAGCCTCCATCAGGACGTCACCAGAGAAGGCACACAGTGACACACAGCATAATGTGAAGCTGAGTATTTAATGTGCTCATTCTCATAGATGTAGGCCACTTGTCTTTGCTTACTTATGGATTAGATAATGCAGATGCTATTCCTCTCTCACTACTCTCTATAGGGGGCAGGTTTAATTGGTGGAGAATATTCTCACTGAACAATATGAAAACCTTCAGCCAAACCTGAGACAGGCCCATTCACTCACCTTCTTCAAAACCTTCATGGCAAATATCTTCCCGGAGGTGGAACCTGAAACCTTCCGAACTTGAAACACCTGTAAAGATAGTACATCACATCAATACACAGACATGTCTGCAGCTTTCACCAAGTTAAATTTAAGACATTTTTAAATACAAAATAGATTACAATCTATATCGTATCACATTCCTTCAGTACTTCCCAGCAGCTCATAATTCCTGATGATAAAACTAATGTAACCGATGTGACAAGGACCTGGATATGCAGCAGAAAAGGGGATGGATGTGTTAACCTCATAGAAAATGAAGTTCATTTAAGTTTTGGGCTAAAATCGACACCTATATTAACTCATAATGAGAAAGTTAATGGAGCTTGCAGTAGTGACGGTGCTCGCTATAGGTCTGATGGTGCCAACTGAATCAAAAAGGTTGAGCACCTTCCTGCATGCCCAATTTACTGTTACAACAATCATGCTTTAGTTTCATGGTGTCTTAACTTCTCCCGACAGCACACAACCAGATACAACAACCTGCTAGAACTCACATTACTGCCTACAGCTGCAGGACAAAAGCGGCTTTTGAAGATATAATTGAAGACTTTTCCATGTGTTGTGAGGCCTTTTTTGCCGTTTGTATGACTATGGCTTGAGAAAAGACACTTTGTCATGGTGGGGACATTCAGAGAAATGATTAGGGACAAACGGAAACTGACATGAGGTTCATAAGCCGCTACTGTGCATGTTGTTTCTTCATTCGGACTATGATTGATTAGTTATTCTTCTCTTATTCTGACGAAAGTGGGACCAGGGACAGCTCAGGTTTTGCGTGAGACAGCTAATAGTCTTTCAGGAATAAGTTTTAAGACCAAGGAACTTCCCATCTTTGCCAAAATATACACTGTAACTACACAAGAACATCAAAACAAATGACAGCGTGTTTCAAAAAATGAGAAATTCCCAGGCTGCAGAACATTAGTCATCAAATACCAACCCACTTCAAGAAAGAACAAGTTGTGTGTCTGGTGCAGGGGATTACACTTCTTTACTGTGATGTGAGTAGAGAAGGAGGTGGTTCTGGGACGCCGGGCCTGACATTTAAAAGGTGCCACAGTCTGAACACACTGTAATACATGTTTGGGGAGTGTTGATAAACAGCAGTGACCATGAACAAAGTGAAGAGATTTCCAGCCACAAAAAAAGTCCCCCAGCCAAAGGAATTTCAAGACAATTACAAAACCCTCCCCCATGTACTGGCAACGAGATGCAAATCCCAAGCCAAAAAGCAAATGATAAAGTGGCATTTTCTAAACTTTTCTACGACATGATATGAAAAGGTCCCATACAGTGCCCAGTGAGAACTAAACACCCAACTCTACAGCCCTGCATTCAAGGCTTTAGTTTACAACCTGCGTATAGAATATTTGGTTCAAACCTTCAAAATCGAAATGTCAAGTCATCGTACATCACAAAGAGGAAGAATGGAGGAAGAGTCAAATTCATATTTGTCCATTTTCATGCCAGACGATCAGAAGCCTCACCTTTCCATAGCCACCTTTTCCCAAAACTTTCAGCAGCTCAAAGCATTCAGGCCTGATCTGCTCTTTTCCCTTGTTAACGATGTTCTCTGAAATTTCAAACTTCTCACAGTCATCCATGTTACTGGCAAAACAAAAACAAAATGAAGAAAATCTTATTTGAAACATTCACGTAACATTGCGTTTACAATTTCAGACACAGCAGTATTATCAACGTGGTTATCAAGCATTTGGCCTAAACATAGATTCACACTAGTGCAGTGAGCCCTAATTGGATTAGTAGCCTTAAGAGACCCTATCCAAGAGTATATCATTTATAACTGGGTCTATTTGGATGGGTGACAAATTAAAGGAAACTTGCAGTTGTTTCTTAAAGGGCCTGGGGGGGGCAGACTATGCCAATGAGCCCTGAAGATGTTCTGGAGGCTTGTGATGGTTACAATCACACCGTCTGTTAGTTTTCCCTTTAATTTGTCACCCACCTCGAATTTCTTGACAGTAGGCTTACCTTTTGTTCGTACTTATACTGTAAAAACATCAACACGGAAGGTATCAAAGCACTAAAAGTTATTTACGACCCCTTGAGGATAGTTTCCAGTCATCCAAAGAAAAATATGATGACGTTGTTTCCCCTTTAGGGAGCCAGTGAATTAACGTTATGGTTCAGTTGTACTTACAAGTCGAAGCCACTGCACTGGTCCATGTACTCACTGAGCTGGCCCTGCAAACAAGACGCAGGAGAGAAGAATCTCAGCATACAGGAACGCGAGGGAGGTTATTAAGCAGCCAACACGTTGATATAGTATGGACGTTATATTATTTTTTACTTATAGTGTTCAGCAGTTTATTTCCTAAACAAATACCAAGTTAACCGGTAACGTTACGGCTGACTCAAGCATCACCAGGCTGCTTAAATAGACACACACCTTCTCCTTAACATTTACCAGCAAAAGACGCGTGTTTGTTGTAGCTAATAGCTAATAAAACCAATGTTAGCAACGCTATGTGATGCAACTCTTAACACGTTAACTCAGTGGTGGGAACGCTAGCAAGCAGTGTATTGATTTTAGTTAACGTTACACCTACGGTCCGGCTAGCATTGGTAGGATTTCAGCCTGTTGCTGTGAGGTCATTTACATCTCACTTATTTATATTCGTAATGTAACGTTAATGGGCAAAACATGCACGTGGCATGTATGTAGCTAATTAACCTACACTGTTATGTAGCTACATCTCTACAACAGACTAATGCCGACGCAGCGCGTAAGCCGCTAACTCCATTGTCGGACATTAATTACCTACGCCCGGTGAAATGTAACGCTACGTTATAGGTAACTCGTGTTTCGCTTGTTTTCGGGCTTGCGTTATTCATGGCATCATTATCCATTTACCCTCGACAAGACATTGCTGTCATAGTGGCGTCTGTGCCTTCACCGGGTTCACGTCATGTGCGCTTCAGCGGTGGTTACCTCAACATGTGCCGTGGAACACAAACTTGTCCCCCGTCAACACTTCTAATCACGCGGATGTACTAGACCGGGACAGTGATGAAAATGAACGGTGGTCGGCCATCATCTTATATCAAGAAAATGCAGTGGAATTTGTACTACACACAGTTTAATGGGGCACTGCTAGGTTCCGAGGGAAAGGGGTCAACGAGGACATGTCCGCTGACGGATACCTGCCTGGTCAACGATGTTAGCAACGCAGGCCTCGGAGCTGCTAAGTGCGAGCTAACTGGCTAACAGCGGCGGCATTAGCCTCAACGTTAACGTAAACTCACCCCGTCCTCGAGGTCGTCGTCAGAGACATTCTCATCCGGTTGATCCAAATCGATGTCGAAAACCCCGGCCATGTCCACGGCACTTCACTCGGCGTTTAGTCAGAAAACACAGTCCCGCTCTCCCGCCTCATGGGAGAGCCATCACAGTAACAACCGGCTACAGCGGAAAGCATGGGCTAGCATCCAGCTAACCAAAACAAGACACGCACCGGGCAGCAGGGAAAGCCTCTAGTGTCGGCCACCGGCACTACCCGGCTCAGGCTGGCTCGGAGACAAATTAGTGAAGAAGTGACAACTTGCAATATTAACAGAGGCCTTAACCTCACTCAGAAAATGAGATACATTATTCCAGAGCAAGACGAATGAAATTGGCTCAGTGGTTGAATACAATTATGTACAGTTAATTAGGTCAGAATTTAGGGTAGGCTACTTTCTACTTCTTCTGCTCAACTACATTTCTGAGGGAGACATTGTCATTTTCACCTAACTATAATTATTTGACAGCTTTATTTTACAAATCAAATATTGTTGCATTATAGACATATTAAGGAGTTTTGAAATATGAGTTTTTGTTATAAATTCATCTTCCCAACAGTATGTGCAAGTACAGCTGAAACGATTGGTTCGTTACTGCATTTCTCACTATTTTCTGAATTTTTACAAGCAAAATAAGTAGCAGATCAATCCATAATAAACGATAGCCATTAGTTGTAGTCCTATACAAAATAACAAATAACAAAATAGCACCACCTCAGCCAACAACAATAATACAATCCTGCTTTTACATTAATGCATGAGTGATGTATAATAATATACATAACATTCACAGGAGCCATTTTTCTGTTTACCGACATACTTTTACTCAAGTTACATTTCCAATGCAGCACTTTTACTTATAACAGAGTATTTTAACAGTGTGGTACTTAGGTAAAGGATCTGAAAATTGTGCGACGCTAAATCTGGATTAAAAGTACTTTTTTTATTTTGGAGTTGAGGACACCCTGCCTGTTCACTGGTGATTACTGATATCCAAAGCAAGAACTACAGCAGCAAATTATTGTAACTATGGTATTTGTTTGTTTGAATGAAATATATTAATGTTGATTTAGCAAGAATCTTCACAGCTGGTCCCATTGGTTTGTACAGATGTTTTGCAACTGAGAGGCAGAACAGGCTGTTTCACATGTTGACATGTCACAGTAGGACAGGCATTAATAAGAAATTAGTGATGGCTGAGTTCCATTTAGCTGCTTCAGATTCGTGGTCTTTCTATTATGCATGCTGGCTCACTGTCACAGTATATGATGGCTTATTGGGCCAGTTAAATTGAACAGAGCCATCATTAATGTGTTTCCTACGATGACAAGTCAAAATGTCTGCCATGAAAAATACCTATTTTTTGGCTATAGTCTACAATAGGAGAAGCTAAGTCTCAGGCTGAGGTGGGTTCTTCCAAGTCCCTGTAATTTACTGCTGGGTCTGTCTACAACTCCCATCTCTTACCAGTAGGTGGCAGCGAGGAAAAGGGAATCCTTTTCAGGGTGTGAAAGCCATTTTTCATTCATCCTAATATCTGCCACACTATCGTAGCACTTCAGTCCCATCTAAGATCCTGACAATGTGACTATCCATCATTCAACTTGTGTGTTTCAGTGGCGTTCAGAGAAACGTCCCCCTTAGTAGATGAACGTGAAAGCAGCCTTATAGTGTAAAACATCCAAGTGAAGAAAAAAATAAGCAAAAACACATTTTCTTTATCTGAAGGGGGATTTTAAGAATTTAATTCAGTACAGAAGGGACACACTCCTATTGAACAACAGCCGATGACTTGCTGTGACAGCACAACAATGATGATCATCTTGAGTCATGACACAAGCCATCTGTAGGGCTTTTACAATCATATGAGGAAAACAATCCCCCTCTTTAGGTCAGTTGTTTTCCAAATCTAAGGGTTTGATTACTCATAATGATAATGTGGTGAACAGGAAAGCCTGTTGGAGGTGCGTGTAAATAAATGTAATCTTCAGCAAACTCGTCCTGCTGCTTTCCTTCAATACAGCTGATGTGAAAGCAGTCAGCAGGGCGTCCCAGCTGCAGCGAGGCATATCAATGAGACTTTTCTGAGAAGAGTCATTGTATTTGATCTCCACCATAATTTAAGTGACAATGATTACAGTTGAAATTCCCATTAGGTCTTCAGTCTAGGAGCTAGAGGGTCAATCTTTACCACAACTTATTTTATTGTGGGGGTCCCACTCCCAAGAGGCTCAGGACTCAGGACGGGCCCCCTGCAGGGCGGCGTTACTTTGAGCGCTGCCTCAAGTCCATCCGATAGTTTGTTTTACTTTGATTGCCCGGTGATCAAAACCAGCTGCACCGGGTAAGGAAATATGTTTTTCTGTGTGTGTTCTCTGTTTTGTTTAGCTTTGTTTATGTTTAAACAAAGGGACAGACTAGACACTGTTAGAAAGTCCCGGAGCTCTGTTGTGGGTCCGTGTGATGACTTGAGGTCGGTATTGTGATTATTCAAAATCACTTTGCATATCAACCGACTGCGTTGTGTTCTCATGTTTGGACTCTGTCAATACGGATGGTCATTAATTTAAAACGGAGGGTGAAAGCTGTCAGCATCTCGATGTGTGTTTTTTTCTTGAATGCATACGCCTGGTGTTTACTGCGGGACAAAGACTTGTGTAATGTGAATGTTCTTTGTGTGGACAATGAGTACCAATAACTCAGCAACCTCAGAAAACATTACCGTCTCTGTTTTTTATGATGCTCCGTTTCCCTGTAAATAATATTAAACTGTTAAAATGGCAAAGTGTTCTCCTTTTAACTAAACAGCAGCATGTAATTGACATCAATTATCACAATAGATGTGAGTTTTTAAAGCCAGATATCTAATCTATAGTCCCTGTAGCACACACGTCAGTTGAAATGTCTAAACCAACACAAGGCCTCCAAGTAGCAGAGGTGAGTACATTGTGAAGCAGAACTGGAACTGAAGCTCACAGGCATAACCATATATATGAATGTTTATATGTTGAAATAGCCTTTTTGACATTGGTTTCTTTACTAGAGTTTAGAGTAACAGTTGAAGTGAAAGGTCATTCTACAGATGAAGCCTGTTAGTGTGTGGGATGAATATGTCTGCAGAGTCCTGTCTTCTCTAAAATAAGTTCTTTTTGGTATATAAAGGATGTTGGCTCTGTGAAGGTAAAGGACAGACAAACTGTTGGCAGCAATCAGATATGTAACATAAAAGGTGGGAGTGTGACTTATTTCGGGGGTCCCAGGTGAGGTCAACGCAGTAAAAGTCCTTTCGGTGGAATATCACTGCAGAAAAGCCAGTCCAGATGAGCTGGGAGCACAGTGTGTTTGTTGTGTAGTCTGGTTTTGTTTGCTCTTTGTGGTTGGTTGAAGCACGTTGATGGGCACGCTGCGTACAACCGCGCTGCATGCGGTAAACATGCCCCATGCAGAGTATGTGGACAAGACTAAAATTAGCTCTGATTGCACTGCCATGAGGAGAGAGCTTAAGTTGGTAATAGTAATGTCATATGTTTCTGATAGATTTATGTCTGTATTTTGTTCAACATCAGAGCAAGGTGCTACATCTAAAAATAAGTTATTTTTTCTTGGTTCTGACTTTACCAAATAAGGACGCACCGATCTGAGACGGGGGATCATTTAACTCTCGAAAAGAAAGCGAGTAGGCATATTTCCCAAAATGTCAAACTTGTCTTTAAAATGCACGTTAAAATAGTAACTGTGTCTGCTAACAGAAATGATAGGCGTCCTCTCCTCCACTGTATTCAGTTCTCTTTATACATCCATGATTCATGGTCCCAAGGGGACAAATCCTACTACCTTTGACCCAACCTTTTCATTAGTGCCACCATGCGGTTGACAGCTTTGGTTTTTAGTAAACTGTCCCGACCACTACTGAATGAATAGTTCGGTAAAGATAGAGATTCATGGTCCCCAGAGGAACAATCCTATTGACTTGGAAGCCACCAGTGGGATGAGATTTGTGGTTCTATTTAGCTGAAGCTAGTAAGTGGCTGTCGCCATCAACATTTTTCCACACCCTTCAATAAATCAAGGTGTTCTACGAGTCTCGGATACAAAACTTAAACCTTCGCCCAAATATGCATCTTCTCCAGTGGAAGTGTTGCCTAATTTGCATCCTCAACAGAAATTGCACACCACACATTCACAGAATTGGCATGCTTGGAAGACAGTGAGAGACATTCCTGAGTCATATTTCTGGGATGGCATCGTGTCATGACACAGAAACCTGCATTGACATGTAAAGCTGTGCTTTAGTTGCACTCAGCACCTGAGGATAAACTCAGCTGCAGAGTAAAGACCATACCGTTGAACAGGGTTGTTTCTGACTCTGTGTGTGTGTTGGACTGTTAGGTACATTGCTAGAATTTTACGCCCACTCTACTCTCAGGCTGCTATAGTCCTACTACAGCAGTCACACCCCCTGTTTTTTACAACACACCTAAATGATGCAGTTTCCTCGGTAAAACTCCTGGGACAGAAAAGGTAGAGAAATGGAGAGGCAAGACGAGCAATTGCGCAGGACTCCTCTGTCTTGCTGTGACATGTAGCCACATGAAGTAATTTGTTTGGGTCAACAAAAAGTTTGTGACATTTTCCTCTGAAAGTAACTTCCTGAAACTGAAAGCTTCAAGACAACTATTGATTCATGTAGCTGTTGTAGAATTCTTCAACTGCCTTTTAAAGTGCAACAACAAATACACAACACGACTTGGATCTTAACTCCTTGAGAAAGGCGCAAGAGCTACAGATGTGCGTGTGTTTCGTCACAGTGGCCTGGCATTGCCACCTGGCACCAGCCATTAGGCTGTCTGCCATGCTGGCACTGTGTGGGCAGGAACAGCAGATGCTCCTGCCTAACTATGCTCTGTTAAAATACCCACACATCATTTAGTTCAACACAGCCCGGGGGAGACGAGTTTTGTTGTGTCAAATTCAATCTGAGAAATAGTGCTTCGTTACATAGTGACGGTTTTACTGATATATTTAGATATTTAGATCATTCACTCACACAACAGAGGCCAGCCAAGTGCCTGCTCAAAAGTTTAGTCCGACACTCAATCTTTCTGAATCGACCTAGTGATCTAATTCGAAGGAGAGCAATAATATCTCTCCTCTCAGATGGAGTGAATTATGGAGAGCCTGAAGTCGCTGATAAGCTTGTTTGATCTTGGCATGCCCAAAGCCACAACAAAGGAAACAAAGGCTTTTGGAGCCGGGGCTTTACAGTAACCACAGTTATGATGCGTGTGCTTCCTTTAAGCATCTTTCTCTGTGCCGGCCCGCTCCACTGTGGTCCCATATGACCTCCTGACTGCTACTTACAAAAACAAAGGAGCTTAATGTGATTTTGAAGTTAAAAGAAAAAGGAAAGGGGGAAAAAATTCACTTGGTCAGCATAATTTAATGAGACAGAGTGTGAAAGGAACTAAGTGGATAACCACATGCAGAGTGGGCTTGTGGGTGGTGGATGAAGTCAGTGATATTTCAGCATCCCTCGGTGGTTAGCCTGCTGACAGGTAGGGGTAAAAAACTGGTGTGAGTGACAGTGAAGGAGGTGGTGTGTGTGTGTGTGTGTGTGTGTGTGTGGGGGGGGGGGGGGGGGGGGGGG
>NW_022280048.1:6300466-6306765 GCF_004355925.1 Anarrhichthys ocellatus | reverse complement strand
GGGGCAGGCAATATGGAGGAAATCAAACCAACGCTACCGGATTCAACTGTAGTACATGTACAGCATATGGAGAGGAAGGACAAAAGCAGAGTCATTATTTGAACATCAGTCCCCTAGCCTGTTTGGACAGGCAGGATTTGCATGTTGAGTTTTCAGCCAGAGCCCCGGGGCAGGGTGGGGTGTGCGGGGTGGAAAAAGTCGTCTTCATGGTGCTCAGGGTGTGGCCGCTCTGGGAATAGGACTTCTTCCGACAGGTGTTTCTTAGCACAGATCACACCGCTGACCCCAGGACACAAACTCACACCACGTTTTACCTCATAACCACAGAGACCTGACCTGAGGTCAACAATACCTGAATCATATCACCATAAAATCTATTTAAACAACTGTGTATCGTGTATAAAGTATGACATGTATTTAAATTCATCTATGAATTTGTGCAAATGTTTGTGAAACACCAACAAAACAGAATGTATTTTATTTTGTTTATTTATTTCAATGCAAGTTCCCCAAATTTAAATCAAAGTGAATGTTTAGTATAAGAAGCATATTATCTTAAAATGGTAGAATAATTCCACAACAATGTTACACATTATTATTATTTATTAATGCTAATACTCTGTCTAGTTTAAGGTAATGGTGTTGCATTTAAATCTGACTTTAATTTGTCACAAGAGTAGAAGTGAAGCTATAGCTCACAGTAATGGCTTAACATGGAATCTGAAATGGAGATGATGTCAGTGTGGAGAGAGCAAATCAGTAATGTGATAACCCTTTGGATGAGAAACATTAGACGGCGAAATCGGAGTTGTGATTCTCAGCATCCTTCTTGACCAGCTTTCTCGGCTGACATGTGAGATTCTTTGGAGGCCTGAGGGTCAACACTGGCCCAGTGCGGTCAAGACTTATCACATAATGAACAGAAAACCCAATCCTCTTTTCAACATACTTTATTTATAGTGAGAGCACATGAGAAAACACTACATACATACCTTTAAAATAACCATGGTACAGATATATTAGACGAGAAATAGAAACAGAATTTCTAGACAAACATGCACTGCACACATTGAGACAGGCATGCCAAAAGGGGGCTCCCTTATGGAACAGGACATCCTGAAACTGCCAAGAAAAACACTCTCTAAGCCAGTGAGCCATTCCAGTGTTATCCAATGATTTTGCTTTTATGACCAGGAAAAAGTTTTACCCTTTCGCTGTTTTAGAAGAAAAGAAAATGAATCTAAAATAAAACTGAAGCTTTGCAGCTGGTCAAGCAATCATTTTCAGCTTTGTATAATTACCAATTTGTGGCCCTTTGAAAAACATCCTCTCAAGAGAGTTGTTCCAATAAAATGCAGCGTCCTACAAAAGAAGTGCGTATTAAGCAACAGAAGAAAGTTCCCAGTAAAAGAGAAGAAGGAAGTGTGAAAGGGAAGGGGAGAGCTGGGTGAGCACTGCGTGTACCATACCTAGGACTGTGTGTCACAATGTGTTGTGTTGCAATAAGGTGTGTACTGTCTGGATTCTCTGGAAATTCAAGAGGACAGAGCCAACTCACACACACACGTACGCATATACAGAAGTACTCTATTGACATCACTACATCTGCATTTGCAAACATGCGAGAACACAGTTCCCCACATAAAACCACATAAAAAACCTCAGACGTCAGCGTGGAGGAAATAAACAATAGGCCCATGTTTCTGATGCTTCACAAGCGGTTGGGATAAAAGGAAGTGATATCGCAGCACCCACCTCTAAAATGGGAACTGATGCTAACGGAGACGATGACAATAACAGAAGGAGGACGAAACAGGATGCTGGTCAGATGAAAGAGCCCGAAATGTCAGACAGCCTACAGACTGTTGTCGCCTTGCAATCTTAACAGCCAACACCAGTCTGATAAGCTATCTGACAGGCCGAGAGAGTGACGGACATGCCTGAGACGTACGCATGTACAGAAATGACAACAATGAGAACAAAAAATAAAAAAAATAAAAAAAGATTCCTGATCCGACTTACCATGACAGGAGAAAAGAGGAGATGTGAATGTTCTGACTAGCGCTGGTGCAGAGCACAGGGTTCAGCCCGCTCAACAGTGCCCCTCTGTTTTGAATCTACTCGAGTGATTCGTCTCCTGGCTCCGTGACTGAGGCAGTGCAACGAGTTCATTCGAAGGTTCAGCTGAGGTAACTGCACAGACGCTTTTCACTGTGCGCTCGAGGGTTCTTTTTTTTTCTCTCTCCCTCCCTCCCTCCCTCCCTCCCTCCCTCCCTCTCTCCCTCTCTCCCCTGCTTGCTCTAGCGCCCACTGTGCTCAGTCCAGCGTAGCGTAGCAGCGGTACAGAGAGGGAGAAGAAAATAGCACATTTCTCTGGCAATTATGAAAAAAAGAAGGTACCGCATATACCGAGAGCCAGCTGACGTTATCCGCAGAGCAAAAAAAATGAACACATAAAATGCAGAGAAATGCTCATATAATGTCAAACATGAGCATGCCGTCCTCATCTGAAGTAAAAGAGGATTAAAAGAAAAAAAGCTAAACGGACAAGTGAAGACAAAGAAAAACACTTACCATGACACAGCCTGTCTCTAAGTTAAATGAGCCGCTACTGTCTGCTATACTAAGACTTCCAGGCAGTCTTAGTCTATTACTGGAGGCAATCTGCTGAAACCCATAAAAGATAAAAGGGAGAGCAACAAATGTGGCAGTCACACAAACCCAACCTACTACCTGCCTCTCGCTCCCCGTCTCAAACACAGGCACACGCGCACACAGCCGTAGATCTGATTCAATATATGGCTGCATCTGGTAAAGTAGCCCCGGGCTGACTCATGTGCTCCCTTCCTGGAAGCAGAACAATAAGGGCAGACAAAGGGAACGGCGGGGTGATTCATGGCCGATTTCTCATGTCTCATCCAAAAGTACCTTGATGAGCTTCACTGCGCACACAAAAGAATTGTTCATCTAAAGCACCACGAACAGTTTGAAATGTTATTAGGGTCTCTACAGCAACTGACTTCGAACTCTACAACATGTAGAAATGAGATGGCTCCGAAGTGGCCGATCATTTACATGTCTTATCTTACCACAGTCAATGCCGCCAAACAACTACACAGTACAGTAATAAATACAGAATACAGTCTTAAAAATTAACAAGCTAATATACAGTAGATAATAAATAATTTGGTTATTGAACAAATAACTCACTTCACAATCAAAGGTAACAATCCTAACTTATTCAAATAAAGTGGATTCAAGTGACTCTTCTAGTGAACAAACAGCGCAGCTTAAGGCCTCACTAAGGAGAGATATGGCCAGCAGCTTCTTCTCACTCAGGAGCGGATGAAAGCACCAACATGAACGTTCAAACAACACAACAGCTCACTCACACGCAGCCCAACAAGCACCTACCTTGCAGAGAACAATTGCGGAAATCACTACCAAATACAAAGCCTTCAAAAGCAAGTAAATGGAAGTCCGAGTTCAACATAAACATGTTGCTACAATAACAAGAGGCAAACCAGTCGGAGGCTGATATTTTGCTTCAGATAATGGCGGGTTATCAGCCGAGGAGGGAGAGCCGAAATGAGTACGGGATCAGGGGGAGCTTCTGAAGTTGATGGTCGGCTGTGATTGCTATCTGGCCTTCACTCCGTTTTGCCCTCCGAGTACTTGTCCTGCTGCGTGCGCTTGCTGTAGCTCTGGGCCATGGAGTTGACAATGGAGCAGACAAAGAAGCATACCATGATGACCACAACCTTCTCAAAGAGCCACGGCAGCCAGCTCTCCTCCTGCCAGGAACCACAGTAAGAACAGAGAGAGAGAGAGAGAGAGAGAGAGAGGAGCTGGGTCAGTAAGTTGAAGCCCCCTCCCCCCTCTTCACCCCACACCCTGCTCTCCCCTCTGCTCTTGATGCTGTAGGCTAGGTGGGGATCCAGCTCCATGTGCAGGACAGATAGAGATCAGGGGTAATAAAACACGCGGCAGCCCCCACCGTCCTCCCTCCTAACGCCCCCGCTGACCCCAACCTGCCTCCACCAAGTTAAATTGCCTCGCTTCTCTCCTGTAACTGCAGGAGGCTCAAGTTACAAGAAAAGAGGAACATTGTTCTAGAAATGCCTTAATCTGTCCTTGTGCAACTCAAAGTTTATCCTTTTTTTCTTGCGCATAAAAGGAGAAAAATCATTTTCAATGAATCACTAAAGGAAAGAGAGAAAAAGAGGGAGTGAGAAATATAGAGGGGGAAAAAAAGCTTTGAAAGAGAAATGGCTACAGCTACAACTGGCTCTTTTTGTTCTAGACTGGGGGTTTTGATGGATTGTCACTGGCGAAGCGAGGGCCCCCGCCCCGGTCTACAGTCAGTGCTGGGTTCAGGCGGGGCATTGAGTGCAAGTGTGTGTGTGTGAGACACATTGGGGAGTGACCACACTCACACACACACGCTCCCGATTGGTAACATGGAGCATGAGTCAGCACGCCCCGCGCTACAGTAGTACAGTTCAATACAGCGAGTGGAGCCAGACCCCACACTGGCCCCTCTCCTCCTCCCCTCCAGCCCGCCCAGTGCAGCGCTAACCTACTCTGTCATTCTGGCCCCAAACAAGCCTCTGTAATCTACTGGATCACTGCAGGTTATAGTAAAGTCTACAACATCAACATTTCTCTTATAAACATGAAATTAGATTTGAAAAATATATATGAAAATGTTTACATTTCTTTTTAAATCTGAAAGCACATGGTTCAGGTAAAGAGGTTGAAAACAGAATTGTGTTTGTGAGAGAAAATAGGTCAGAGATATAAAGGAAGGCTTAGATAAAGAGAAGAAAGCAACGAAAAAAAGTGGAGGGAGAAGGAGTGAAAGAGGCAAAAGTAAGGGGGCTGCATTCTTGTCTTGGCGTGCACACGTGAATGAATAGAGGCTGTGAGCTGGGGGCTGAGGCCCCTGTACTTACAGTTGGGATCCCCTCTCCAGCCTGATGGTGCAGCTTGGCCTTCTGGGCCTCCAAGTACTCCCTGAAGGGCTTCTGCAGTGCCGCACCCAGCAGTGGAACAGATCTGCCTCAACCAACAGAGAGATGGGGTGGGGTGGGCGGAGGAGGAGGAAGAAGAGAGAAAGAGAGAGGAGGGGAGGAGGCATGGGGGGGGGGGAGGAGGGGTGGGGGGGGGGGGGGGGGGGCACAAATCACGTCACATCATTGTTACTCACCAGCCCAAGGGCAGCAACAAAGGGAGGCATGCTGTCCTATGTCCTGTACAGTGTCGGTCTCCCCTGCTTCCTCTCTCCGAGAAGAGAGGAAGACGGGGAGAGCAACGATCCCTTCACCGCTCATCCCCACAAACACAGAAACACACGCGCACACACACACACACAGAATAAAGTACAGCGTGTACCACAGCTATAGAAAACAGTGCTGCTGAAAAACAAAGCAAATAAGTAAAAAGACAATTTAAAAAAATGGCATAAAGTTGGCTGGTCCTCGTACAGCAGCCGCGGCAGCAGTAGTCACCCACATTCACTGGCTCCGTTCTCCTCTCTCTCCCTCTCTCTCTCTCTCTCTCTACACGCACACATACTCGGCTTCCTCTCCCTCTCACACACACACACACACACACACATCGGTGAACTCGTTCAACTCCCCTGCAGTGCCTCCTCTGCCGCTGCAGCACGGAGAAATGAATGACTTCTCAGAACTCTCACATTTATCAGGCGGTTCCTGTAAGAACTGGTTTCAGCCAATTAATGAGGAAGTGAGTCGTACTCGAGCTGTGCCATCACTGGCTGAGATCTGGGGGGATGGCCCACAGAGGGAGGGCGCTAGGTGAGACAGCCCATATTAGGAAACCCTTTTACAAGATTCAGTCACCAACTACAAGCATACTACTGCACACCCCCGCCCCCCTCCTCCTGTCCCCACCCTCTCTCTCTCTCTCTCTCTCTCTCACACACACACACGCACGCACACACTCAACGAAAAAAAGATGCAGAGAATGCCCTGGAATAGCAAATCAGTGGCCCATCCCTATAGGAGTTAGTGATTAATCACTAAACAAATACATACTAAAGACCTTCACTTATTCTCTATTGTGGCTATACACAGTCAATTACATCCCGCGTGCTATTGTTTCAAAACTTTCCTTATGTTCCACTAGTAAGTCTTTTGTTCACGTTGGGGAGGCATCATCAAAGACTTTAACAGGTTTGCGGAGGCAGTCATGTCACATACGGTTGAGTTTATGGCTGATAACTTTCTCTGAGGGAGGCAAGTCATTTCCGTCCCTCCCCACCTCCACACACA
>NW_022280048.1:6273779-6300456 GCF_004355925.1 Anarrhichthys ocellatus | reverse complement strand
CACACACACACACACACACACACACACACACACACACACACACACACTTATGTTATGGTTAGAAAAAACCCCAGATTGTGTTAAATGATTTAGTTCATAAGAAGGAAGCCTTTTCGTAATGATTAACTTCATACGAGGGAATAGATATCCTACAAGTGAATGGGCAAAGCAGACAGGAAGTCTAACGGATGGATCACGCTTTAAATGACACAATAGAAAATGGTTAGGACACGGTATCAAAAATCAAGCTAGGTTTTTTTTTGTTTTGGAGGGAAACAAAGCCTCTCCTATTCCCATCCCCCCACGTCACAAAGTCCCTATCATCTACACAAACAGAAACTTACCAAACTAATTAAAGATACAACCTGGATGAAAAGCTGAATATGAGTTTGCACAAGAAAGAGAAAGATCAGAGAGCACAGGGGAAATACACTAGTTCAGCGGATAAAAGTAAACAGGCAAGGACAAAGAGCGAGCGAAATGGCGGGCGAATCATCTCCTACACGATGAGCAATACTGAGTCATGAGCCTGGGCCAATCCACCAACAAAGAAGCTGAAAGCCAGCAGTCTAAAACATGTTTTAATGCCTCACAGTCAGGACAGTCTCTTGGTCTTTCCATTAAAAATCTGGTGATTTTCTGCTTTTTGGGAATATATTTTCACTTTCTGCAGAGGGTGTTTCTACTGTAAGTGTGTTCATGATTTACAACCAGTAAGTACCAGAGCTCAACATGTTTCTATGAAAGAAGTTCACATTATCACCTTTCTTAGTGTTGAGATTAAATTGACTTCTAACTGGAAGTAAATGAGAGATTTGTGTAACTTGTGCATGCATTGAATATATGTAATAAATAGTATGATGATGTTCAGTGATTGTAGTAAAAGTTGATTTAAATGTTAAGTAAAAGTTTGGAAAGTTAAAAAAGTATTTTTGGAGTTCTGTTGAGTCGAGACAAGGGAGGAAAAAAACTAGAAGCTGAAATTAACAACAGCCGCAAGATGTAATTTGGCAAACAATAAGCCTGAAATATTTAGTCTGCAGCTACTGAGCAAACACTAAAAACTGGTTTGTTAAAATCATGGGCTTTAAACGAGACTAAAATAAAACTCCTCACTTCTATCTTCTGTCATTGGTGAGGCTCCTAAACACTGTGGCCTCCAGAAACAGGGAAATGAATCAGTTTGAACAAAACTATTTACAGCTATCTAACTATCTAAAAAGCAGAAAGTCTGATCTTTACATACATACATATATATATATATATATATATAAATATATATATATATATATAAATATTAAAGTAGGCGTGCAGAAGAACATGCATATTGGATTTAATCATTTTCTTCCGAATTAAATTGAGAAAATACACAACTAGTCATGCTGAAATAAAGCTCATGGCCTTTAATTGTATTTAATCACCTATATGAGCCTAAAATTACATTTCATTTATAGTTGTTTTCTCTGAACTGTTTTTTGCATAATTTATAAAAGCAGTAAAGGACAGAAAGTAATTCTGAATTTTCACATGAATCAATGCAGTACATTAATTAAAATAATGCATTAACATAAATAATTCTATGTATTTCAATTAAAAAATGCTAATTTTTTGGGTATTTTCCCAAAAATATAAATGGACATAACTAATTTATTGCAGAGTTTAAAAAACATTGCAGTTGATCCAAACGGTTTTATAAAAAGTGTCTCTTCTTCTGAATAATAATAATAATCACAACAACGACAAGTCTGAAAATGTAGGTGGTTTTACAACCATAAAAGCCGACATGTGTGGATCCTATCAAACTTTATAACCGTCGTTTTCCAATTGACTGAATCACTTCCAGAAGTTGTGCAAAGATCATCGGCTCTACATGCCCGGGTTACATAAATGATTCCCAGTAAATGTGTGTGGCTTAATATCAACAACATAGCTGGGTTTCATATACCTGCACATAATAGGAAACATAAGCAGTGTGTTCAAATTATTGTTTTCATCAACATCAAATTTGGTAACATGTGGTGTTCAAGATATTAAGAGCAAATGATTGTAGGAATGTATGAATTATAGCAGTCAAAAGTAAATCTATCAAGACACTTGTTATCTAATAGAGTAAATAAAATGAAAAGTTACAACAGAGGTGTTTAAAGAAATGAATAAATGTTTAACATGACAGACTATACTCTATTTGACATGTGAGGAGGAGCTCAGCAGTACATGTTCATGCAGGTATAATCCTGTAGTTCAAATAAAAGAGAAAATTGACACTTTCCGACCTTTCTTTTGTTCAAGTCTGTGCTATTAAAGTATGCAAAATGTGTTGAGAGGGGGAATACCACCTCATCCAAGAATAAATTCAAAGTGACCCAAGTTCTGTTTTTGTTTTTGTTAAGTGAACAGCTCCGCAGCACCATCATTCTACAATTCCATCAAACTCATCAATTTTCCATTTTTCAAAGTCACTATCAGTGCAGTCACACAGCACATCTGTGCAACATAAACATATGAATAAGACAAAAACTCTTTGACAATTTGCAACAGTGTGTAAAATTCAATCATGTTGCCCGTTAGTTCATTTTAGATTAGAGCATCAAACCAGAGAAACACTATTTGCATGGTGTGACCAGCCCTGTGTTTGTAGGGAGAACAAGGAGATCTGTTTGCTATCACCACACACACACACAAACACAGTTTGAAGTATGAATATTGAATTTATTTATATTGAACCAAAATCATTTTTGAGTAATAAAGACAAAATGATTGTAAATATTAAAAGGTAAGGCGTTATTGAAGATTTGTGAGACCTGCATCCTCTACAGGTCCCTTTCTCATCAACACAAACATCCCCTCTGTCTGCTGGAGAAGTCAGAATAGAATATGAAAACAAATATTTTCTGTGAACTACACAAAGGACATCTTCACATCACTTACAGGTGAGAAATAGTCTGTTTCTTAAGAGCAGTCAGCTGCATTTTTTTCAAACAAAGAAAAAGTAGCACATACAGTATTTGTATCTTTTGGAGTACAATGCTTGTTGCAGAGCTGCGGGTTAAAAATAAAGGTACAAAACAGCATCCTCTGCTCCACATTTCCATCTTTAAAAATTACACATCCGGTTTCATGATGGATGGAAACTGCCTTGAGTACAAAAAAGTCATATATCCTTCACCTGCAGAAAAACCGCACAGAACAGTTCCAGAAACCAGGCCCCGTCTGCTCGTTAACCAAGAAAAGACGCTATCTCGCTCAATAATCAGGGAAGAAACGACGGGGAAATACGCTCCAACTAAACGGATGATATGGAGGAAAAAGGATGATATGGAGGGAAAAGCCCACATCTCTCACCTTCCGGCAGCCATTTTATTACTGAAGGGCCATGTCAGCCTCTCTTTTCTTAATGAACTATCACTTCCTGCTGCTGTTCACAGAGTGTGGAGCGTGTTTAGGCGTCCTGTGTTCGTTTTTGTGAAAACTAAATTCCACTGGGCATGAGTCAGAGGCGACCTTTGACCTGTCTGCCCCTTCTGAAGGCTGCCACCTCCAACGGCACTTCAACACACACACACACACACACACACACACACACACACACACACACACATACACGCACACGTGCCCTGACGTCCTGAGGGGATGATAGAGAACAAGGGCTCACATGACAGCCAAACCCTGGCCAGGTCCAACTGGTTACGACACCATCACAACAACTGGCTTAGGCAATCGCTAGTGTTACCCAATGTTCTACGGGGCCACAGTTCACACCTAACACAACAGCACAGACGCCGCAAGACGCACACGCACACTGTGGTTAGGCAGCGCTCTGACCCGAGGTACTGAAGCTCTGACCTCTACACCATCTCTGAGCAAAACACAGACTCTCTGACTCGCTCCTTTTTATCAGCTCATGGCTTGATAAATTACTACTGCCCCAATTTGATTTTATTGACTGTTAGAATGATTCAATAATGGAATTATGGAGGAGTGTCTTTTACTTTATTGTGAGGACAATTTTGATTCATGTGCAAATGCTGTAAGGTAATATATGTGTGTGTGTGTGTGTTCCTCCTCCAGTTCAACCGGACTTTTTCCCAGTGACTTCACCACTTAAGCATGAAGCCCACTCCTGGACGGAGATCCCCTGCCCAGTGTGTTTATCACATCCCTGCTCCACAGCCATCTGTGTCAGCCAGCACACACACACACATGTGCACAAGCTCGGACACATGCTATCCTCTCCGGTGCCCACAGTGCTGCCAGGAAATCAGGGGGCACCAATTATAGAAGTCTATTATTCCTCTCACTTCCCAGACAGCCACATAAAACAGCTCTCCAACCCTTACGACCCCCCCAGGTTCAGGTCGGCATGCCCACACAGGCCCTCCTGGTCTGGGTGTGGAGGTGTGTGGGGTTGCTGGGTCACTGTGTAACCAGGCCTGGGCCATTTCAACATGAGTCAGATGTGAGTGGAGACACATCCAGACAAGTCATACTGCTGCTTGTAGAGTGGCAGCGACAGGCAGCCTGGAAATAGAGGAGTGGGTGGAAGAACAGAAGAGAAGGTGTAGGGCATCGCTGATACTCCAGTGTCTCCATCCATCCTGTGATGTCATGCTGGCAGGAGCGGTCGCTGTGTGGGATCTATGGTGACATTGTTTCCTATGGGGCAACGTCTAGCCCTCTTTTCAAATGAACATCAAATGACCCGGTGATAACCGCACACACTGTATTCCTACTTTCCTAGTCCCCAATGGGAAACTTTGCAGCAACTCAGAAAAATGAAGACAAGAGGAGATGAATGAACACTTTATGATATGCTATGCTAGATAAACGTGAAGGTCTGAAACACACCAAAGAATCAAGGTCACGGGTGGAATATGGCTCTTAAAATAAAGGACAACTTGAGACCGTTTGAAGTACGACTGTTCTGTGGATTCAATGCATGTATGTCGCTAATCCAACACAGCATGTTAGCCAGTGAGCACAAAGGTGGGTGTAAGGGACTTTTTCAGGATACAGTACACTGTGGGACTGTATGCAGTCTGTGTGGTTCATATACACTGTGACATGCTGCTCAGACAACCACATAGGTTACCTATAAAAGCCACAAAAGCTGTATACCATCCGCTTCTAAACTGTGCGTTCTACTTCTGCTCTATAAGTGACTGCTTCACAAAACAGCAAAGAAGTATTCGTCGTTAAGACAGGCCGCAAGGTCAATTCAGTCTGTTGTTTTGCATCAAAGTTTGTACATCACTAAAGCAAAATAAAGGTCAAATTGCCAAAAGTGATGATAGCTATCTGATTAAGTTTCTGATGAGTTTACATACAGTATAGCCATGCATTTGATTCCACATGCCGCAGAGGTTGTGGTTAGCAGCCACTGAGTGCAGAAAAGTGAAAGTTCCTGATGTCTGTGCGACAGAATGCTCCGGAATGTCTTCATCTGCTGGAACAACAACTGAACAAAAAGCTAAGTGCTACGTTATTTCCCAATAAAACAGTTGTACTGTGTGAATGTGATTTGAGATCGCATGGCGGCCTCGTTCTAAGTGTTAGTCAAAGTAATAAATTGTGTTCACATTGTTGAATCTCTGAAGTTTGACACAAAATAATAAGTGAATGATTCAAGTGTCTGGGATAAAACAAATAAAACACATAATCAGCATTATGAGCATATTTACCCTCCCTACTATCTCTCCTCCCTCTCAAATACTCGCTGTTGTGAATCTGGCTGATTAGGGACAACTTGTCTGTTTTGAATGAGGTGTGGTGGAGGCAGGGCAGGGAGGGATAGGGGTCCAGGCAGGCCGCCCGGCTGGCCTCTGAGTCAGGTCCTGTCTGGGATGACTCCTCTCTCACACAACATAGACGAAGACACACATACTCGTGACAACTGGTGAAGCACACATTACGATGTTCATGGGATTCACGAAACAATACACTTCAGTGGATGATGCGGCTCAAGGTCAGCTTTGTGTTCCCCCTGATAAATGAGCTGCTCTAAAAATGAATCAATGGTGTACTGTTTCCTAAAACAGCATACAAGCCAGTTGCTATCCCGATGAATAAATACTTTAGTAATTTCATCGCCTTGGCCTGAGCATGCGTAGGAAGGATCTGATGAGCGAAAGCGGCGCAGAGTGTGAGACCGGGACCCAAAACAAATGAATCCGGGATGAATAGAGCAGGAAGTCCTGGGACACACACTGTGCCCCAGAGGCACATAATATGACACCAGACCTGGAACACGTATCTGACCTCTCCCTCTCTTTGTGTCTTTCTCTCACTCACACAAAATCACACATACACACTTACTCATCAAAGCTACAATTACATTCAGAATTTTGTGTACCCCTTTGATTCCCTCATGGTGCCATTACCTGCAGACACAGACCTACAACACACAATCCGAACCATAACTCTTCTTGACATTTGAGTATTACTTTTAATGGCTGTGGTAAGACCTTTTGGCTCAGAGTCAAACCTCTCTCTGACTGTTACTGCCTCTGTATTTCTGTCAGAGCTTGTGGGCCGAAGTAATCACACTGGAATTGGGGGAGATGAGAAAATGGATGCCCCGCCGGACCGCGCATTAAACTTAACAACGTTGTATAAAAAGAGAGAGTCGGCCGCGACCTGCCGCTCGATCCCTCACTCCCACTGTCTTGCCATGTTTGCCTCTGATCCCGTCATCCCAAGTGAGGCGTCAGACTGTTTGAGGAGAAAAGGGCAGGCAATGGAAGGACTGATCAATGCCATCTTTGTCAGAGCGCTTCTCAGGTGACCAGAGCACCCAGTGACTAACGGGAGCGAAAATACTCCCTTCTGGCAGATTGGGTTAACAGGAAGACGTTGCTCATATGGCTCAATGAGGGCTATTTATAGGATCGGTCATGTGACAAAGGTGTGAATGGTTAAAAAAAAAAATACATTTTTTCATCACTTTCACTCACATTCTTCTACAAGAGGACAAGCAACACACATCACCATGTGTAAAATACTTTAAACTAATAAGCTTTGGCATAGAAATGTTTCCTTTCATATTTGTCCTGTATATTTATTGCACAGATAATATTGATTGATCAAGGAATTTCTTGGCCTCAAATTGGTGCATTTTGCTTCACATAGACTTATATTGTGACATCGGGAACGTAAAAAAAATCCCTCCCTGCTTTCAACTCTTAGAAGGCAACGCCACAGTTACCTTCAACCAAGACAACCCCACATTCAGCATGAAACCACAGTTTCTATATGAGTGAAGGGTGTGTGTTCAAGATGGGTGAAATTCAGTGGAAAGAAGCAGTAACAGACTTTTCTCCCCTAACTCCAGTACTTTTACACGCACGCAAATAACTGCACTACTGTGAAAACCCAGAATAGCTTGCATGCTTCTCAGCAATTTCACTTCTCCAGTAACCCAACTTTACTTGAGTTGTTTGACGGTCAACATACAGAAGAATTCCTTTTGACCTCCATGCTCGTAAGAAACAGGAACAGAAGAAGATAATGGATTTTGTTAAAGGATAGGTTCACAATTTTCCCAGTCTGTCAGGTGCCCATATTTAAATTGAAATAGGATTTGTTTGCAGTAATAATCCCTCATTTTCATACTGTCTAAATCAAGTGGATATCTTCCAAAGTTGGTCTTTTTATTACAAAATTCACCGACACACAGAACCAAAGCACAGAAAGAAACCAGAACAAACAGTGTAAATGATGCTTAAGCCAATAACAACCTTTGAGTACCTAGTTAAGGTATACCATCACAGCTAAAGCCACTGAGCCGTTACTCTCATAATAATGTAATAAAAAAATCAATTCAAGTTCCAGTAGGATCCGGTGAGCGGCTCATACAACCCCAGGCCGCCGTGCCCTGACCTGTGACTCTCCCCTGGCCTCCCGCTGAGCAGGCCTGCCTGCTGTGGTCCTCGAATGCCGACAGCCTTGTGTGGATGGACCAGCCATCTGCGGGCCCATTGTGCTGGTAATGGACTCTCGCTTTAGAGAGGGACTGGCATGTAAATGGGTGCATTCTCATGGAGACGTGCACCAGTTTCTACTGGATTACCTTTTCAGGTCTCATCTCTTCCTCTCTGCATCTCAATGGCTTTCTCCCCGAGAGTCCAACAGTGATAGCACTTCCTTGACACAAGAGTCTGAGGGATTTGTCGAGCTCAATATAGGACACAGACAGTGTCTCAATCAAGATGATGGATTATTGAGAGCAGTCATTTTAAGTGCAAAGCCAGAAGATGAGCTATAATGGGATTAAACTGTAATGGTGTCTCTCTTGTTGTCTCTGCTCCTCTCTTATTTTCTCTCTTTTCCACATTCTCACAAACACAATCACCTCACACTCACAGACCTCTACAGAAACTAAACCTAATCCCACCGCAGTCACCACTGACACGGTGTAAACACACTGGACTCCTGCAGACAGCTAATTTTTCCTCTTCACGTATCATCACTTATGGCTGCTATAAAAGTGGCATGAATCAGAGTTAGCAATTCAGCTAAAACAAAGCGACTCACAACAGTGTAAACGAGGGGACCGGAGGCCCAGACAGCATGTCATACATAGGAAAGCTCCCCGTTCCATTACTGCATGCAACGGTTGATTTTGAGCTCTTACTGCTGTATATCACCACCTCACTGGCTGACGAAGCACCAGCTGAGATAAGAGAAAGGAGGACAGGGAGGACTGGGCACAGAGAAAGATTAATCTGTTTTCCTGAAATGATATGGAGCACGGCAGCAGGGGCTTGTTCATACTTTGTAGTCCATCTAGGCTTATTGACCTCACTAGCACACAAAACTCAAAGGAAATTCAAGTGTAGAAAACGAGCATGTTGTGGTATAAGACCAAGTGTTCAGGGAGAGATCCATAGAGTTTAGGTATAATGACAAATTTGGATGATAAAATGTAATTTAAAAGTTTAAGTTTTGTTGTAAAAATAGAAGCCAAGACCATGTAACAGAAAAAAGAACAACCTTGTTTTTATGACTAAAGGCAAAAAACTGCAAAATGAACAGCATGAAACAACTGCTTCAGATCTTGATCAAAGCCTCACTTTGTAAGAGTTTGCAAAATTGTTCCTGACTTAAACAATGACTGTACACGCACAGCCGTCCTTGAAGAGGAGACATCTGTACATTAGTCACAGGGCATAGGAAACCTAACAAGTCTGATCAGACACACAGCTCCATCAGACCTGGTTATCAGTTGTTGTTATCAGCCCAAAAGGCATACGAGGAGGGTTTTATTGTGACTTTGTGGCGCTTCAAAGCAGAAATTATCTTTATTATTATCCTGCTACTGCTGACAGAGGGTTCTAGATTCAACCATAAATGCTTAGCACGGCAGCAAAACAAGAGTGGAACTCATCTACCAGAGATGTATAAATCTGTTTCCACAATACACACCAAGAAGTAATATGTCAAGTTTGAAATGTCTGACACGCATTTCCCCCCCCCCAAACAGACAGTAATTAGAAAAACAGTTGAAAATGGAAGAACAAGATTTAACAACTGTCAAAGGACAGATCTTATTTTTCTACCAAACACTTTTTTTTGGTCTCACTCTCAAAAGGAACACCAGACTAAATGTATAACGGACATCTTTAAGTCACTCATGTTCAAATTGTTCTAAAAAAAAAGATCCTTTGCATATTCTCTGCATTTTATTTCAAGCCTGTATAATAAACAAAAAAAACTAGAGTTTGTCATTTTTGTTAACAGAGGCGATGAAAAACAGTTTTAAAGCCTCATGACGAGATCCAAAGCTCTCTTGTGAGGCTGAACTTCAGAAACACACTTTCTATTTGTCATTCAGAGAAACAATACTTTCCTGATTTGAACTGCTGATGAATAAGTGAAAACCTTTAGAAACGTCCCTAAAAAAGGCCAACTTTTGTAAATAACATCATTTATTAAATGAATTCAGACATAATATGTCGACATCCTGATACAGAACTCTTATTGCCATATTTAAAATATATTCTTCATGAAACTTTAAAATGTGTGGACACGTCCAGTTGAGTGATGAAATATCCATCATCATAATTCTAGGAATATTTACCAAATGAAAATATAACCAAACTATAATGCTGCACTGTAATCACAAAACAGCATGTAGCCAGCAGCCCGTGTTTGAATCAGCTCTTCATTATTATATCTAAGTTAGGATTTATGAAATAAATGGGCCATAAATGTTTAGATAAAGCAAAGAGGCACCACCATGCTCACACATGTACATTGTTTTGATCACTTTTCACTACTATTTAAACTCACACTACACAAGCAATTCAGGGGATTAGGAAAATTACTCCTGTTAGGTCCTAATGTTCTAATGAACTCACAGTGAAAGATGTTATTGTGTGTTTTGTCATGGAGCTGAAACATTATTTCAATTAAATGGTTTAAAATAGATAAATCATTTTTACATTTTCAGTGTGTGATCATTTGTTCTGTGTGAGGTATCACAGACACTGACCTTTGTGTCATCCGTGTGTGTGCCAAATAGCTCACTCGACACGCAAAGAGTAGAAAATGAGTTGTGTAGTATTGTACTATGTCATGTGAGAATGAAAATCCCCACGGCCCCTTCAGTCACCGACAAAGGCAAATAGTATTCCCTAAGCTTACAGATACTAAATCCAGAGCCAAGCAAACAAAAACAAATTGTGCCCAAATATTGAACTTTGGGCACAATTTGTGTCTTCATTCTATTTTAAATAAAGACACAAATTGTGTCTTTAGTATTTAATCTTTTAGCAAAAACAGCTGAAAAGGAGAACAAATGCTCCACAATCTTAAAACATTTTGCATGAGACAATTAAAAAATACCACAGATGTTATAAAACTCAGACCACACAGCAAATTAGTCATTTGTGCAAGAATTTTCAAAAACATCAATCATTTTATGCCGGTATGGCTGGGTAAGAAATTATTTTAGGAATCCGTTTACGCAAGATCAAGAAATAGAGATTTCGCAAAAAAGTGTTTCCATACACTCGATAAATGAAAACAAAAAAAAAAGTGGAATAGATATTATTATATTTTAAAATCAGGTGTTAATTGCTTCGCTGAAAACATTGTAAAAGTCCCATGGCTTAGTTGAGGGAAAACACAAACAGACGAGATGTATAGTATAAATGAAATACATTTTCAGAAAGAGGGCATCCAGAGGACACATTTACGTGTGTACGTGTGTATGTGTATGTGTGTGTGTATGTGTGTGTGCGTGCGTGCATGCGCGCGCACAAAGGGTTTATGTGTGTGCAAGAACTTGCAACTGGGCACAGTGGGTGGGGGCTACTGCAGGTGCTGGCATTTAAGCGGGTGTAAAGGTGTAAATTTAGTTTCAAGCACCTGCACAGTTAACACTGTCTGTCTGTGCCTAAAGGGTTAAAATTGAAAGGCTGTCACCCATTCATAAGGTGATGTGTGAGTGAGAGTGAGAATCGGAGCTGAGGGGGGAAAGGCCTCAGTGAGGAAGGAAGCTGACGGTTGACAAGTTGTAATGAGGGAAACTTCCTTCAGAGAAGAAGCGGGCAGTGAGTCAGACTGAAACCTGTCAATAACCAATCATCTGTCGCTTTGAGTCTGCAGCTCAATGAACAGTGACTGAAAAGAGAGGACAGGACTTTCAAAACCCAACACACACACCTAAAAACCTTTTGGTATAGCTTGTGCTATCTCAGCTTCATTGATTAGACCTCAATCAGAACACACGTGTAATAAAATACACACATGGAGAAGAAAGCAACAGCAGCTTCTTAAGTTAAGACTTCCAAAATTCATTTCAGAAACAAATCAAATGTGCAAAAAGACAACATGGCAAGGACGAGAGCTGATGCAATCTCATCAACTGATTTCAGTGTGTGTGTGTGTGTGTGTGTGAGAGAGTGAGAGAGATCAAGAGCGCATGAGTGTGTGTGTGTGTGTGTGTGTGTAATAAACAAACTCCCACCAGCAGGTGTGTCAAGGGCAGTTTCCAGCTGCAACCCCTGGCATCTCTACAAGGACACCCATCATGGCACCCATCAGCACCCAGACCCAGCACCAAGGCTCTTTCAGCTTACATCTAGCTCTTATTTCCAAGAAGCTCAGAATCTGCATGTGTGTGGGATTGAGAGATTTCTGTTTTCTTCTCTTTTTATTTCCAAAAGCAGCCTGCTGTGTCTGATGGCTTCATGATAAAACCGGTATCTTAATTCACAAATTAACCTAATGCCATTTGTAAATTCTGATGCTGTTTCCAGCTTGGCATAAACAAATCAGAATCAAAACCGTTTGATTGCCAAAGTATGGTGCACATACAAGGAATTTCACTAGGTGGATAATAAATACTGGCACAAATAAGTTTCCTTCGTGAAATCACTCTCATCTGTAACTCAAGCTCGATATTTTCTTTCCTCCCAAGACGTTTCAAGCTAATACACATTAGTGCACATACTGTCTGAGTGGTCTGACACCTGAAGGGCCTTATTTTATTGAAAGAATGAAAGGTTGGATCAGCGTAAACCATCTTTGGACACTCAGCAGAGGCCCTCTCTGTTGGCTTGAGCTCCCTATTAGATCAGGCAGGTCGGTAGGAGCAACAACAGTGTGTCATGAGAGAAAAAGCACAGGGGAGGTTTCTATGACAGACAAGAGTTCATAACGTCCTGTGAAGAAACTAGAACAAGTTCATGCCCATCGTCATCCAGTGGAAAAATCCCAGCCATGAATCACAATGTAGACTATAACGGCAGAGTGAGGAGGCCCAACGGAGAACATAATGTGACAAAGCCTCAACGTCTGCACAAAGCATTGCAAGCAGGATAAAGCAACAAGACATCTTCCAAAAAAGAAATCACCATGTTTAATTCAAAGCCACCTCTGACTCTACGTGACCTTCATCAGATTCACAAAGAGGAGAATGCAGATTCCACACAAAGGGACACGGCCACCGAAAAAAGGTCCGTCAACCGTCAAGTTTGGCATCAACTCTTTCATGTGTGATAGCTGCACACCCCACAGGGTACTTTTGGTGAGCAAATAAACACACACACACACACACTGACAGACACAAATTGAGGCCTACTCACCCGATGAGGGAGACCATCTGCTCCACTATGTGCCTGCTGAAGGTGACGATCACAAACAGTTTCTGTATGACAAAGAAACACACAGAAAGAGCGAGTCAGTTACTGAACCATGAGGTCACTGCTGGGGCGCAGAACAAGGCATCATGTGCATCATAGTTTGATCAGTAATTCTTAAACTCCCACTCTCACGGACAGTCTCACACACACACACACGCATCCTACCCATTATGCCCGAGCCAATGCCTTGTTCCGCCACTGCGGTTTGGTCTAAAAAGCAGTCATGAAGACGCCCTTCTGTCATGGAGGGCAAGAAATAAAAGGCTTAGGCTCTATGACACATGACCAACACAGTACACTAGGTCAGCATATCACACCAGAAGATAGAGTGTGTGTGTGTGTGTGTGTGTGTGTGTGTGTGTGTGTGTGTATAAAGGATTGGATGGATAGAGCAGTAGAGGAATCAAAGGAGATGTGTCATTGCTTCAGAGGGGGGCTGGAGGCCGGCTCCTGTCCACTCTGATTCCTGCTTAGTCATCGGGCCAGAAAGGCAACTGGCAGCCATTCTGGCTCATATCAGCCCTGTGTCCTCCTGCAAGGGGGCAGGGACATGCACCCAATAATTGACCTGATTATTTTCAAAGGTCCTATAAAAGGTCCTATAAAAGGTCCTTGAATTGTTACTGAATTCTTATAAACAAACATGCGTTTTGACCACAAAAAATGTGGTTTGATCCAGTAACATCTAGGTTGCCTTCAACATGCCATTAGAAAGGCTTAACCCAACAGAGCTTTTGGCGGGTCCATCATTACAAACTTATGTTGTGCAGAAAAGGATTGTTCAAACCCACAGAACCTTATTTTAAATTCTAGTCCAGATCCCAATGTTTCCAAAGATACTAAATATATACAGCCGAATTACAGGGACAAGTGTATAAAATGGCATATGAGATGAGACATCTAGAATTTTCCATTTTATGTAATGATGGAGCCATAAAGATTTCACTCCATATAAATGTGTCGCTTCAGTTTGTTTCACATTAAAAGATATATTCTACTGTTGAAAAATGTCTTATCTAACTTGGGCCACAATTAGTCAAATGTTATTTAGTTCCACCTTATTTCACTTGAAGTAGAATTGATCCTCATGACAATCAGAATATTCGTTCAAGATGCTTTTGCAACAGGCTGATACTGATCAAATACAATGAAACACTACTTTCTGACATGCAGATCTGTCTCAATTATGGACCTCCACTGGCTATTGAGTACTGAATATATTGATTCGAGGTTTTAAAGTGCAGATGCTGTAAACTGGCCTAATTGGGAGGATTAGAGTGACCACCAATAACTTCCATGGCATTTAAAAAACAATGAAAGTGTAGAATGGAAAAAAATGTAGAACATATACAGAGTAAAATAAACGAGACTATAAATGAAGTCCCATCAGTACAACACCCACAACGTCACAATGAAGATAACAATGATAACAATGGTTACAATGAAAATAACAATAACGATTTTAATTTCATGTGACAGCAGTCTTTGATCAGCTCTGTTACAGTGTTCTTTGTCAGGTTATGTAACAGACCATCTGGGTCATACATGTCCTTTGCTAGTCTTGTAATTTGTGTTGCTGTTCATTGAAGGTTAGACAGAATTAGTGAGTCGCAGTCAAACTGTTACGGCACAGTAAGTAAATCCCCTCATGACAATTTTAGTTATGCACCTAAATATTGATTTTGTGCACCCACATCTCTTCAAACGGCACTGAGAAATGTTATCTGTCGTCCCACATTAAGCATGGAGGAAGTGACGGCAACATGGCCGACACAGGGAAGCTGACTAAGAGGCCTTAAATGTCTCTGCTGGGGAACTGACGGTGACACCGTCTGCACTCGCTAATTTCAGTTAACTGATAACACTACAGCTACGCACATTCCAGTCACAACCAGTTTGACACACACACACACACACACACACACTCACACTAACAAGAGGGAAGCATTACATCATTTCCCAATCGTTTACAGAAAAGGAACACTCATTATCACAAACCAGCAGGTGCACTGAGTGAATTGGCAGTAATAAGGAGAGTAGTGCATCCTGCGTTAACGGTCGTGTTAACAAGTCAAAGGGTATAAAACATCTCTCTCATTTCTCTTTCGCTATATGACAATCCGTATCCTCTCACGCTCTTCTGTCGGACTGCTGTCTATCTCAAGGGCCCCACGAGATCTTCCATGACATCACCCATCATCCGCAAGTGACCTGCAGCATCATAAAGGCGCTGACGTTGTATCCATTCAAAAGTGGACATTCAGACGTGCGGCTTAGTGAGCATGAAAGGTGGAGGCAGGGCAGAACAAAAAAAGCCTCTCCTTGGAGACTAGTGAGAACACACCTGAATCACAGGTACAACAAAAAAACAAAACACGCTTTGAAGCATTGAGTTTTTTACGCACACACACACACACACACACACCACAAGCCTCAAAATCCCCCTTTTGTTCCCTCTTGGCTGTTGAGGGACACCGTCACCTGCTCTGCAGCGTGCTTTCCTCTAATACTTCTTGTTTTCTGCCCACACGCTGTAAACTGCAGAATCATTTGCATTAGAAGCAAAAGCTGAGCTTGAAGAAAATGAAACCAAGCAGCTACCGGAGAGATTGGGACCCCTGGAAATGCCGGAGAGCAGGGTGAAGTCTTTCTTTCCGTGAGCGAGGGAGGGACACACCTCTGTCACTGGGGGCCCCCTGGGACCCCTGGGTGTAATCCGGTACTGTTCCTGCCATGCATGCAACCCCCCACTCTCCCCCTCCCAGATCTCTCCCTCTCTCTTTCTCCATCACCTCCCACTGACAATGTTTATCAGCTTCAGCCTGTGCTTACTTGGTTCGACCCCCCACCCCACCTTCTTTCTCAGTTTGGTACAGGACAATGCTTTCTGCATAAGATAAGGAATGAGGCTAAATGAAAAAAAAAGCTTTGCTTTTAACCCTTCCTCTCTGAATCACAGTGAGCCGATTCCAACGTTTGCTAAGAAAACAGAAAGTGGAGCCTCCGACGGTAATCACAGACATACTGCAAATTCCTGGACACAAATTGAGGATTTTCCAGGATTAGAAGGAACGTTTGGGATGCCAAGTCTCCTAACAGCACTTTCTTATTCAAGGGTAAGGATGTATCCTTTAGTTTCCCATAAATTCTCAATCTGCCGTAGTCTGACTGGTCTACTGTACAATGCACTGGGGGTGCAGCAGCTGCGATCACAAAATGGTTGACTCCCCCTACTTTGGCCTCACAAAATGGCCTCCTTGCTACCAGCCGACTACAGTACAGAGAGGCTTGTGCATGAGTGTGATTCAATGTTCAACACACTCTGCACCCTCTGAACAATATTAAAGAAAACAAATCTCAAACTTTGGCACAAACATGCAGTTTCTCTCGGAATGATGCGAGACCAACACAACTTATCCAGCGCTGTGAAAGGAGTGCTTTGCTGTACGCAAATCTGTATTTTCAGTTTTGGAGAAATCCCTCCTGGCCTTATTTAAAATAGATTTATTGAATTTTTACTGCAGCTCACCTGAATGTGCATTTTGATGACTGCTTTCCCAACGAGAGTTGCACCAAAAAAAGTCCAGAAGGGGACCAAAAAATGTCCACATGTTATTCCTGCCAGGTCAAACAAGGGATTGGGAATCTGGGGGGGAAACAATAGAGACGATAAGACTTGATATTGTGTAAATTCACCTCAAGAACTACAAAACAAACCACACAGAGAAAGTGCATGAAACAATGTAGCACAGCATTGAAATGTATTCCATCTGTATTCTACAGGTTCAAAGCTTGGTGAACAAGATAAAATGATTTAAAGCGTTGAAACGCCATAATGGGGATGAAGAATATGAAATATAAAGAAAAAGGTTTGACTTACAGAAGCACAGGCTAGAATCCCAAAGAAGCCGACCCTCTGGATGAGCTGCTGCACTGCTACTTTTGCTCGGGTGGCAAAGTCCTGAAAAAGAGCACAAGTGCGAAAAATGTGTGATTAAATGATCACGAGACACGTGGCGATGTGTAGCTGATACCGATCACATACTGTGTGCATCATTTAGACATTGCTTTATTTACAGGAGACATTGATTTTTACAACAAAGCTAATTGCAAAATAACAATAATTTATTATTCTAATTATTGTTGAACAGCTTCTATCAGACACATATCACATGGCCTTTACTGTATAAATACTGGACTATGTCCGACAGATTAAAACAGTTTAAAATGATTATTACGGATTTATATTTCACACGATAAATAATTCACAATTCATTTCTGGTACATTTCAGATTGATAAGTAGATTTGTTTGGATTCAAATAATAAATTGGGCTCCTGAAACATTTATTTAAGAGCAGTTTAGAGCAAAGAGGTTTTTTTTAAGCATTTCTGTGGAAGAGGGAATATCCCAGAAGTGTGTAAACTAAGTGTGTGTAGCCAGCTGGAATGATTTTTAATGAATGCTCTGAAGCCCATTCAAATGCCACATTAAATCAAACAAAACATTTTGGATCATATCCGAATTTAAGATAACATTTTATAATCAAATATCTGCTTTTAGGATTTCTCCATCATCTTCTGAATGTTGATGTTTCAGCTTATTTAAAAACTATTGTTGCTTACTGACATAATTTCTTTTCCATTTTATATTTAAAAACATATTAGTGTCCAAATGAAACGAAAAATGAGTGAACAGTCCTTTTTTAAAATCTCTGCTTGTTTTTAAATGAGAGCAAGCTGCAATTGGAGGTTTTTCTACCTCCTGTAAATGTGTCCCCATCAAAAAGTTGAAATCTATTATTGAACTACATAGATTACAACTGACAAGCAGAATAATTAGATACTCAGAAATTACACGTACAGCTGTGCAAACTGCTTTGAACATGAAAATACATATATTGGAATGAAATGTGCATCGAGTGATTTTCACTTAGT
The DNA here is from genome assembly GCF_004355925.1 of Anarrhichthys ocellatus. NCBI lineage: Eukaryota > Metazoa > Chordata > Actinopteri > Perciformes > Anarhichadidae > Anarrhichthys > Anarrhichthys ocellatus. The sequence continues at coordinate 6,282,375 of NW_022280048.1, read as the reverse complement.
AAATCTTAGAATGTGTTTCTAAACCCTCTCAAGTTTCCGTGCTTCATTTTAAATGATAAAAAACTCTAAAACCCTGTCCCCAAACATGCACTTTAAAATATTTACACGGTTTTAATTAGAATTTTTCTACATTCACCAAAATAAATGTGTAAGTGATGAGGAGCTCTTGGTGAAGTAAGTTGCCTGCTTGTGTATATCTATCCCAAAAAAACATTTACTGACCTGAAAATGAACAACTTGTTAAAGGGAATATCTATTTATTTAAATGTTTGAATGGATAAGGTGGGTTTCACAATTAAATTAAGTCCTGTGCTCAATTCATGACCGTCCTGCCAACATAAATATCTTCATGTTCCCGGCTATAAAACCCAGATTCACCTGCCACAAACTCTAAAATAATTACAAGGCTCAACTGCTGCTTTATTCTGTGAAAGTTTCTGAACTGGTTGTAGCATGTATGTGTCCAACATCTAGTTCCAGTTATTAATTCCACTGTCACTGGGAATCTGTGAACAAGAGAACAGGCTCTGGTCATTCCAGTGACTCACAGATTCTTGCTTTTTCTGCTGGTCTTGCCCTATTCCCTCCTGACGGGGAACAAAAGCCTCTTTTCAAAGCAATGTCACTGATTTTTCCCCCAATATACCTTTTCTGGGAAGAGGAGCCGTAATCTGTTTGGATTTGGACTAAACTGTTCTGGGAACACAGTGGGGACGCAAAGGAAAGCCCTGATGCAGGACACTTCATATTTCTGGAAGATGCATTCAATATCTAGGTAATTTATGAGATGATTACTTCCATACGATACTAGATTTGCCATTGTTACATTTAAATGCATTGATTTTTGTACAGAAATTCTTTGATTCTGAGTGGAAATCAAAACTCTTAAAATAATCAAAGATACCGAGGACATAAAATATATTCGATACAAGACTTTTTATATTGTAGCCTTTAAGAAGTTAGTAATTTGATCTGTTGGCAGTATATATAGATTGTACAGCCAAAAACATCAGAACGGCTTTCATTCGTTATATTTGTCTGAAATTATCTTGAAGTTGTTGCACTTTTTCATGAAAACAAAATGTTTCTTTATTTGCAAAGTTAATGTAATAACTTTATTACCGCTTTTTTAAAATGCTGTTAAGTTCAAAATAGATCAAAGTTATTTTTAATTTTTATAAATGATATTTAAGTCATATTAGATTTTGCTGAAGCATTTGTTTGTTTTGTGGAATAAAACCTTAAATGTATGTTTACTTTATCCGTACATAAAATTGTGCTAAAAAATAAGATATTTAAATGCTTTAATTTAAATCAGTCTTTTACTGTAACACATTAGTATATTATAGATTGCTCTGACTCTATGAAAGTATGAAGAAGTTTCACATTAAAAGCATCTTTTTGTGCCTATTAAACAGAATAGAAGTGAATGTGAAGCACTCACAGTTAATTACTGCAAATACAACTGCTGATAAAAGAAATGTATGAAGGTTTTTGTTGCAAACTAAGATATCCTCTATTTAGGAAAATTCACACTTCTACTTTAACTGTTGATATGAACACATATTTATGTTGGTATTAAAAGGAACTTACAACTTAAGACATTTAGAAAATAGTTTATTTTTCCTTAACCAAATCATTTATGTTTTCTGATGTTTTTAATATAGCAAAGTATTTCCCATAAAATGCATCCAGCGCATTTTTGAATGAAACTCTCGAATAGTTAGTGGCCTGTGTTATTATTTTATGTTATGTTTAAGTATCCTCAATGAGTGTTTCCCACTGAAAGCATATTTTTCCGGCCGAAAATAATATCGAATCAACTGACAAAAAAACAAAAGCAAAAAGCCTATATTCATATGAAAATAGAAGAAAAAAAATGGTTTTCTTTTGAAAAGTAAGGCCTCAGTTTCTAAAACATCATATTCATTTCAACCAGGGGAGGGGGCGGGCAATACACGATCATACCTAATATGGTCAACAAAACCAGTACAGTGCTGATGACCATTTTTACGGGGTGCAACCAAGCGGATAGGAAACTTGAGAGACATGGGAGGTCGCCTAACAAGGTGGTGGTGGGGGGAGCAAAGGGACACAGAATCTGATTGGTTCACAATTTGAATTTCTGCCTGCACTGACGTCCAATCATGAAGGTTGCTGCTTGGACTTGCCTGTCGTTTTAATTCTAGCCTGTCCCTGTGTGTGCATACGTGTGTGTGGGCATGTGTGTGTGTGTGTGTGTGAGTTGCTCAGCTGGTGGGAGAAGGGAAGGAAGGAATGTGTATGGATGGTTTACAGCTGAAACGCTGAGGACTGTTGTCTGGACCGGGGACACCGGACGACTGCCGGTGTTGCAGTGCGGACAGAGCCCTGCAGAAACAATTAGTGGCATGGAGACGGCCTGTAAATCCCATTTATTTTGTGACAGTATGACGCATGCATTGTTTACATTAGGTGCCGTAGTTAAGCTATTGGCTCCCGCAATGAGAGCTGGGATGAAAATATCCCCGCAGCGTGAACAAAGGGTCCCTGAGGAGGTGAGGGGAGTGCGTACATGTGTGTGTGTGTGTGTGTGTGTGTGTGAACTTGTGACACTGTGATTTACTATAATTGAACTATGTACTTGGACTCTCTCTCTATTCTGCATTTCTAAACCAGGAGAAGCGTCTATCTTGGATGGCTGGGGTTCAGACATTCAGACTCTGCTGTTGGCAGCTTATGGAAAATCACCATCTTTGCTAGGCAGCTTGCCAAGGGTTGCCTGGCTCCCCCACCCCCTCCCACCCCTGTCACCGCCGGCCTGCAGGGCTGGGCTTAGCAGCAATTACATTTGGTAAGATCTTGTCAAGGGTGCAGCGTCATTAAAACTGTGGAGGTTTTGGTTCCAGATTTGGCTGAACGGCACAGATGCTCCACTCGCAGTCTGCACAGTCACCCCACATGGCGCCCAGCTCTGTGGGGAACTGAGCCCCATTTTATTTGAATAATCAAACTCCACGCGCTACTCACAAACCATAATTTACCGGTTTTGTGTCTTACTCTTTTAAATTAAATGGTACAGCAATCTGTGCATCGTTTCAAACATGATAAATGTGCCACATCTGTTTTGATTTAATCACAGCAAATATACCGTCGTTTATTTGATCTAATAAATGAGGAATAGCAGAATGTTCGTCACAATATTAGCATTTATGGAATTATGGCACCTGGAACATTAACTGAAAATTTGATTTAATTCTCATTTTCAATTCAAAAATAGATTTCTGTGGTTACAGTTGCCAGGTGATGACAGCTATAAAAAGAAATATTTACTAGATACAGAAACCCCCAAAAAATAAAAGGACTAATGTTTCTTTATTTTGTGGATTTACTGATATACTGTCAGGTTGAGTTTCAAGTGTCAGGATTGTGAAAGAACTATGATAGTGACATTGGTTTTATTTGGCTGTTTTATCATCTGAAATGCTTTATTGTACGATGTGATATTATTTTGGAAATGCTGGAAAGTTGGTCAGGAGGTTCTCTCATCAAAAAAGTGGACTTGTAGTGAAAAGGTTGACAAAGCAAACACTTTGTTTTCAGTAGTCTTTAGTAGTGCTGATGAGGTACAGAGTTCAAACATAGACAAAAAGCAGGCAGCGACAAGGCACTCTGCTCCATGTGGAAATTTAAAGTGTAAGACAAGGAAAAATCTATGCATAGCCTACACAAGTCAACACCCACGCACATTTTTTTCTCCCCCTCTCTCTGTGTTTTCTTTTTTTTTTCTCAATGAAAGTCTTTCACACAGAAGACACACATCTCCCAAAGCGGCCGTGAGCCCCCCGACACGAAGATGGCTAAAGTTCATCTCATTAACTCCTGACAAGCCCGCGCCTGCTCTCTCTGGCACAGGAAGTGGAGTGATTAAGGACTCCTGACGCAATAGAAGCTACGGCCCCCTTTCAAGAAAAAAGAAAAGCTACACATTCAAATCTACCCGGAAGCGTGCACGCGCAAGCAAACGCACACACACACACACACACACAAAAATGCACCCCTGAGTCCACGTTGACAAATTCTTTAACAAGCTGTGGTTAAAGGGAAGCTGGTTTTACTCTGACTCACCCCCCTCCTTTCAAACAGTTTACTGGAAATAAAGAGGGAGGAGGAGGGAGGGGGCATTTTCAGAGAAGTCACGTGACCGGGCCGGGCAAACCACAGCACAGAGAGCCTTTGAGTGCAGTAGGCCAGGGGGGAAGGCAGGCAGGCATACGCCCAGCGCAGATGGCCCTGATTTGAGTTACAGGAGATACAATCCTGGGAGTTGGCAATCAAGAATTCACAGCCTGTTAACCCCTTCCGTGCCGGATGTAAAAAAAGAACACAAGCCAGGAAATAACTACATTATCAAGTTACAAGCATGGACTCGGTCCTTGCAGGATCCTCCGAGATGGTCTGTGTCGATACGGAGGATTCCTCTACAGCGCACCGGGCGCTCTCGCACTGAGCTTAAGATTTAAGAGGGGAAAAAAGCTGATGTCCATGACATCAGCGTCTGGAGCTGTTAGAGAAGGCATGACTTCATTATTTTTGAATAGCTCTGTTGAATGAATGAGAAAAAAAACCCAGAGTGCTCTGCTGCCGTGCATCACGTGCACTTGTGGCAGGAAGTTGGCACGTGCAAGATGGGAGAAATACCACGGGGTTTAAATCAAAGCTCTGGCACCTACAAGCCTCTGTGACTTGAGCGGAGGGGACGAAGTCAGCATCTCAATCCAGCTCTGCTGCCACAGGGCGGAGTGTATGTGTGTGTGTGTTTGGAGGGGGGTAGGGTTGAAGGGGTAACATCCTTGAGGACAAAATTTAACCACTTCCACTCTGATACAAAACGATCCAACGATACCACAGTTTCTCCAATCCAATCCCAGTGGAGTCTGTTTCCACTTTGGCCTACTACTACTACTGATTTCCAGCTTTCAATCAAAACCTCTGACACAAATCCATAGCAGATGAACGCATCCGTGTCCACCTTAAAAGGTGAAAAAAGGGTAGACGGTGGGAGTGAAAATCAGAGAGGTGTTGCGGGATCTCCTTGAGCGAAAGAGGGAACCCTGAGAACATCCGAGTAATGGTAAAAGCCCTGGTGAGAGAAAAAATGTTTCCGTATGTGGCAGGTCCTCTCTGGTGATCGCAACCTGCCTCCAGATGCTGTCCAATCACACGAGCACACATTACATACATACACACGGCTGCCAGATATCATCAGAGAGAGAGAGAGAGAGAGAGAGAGAGAGAGAGAGAGAGAGAGAGAGAGCAATGCACAGTGGGAGACTAACGGAGTGCGTGAGAAAGAATAAGAGAAGAGAGGGACAGAAAAAGAAACAATGTCAGAGAGAGAGAGAGCGCGAGACTGAGGCTGTGTCCTGAGAGCTGCATGCAGCGTCACTTCTAATCTGCACTCGCAAGGATGCGAGACAAACAGGCGATGCTCCTCCTGCATCACACTGTTCGTTTGTTTGGATAAAGACACGCCGAAGCTCTTCGATGTTGAGACGATCATTTAAACAAAATCTCCTCTCCCCCCACGCCGCCCGTTTGTCACGCTCTTCCACCGCCTCTACTCTTTTCTGGCAGTTTTGGTGGAAAGCGCCACTATATCAGTAGGTGATGTCAGTGCTCCAGTCTCAAACATGTGGTCCGAACACCAGGACTGCTGTTGGTGCCAACCTGCCCAGCTGTCCACAGCATTAGTAACAGTGGAACTTTCAGCAGGTGCTGCTCCCCTGCACTTTGATAACCATCAGCACGGATTCTTCTCGCCACGTTTTCTTGTGACTTCCTCCAAATTGTTTCAGTATCAGTGTCTCAAAAGGTCTCTTCAGTTTGCGTGCTGGGAGTCGGCTAAACTATGCTGATAATGAATGAAAAATTGGTTGATGCAATATTTATCTTTAGAAGAACAACACTCAACTTACACACATACAGCACATCTACAGTGCTCAATGCATCCTTTATGAGTATTCAATGCTTTTAGGGATTCACATGCTTCTATTATTTTTTTTTAATGTTGAACTGTATACTTTGAAAAACAGTTTTATTAAAGCTAAACATGCTGTTTGGACCAATGTCTACAAAGTAAGGGAGTGAGTTTTGTAAGTATGTGATCTAGCCAAAGGCAAAATAAATGCAGTGACACCAGTGATTGAGCATTGGTGATACATTCTTTAACAAGACATTAATTGCAGAGGTTCCTAAGCAGGTTGATCTGGGAGAGACGAAAGGGAGAGAACCAATAGTGACAATAGTGGTGAAAATAAAACACATTAGAGGACTTTTTTTTTTTATAATTTCTCAAATTGGGATAAGACAGAGTGAAATACATTTTTGTGACATACACAGTAACTATTCCATATGTTCTGGCAACCGTGGCTACATTTGAATTAATGACTGAATATAGTTTGGGGAATTTCTTCTTCTAGTGACCAGAGACACACTTTTCAGGCTTACTGCATTATCAAAGACAGCTGGCAAGCACTGAATGATTCACATCTAAACTATGGCTTTACTGTTACTCATCCTGTCTGCATGCTGAAAAGTGAAATTAATACGAGAAACAAAATGAACGCTCCTCTGAATCACTCTGTAATCCCACATCTGGGATACCCTCATTAAAAAAAACTGGATTTATTTCCTAACAGTCTGGAAAAGTCTGCTACAGTTTATTTACAAATACAAGAGTAAATGACAGCGCTGTAAAGTTCAAAACCATTAATGGAAGAAGTTGTTTTTCTGCACTTGACCTGTCTGACTGTTTGACCCACACTGTTGGAGAAACAACAGCATTCCTAAAGGATGAAGACAGTCAGGACAGACAGGTCTGATGAAAAGCCTTTTCAAACCTACACGCATGTTTCCCTTCATTCCTCCTCCATTCATAAGCACAAGAGGGGTGGAAAAATAAATATTTACAAAGAGCTGTTAGGCATTGTTGAAACATTTGCAGGGTTGTTTGATATGAGAACTTTTTATTACAGGGGATTTCAAAACGAACGGAAACGGCAGGAACATTTCACTCAAGTGCATCATTGCTGTTCTCATAGTCATATCGTTGTGAAAGCACTTCATTCCCGCTGTGCCATTGAGACACTGAGGTGGGGCTTGTTCAGTGGTCAACACACACACACACACACACACACACACACACACACACACACACACACACACACACACAGGGTACAATGTGGGAATCTGGCACACCAAATTTCACTTCAGGGACTTTGCATTGGCCAATTTTAAAAATATCTAAACTAAAAAAAGATCAACACCAATAACGGAGGAATTAGAAATGAAATGGTACAAGGGCAATGAATGCAAGTGCAAAAGAGCAGAGGGGAGAGAATGAATTGATCAGGTAGATGTAAAAGTTATAGCTTTACAAGATGAGTACTGTGGGGTTAGAGGGAGAAGGAGGAAGGTGCGGGGGGGTTAGATAACAGAGGGGGATGAAATGACTGAAGATGAAGCAGGGAGCAGTGTGTCACCTGTGCAGACTGGGTCTGGTCCAGAATCTCCTCAAACCTCTGGTAGTCCTCGTCATCGGGCTCGGCGCCGGACAGCCGTGCCGCCCGGGCCATGAAGTATGGAGGAAGCTCTCCTATCGCTGTACCGGCACCCTGCTCAAACAGAAACAAAGACACACACATGGAATTTGTTAATTACTGCTGCTCAGCCTTTCAAAGTTCACTGTTTACAGCACTCCCTGGTGTTATGTGCTTCTGTAGACTGTTTTGGAAACACCGGCTTCTGTCCCAACATGCCAATAAATCTGAATTTAACATTTTAAGAAAGAGAGAGAGATTTTAGTTGTTATGTACAGTACAGGCTTTTATTGGTCTGAATTGTATTAAATTGCATTTAGATGCTGTGGCTGATTGTATTGCTTAAATATATATTGTTTATTATGCATTTATTATTTATTGTTAGAGTAGTTTAGTTGTAAAAATGCTATATTTCTCCAAATATCATGCCAATTATGATATCAACCACGTTACCATAGTTCCTGTGTAATATCAATATTCACTATCCATTGGAGCTTGCACTGCTGTACGTCTGGGCTTGTGTGATCAGAGCACCTAATGGGAATAAAACAGAAAGGATTTACGAGGACGAAAATCCCACCGATTATTCAGCGATCACGGATACATAAAACACAGGCCCAGGGAAGGTGGAAAACCAGATGCAACTTTTAAACAGCATATCAACACACTGCACCGCTAACTGCTCTGCTGAAATCTACTTTGGACATGTGGAATGCAGTGTTTCTGGAGAATTTAAGGAGTGCGAACAAGCCCAGGGGGTCTAAAGGAACCAAGATATCAATATCTGACAGCCAAAAGGAGCTACAGTTGTGTGAAAAAGTGTTTGCCCCCTTCCTGATTTCTTATTTTTTTGCATGTTTGTCACACTTAAATGTTTCAGATCATCAAACAAATTTAAATATTAGACAAAGATAACACAAGTAAACACAAAATGCAGTTTTTAAATGAAGGTTTTTATTATTAAGGGAAAAAAAAAATCCAAACCTACATGGCCCTGTGTGAAAAAGTGATTGCCC
>NW_022280048.1:6267520-6273379 GCF_004355925.1 Anarrhichthys ocellatus | reverse complement strand
GGGCAATCACTTTTTCACACAGGGCCATGTAGGTTTGGATTTTTTTTCCCCCTTAATAATAAAAACCTTCATTTAAAAACTGCATTTTGTGTTTACTTGTGTTATCTTTGTCTAATATTTAAATTAGTTTGATGATCTGAAACATTTAAGTGTACAAACATGCAAAAAAATAAGAAATCAGGAAGGGGGCAAACACTTTTTCACACAACTGTATATAGTAGCTTTAAAGCGAGGGGAGCCTGTGTGATTGAGAGGGGCTTAACAGGAAGAAAGCGGAAGTGATTTGAGGGAAATAAATCCTCAGCACTTGGTCGGTTCAACAAGTTCATACCGCCAAAACATGAGGAGAGGGTGAGGGGGTGAGGGCTACAGACTTAATTAGCACAATGAAAACAGCCGCCAAGAAATGCAGTGTTTTTGGAGTTGCTCACAGCTCATTACTTTAATGTTTCCAGGCACAGGGGGAGGGTAGGGGTGCAAGGGGGTTGATAGAAGATGCTAAGGATACAGTCGGTGTAAGCTACAATTACAGATGGCATATGGATCATTTCAAGCCCCAACACATGCCTAACATCCTAAAAATAAATTAAATAAATGTAATTCAGTTGTTTAGGTGGAACACACACCGAATCACAGCTCCAATCTCTCTCCTAGAACATAACTAACTAATCACAGCCACATTACTTGTATGTAGCTGGATTGCTGAGCCAGAAAATGATTAGTGGGTAGTTAGCAACCATGGCAGCGACAACAAGCCCAAACAATCATTCTCAGGAGGCGGTGCTATCCCAAATACTGGCAGACTGCATTTTTAATCTGGACACCCTGTTCTCTTGTTAACACTGCCGTCTTTGATGAAATCTGCCAGTTTCTTTTTCATAATGGAGACGTGCCCTAATCTCCCTGGCAGCTGCTCCATTCAATAGCTGTGCCTCTGTTTGTGAGCGTGCGTGCGTCTGTGTGTGTTTGTGTTGGGGGCACTGAAAGGCGTCCACCTGCACAGTGGTGGTGTTTGAAGTGCAGCACTTAACGGAGCTGCAGTAGTGGACAGAGAGGCTTCAAGTGGGAACAGACAAAGCGACAAAGAGAAAGGAGAGAGGAGGAGAAGAAGAGGTGCTGGGGAGGGGAATGTCTCATCACCAGTTGATCCAGAAGATGGGAGGCTGGCGGAAGGAGGAGGAATGCTGGCGTGGGCGCTTTGAAACTGTGGGCGCAACAGGTGTCTCTAGCTATAGAGCTGACAAGCCGAGGCCGAGGCCATGCCTGGCTGAGGTTACATGGGTGTGGTGGTGACTGTGTGGTGGGTATCGCATGGTAAATACAAGAGGATTGGGTGGCATGCACACACACGCACACACGCACACACTCCTATATCACACCTCAGAGCATGGTGCTGCTGCTGGTGTGGCTGCAGCTTGGCTCAGAGAAAATGTAACTCCAGTTTGAAGCCAGAAAAATTAACATAGTGTGTCAGCAAATCAAACACTTTTCTGACGTACAGGATCAGTGTGCCTGCACACACACACTAAATGAAAGATGTATTACGAGGGAGTGTGTCTCATATAACGATATAAAGACATTATAAGATGTGAAAGCTAAGGATCACAGTATAATTAACGACAGAATCATTCTTTGATATTAGTTTATTATTAATATTTAGCTTAGCATGTAAAGAAATGGTTAATGCTAGGGTTAGAGGGAAGTGAATGAGTACCATCAATTAAAAGGCCTTTACCCAGTATTGTAGTGCAAATGTGTATTGAAATGATTATTCAGTTGAAACCTAAAATGTCTTTATTAGATGTGTATGCGTGCAATTTCCAATTTTGCATTTGTAAGTGTGTATGTAATTTAATGTATCACAAGCAATAAGGAAACCTGGGGGGCAATCACAGTAGAGAGCAGGCTGTGAAAAGCCTTTCTGGTTCCCGTGCAGCTTCTGGTGAGGCAGTGGAGGAACTGTATTTCCCCCTCTCTTCCACATTATGCAGAACAGGGGAAACAGATAAAGAATCATAAAAGTCATATCGCATGTCAGCGACCAAGTTCTCTTTTCTCAGTGTTTGGCAGTTCTGCCTTTCTCATGAAAAAGTTAACTGCCGGTAACAGTGGACATAAAAAGATACTGTAGTTAATGAGAAGTCTGTAGTGGAGTGTGACCTATAGATCACTGTGGCACATGTCTGTTCTTGTGCTTTTTGGTGTTGGTGTTTGTGTGTGTGTGTGTGTGTGTGAGAGACATAGTGGCACAGGCCATTGTCAGCGGTTTCATGGTAACTCCGAGACATGTGTGAGTCAATGATAAACCACCACAGCCCCGGTCTAAATGTAACTACAGAAGGATGTTTGTGTGTGTCTAGCTCCAAGAACAGAAACAAACAATGTTATTTTTATATATTTCTGCTATAAAGTGGTTAAATGTTTCTGTTCTGGCTGTGAAAAAAAAGGTGGTATATTGACAAAATATTTCATCTTTCTCGGCAGCCACCAGGCTGGTTAGAGGTGTGAAACCACTAGCATTGCGTGAGGGAAAAGTCATGGTAAGAAGCTGGGGGTTTCCAAGCAAATGAGTTATCAATGAATACATTTGCATGCACAGTTTGATGCAAATTTTAATCATTTAAAGCTTGAGCCTTTACTAGTGGAGATACTGCAAGAAATGAACAAGTAGTCGACAGGGATTCTTGAAATAGGGTGCAAGGACCACAGAGACTTTCACATAGTCAAAGGGAGATCTAAAAGATTAAAATATTTCTTTGTATTACGATGTTAACAGAGACAGAGAATACACAAGAATGGCCAAGTCATACTACTACTTACACACCACAGCATACAAAATAAATGATAACTAAGAAAAAACTGATGGTCTGACTTCTGCACCTAATTTGGGGTCCTTGGCGTGTATAGTTTGACGATGCCCTTTCAGTTTTTGGTAGCTTTCATGTTTCTACCATCCTGTCCAATGACACCTTTCAAAACCCACTGGATAAATTCAAAAATGCATGGTGGTCAATGTGAAAACAAGACTTAGTCTTAGTGCCTGAAAAACTGACATTTGGGAGATATGAGGTTTTCACCTGACAGCAACAATATTTCAAAGCACACACTCGGAATACTGGTCAAAGCTGTGGCGGGTGTGCAAGGTCAATCCAAGCTGCGACTAAAACTGAGCCATGAGAAATGTTCATAAAAGCTTAGCTCTGTTCAGATGCCTGCAGTATGCACAGCCGGTGTGTGACAGCCACTCACCCACATACAAGCTTCAAGGCGGACTTTGGAGATGATGGTCCAGAGAGAGATGCTTCCCTGGATGACAGCTGACCCCACCAACCCGTCCGCCCCCGCGGCCTCCACGCCCACTCGCTCAGCATCAGAGTCTGGTGCTGGTGCGTTCGGCTGGGGACAGACTATTTGGTCCGGATAGGGCGGTTCGGGGAAATCCACCGAGCCACATTCATAGGCTGCCAAGGTCACCGATGCTATGTGTGGTCCCTGAGAAATAGAGAAAGACAAAGACAGAGGAAGAGGAAGAGGAAGATGAAAAGAAAAGGAGAAAAGAGTGAACAATGAGTGGGAGTTGTGAATCCACCTGTTAGAAGTAGTTTTGAGTCAGAGGAAGACCCCTTAGCATAAGGAGAAAGTCACAGATGTGAGTCAAATACTGATTGATAACATGAGGACAGTTACATGTGGGCCAGTATCTAGGCTGCGTCTCCTGTTGTTACTACAGCAGTGTAACTCTCTGACTTTCAAACCAAACTAGCATATAGAGTGGATGTGCCTTCTGCTTTCCTTTCTGTAGGAGTTAAATAGGCCATCAGGAAATGGAGAAAAACATGCAACTTTGGTTAAGCTGAAGTGTTTCGCTGCTTCATGCTGTTTAAAGGCTACAGGAGAAGTGTCAACGGATAAAGAGTGGAGGGCCCCGGGTGGAAACAATCAAGGATGGAAACCAAAGCTGGGGTGTAGAAAGCCTTTGGTGTACACACACTCACCACACACACCATCTGTATACTCACTCACTCAAACAAATACGCCTCAAAGACATGTCAAGAACAACAACTGAAGAATAAGTATTGTTTTATGAACACAGGAGATGATTCTCCACACCTTATATACCATACACGAACAACCGAGTGCAGCCGTCCGCCCACAGGAGGGCAATAAATAATGAAGAAAAAGAAGCAGGCTCTCAATACAGACTCTTTTCAGACTGAGCTTATTAATGTTTGACTGCTTTTGTTGTAAGAATCATACATTAGCATACTTAAGGACCGGCAGTCTTTGATAGGGCCTGGTCTGGTTTACATTTCTGGCTCTTGTGTATTTACTCACTTCAATTACGCTTCCAGTGAGAAAACATAGGAGTCAAAGGAAGGAAGAGAGGTGCAGGTTGGATTTCTGGTGTGTAGTGAAAGTTGACTTAGCGGCCAGCTTTGTGTTTTTGTTCAAACCCTAAAACAAGTCATCCCAATATCCACAATACAGCCGAGTCGAGAGACTCCTGAGGTCACACTCACAATTAAACTCAATTACACAGAAATACCAAAGTGAACAAGATCTCCATTTCAACACGCCTCTGGCATTTTGAAAAAAAAGTACCAGCAGTTTCCTTTCTCTAATTGCACCTCCATTATTACAAACATGAGGAATTCCTCATTAAATAATTTATCATACAAAGGCTAAATTTCACTTATCACACATGTTCTGATGGGTGAATTCATGTAGGACACATGTTTTAAAGGGTAATTCAATTTCCTATTTAAAACTACAACAATTGCTGTGAAAACTAAGCTATTCCTGCAGCGTAAGTTCACTCATCAAAGTCTGTTGTCTGAGAGGAACAAGGAACTATTTGTTGAAATAGCCGCCGGCCGTTCTACACCGACTCGCTCTGACAATAAGGTTTATAACATTAATGTTATGCACAGTGTTTGATTAAGTTTTACACTGAACAGGATCCAGCCAGAAAGAAAAGGTGACGTAACTTTGCATTTGTAAGAACGCATGTTACACACTGAACAATGATCTAGATGGAACTGAGATGACAGAGATTATCAAACAAGTGAGGAACACTCGTGTGATCCCTTCAAATAAAGGAGATCCACAGAGTGGACCGATTTAAGCAGGCCCTGTGTACTCTGTCTATTCTATGTGTTTACACTCATGCGTATGTGTGCAAGAATGGGTGCTCCCAGTGACGCACGGGGACAGTTTGGCATTACGCAATGTAGCAAACCCGGGGTGTGGCTATAACTTCGGGAGCCGCATGGGACAAAGCAGGACAGGACGGGACGGGACGAGGAAGGGCACGACAGTGGCGTGCGAGGCAACAGGAAACAGCAATGTCTTCTCCAGGAAAAATGCACTCCTTTTAGATGATACAGATTCATTTTTAAATAAACTATTAGTAAGCATCACAGTCACGTTTACATAAATTATTTAAAAAAGCTGATGTTGATCTTTGCTGATGCTTGTTCACATACATTTTCTTACTAAAGCAGAAGACATATCTTTGGAAAATCTTTAGTGACCCAGAGGGAGAAGTCAAGAAACTCCCAGCACTGACGTGATACTCCCCAGCCTCACATCCTCCCCAATGACTCTCAAGTGGGATCACACTGCCCTGACATATAGACACACACACACACACACACACACACACACACACACACCTCAAGCAGAATGTTTGTGTGGCCAAGAAACACAATATTCATCTTGCTCACACCTTCCAAGTCTATCTCAGGTAATGTGTGTTTACCAAAAACACACAGACAGCCTGCCAACAGAGAGCATTGCGTGACTCCGAGTACTCTCTCTCTCTCTCTCTCTCTCTCTCTCTCTCTCTCTCTCTCTCTC
>NW_022280048.1:6263122-6267510 GCF_004355925.1 Anarrhichthys ocellatus | reverse complement strand
CTCTCTCTCTCTCTCTCTCTCTCTCTCTCTCTCTCTCTCTCTCTCTCTCGTCCTCTTATGTTGTCCAGGTGACTCACCATTAATCTGCAGCCCAGCCTACAACATCCAGGTAGCTGCCCTGTCTCATTTTGTTTCTGACTTTAGGAGACACACGCATGTCTAAAAATATATAGATAATGATTAATATCAGGGAAAAAATATAAACTACACAGTGGAGGAAGTCTTTTTTTTTTTTTCCATCTCTGAAAGAGACCATTGTTCATTCTCATACACTGTTTACTGTTTACTATAAACAAAGCAGTGGTGAGGGTTTGTGTGCGTGCTAAAATAACTATTCCAACTGCTAACTGTGTTTAATTTGAGATTTGCCAAATGTTGACGATGTTTGAAGCCACTAAAATACACATCGGTGCTGACAGGGGCACAAAGTTGCTGTTTCTGACCCGATGGGGTCCACAATGGAGGCACAGTGCTGGCATTCCTGTGGCGACCTGCAGAAACCAACGCCTGGCCTCCAGAATGAGTGTGATCCCCACTCCTGGATGTGAGTACATCCACACAGAATCTGGGAAGACACACGTAGTTTGGATCTGATAATAAAGACTCTGTGTGTGTGTTTGTGTGTGTGTGTGTGGGTGTGTGTGGACAACATACCATAACTAACTCTCTGGCCCTCCTGTAATTCAATTGACATCCTGAGCGACATCCTTGTATTCCAAAGTGGAGTTTTTTAAAATGTATTACCAGCTCAGAGTGAAATTTTGTGTGACAATAGAGGAAATAAAAAATGGTTTCGCTAAACCATTGACAAGAAGATGTCAACACCAACACATAGGCCTATTTGAGAACCAATAAAGGGACGGAAAAATATGAAAGCCATTCGCAGAGCCAAAGCTCATTAAATGGCCTGTTATAAAGTCAGCTACAGGTGGATATTAATAGGTAGTCATGTGGAATGTCAAGGTCTACTACAGACCTGCTATTTCCTGATGGTTAAAATGTTTTTCGGAACGATAAGTTCAACAGAAGAGCAAAGTGAATATTTGATTCCCTGTCTCCCTCTGTAACACTAATCCCACCTGCATGGCGATTCAGTGAAAGCTACCCTGTGGAGTGTTTCACCACTATTAGTGCAAAGGAGCATTATGTGTGCACAGAAGATGCAATACAAGTTCCCACTGCCGGTTTGCCTTATTCTGCTAGTTGGTGATGTTAGCGTGGAAAAATGAAGCAATCATTGATTTGCAAATGTTTTATTAATAAGGAAATGCATTCAACACATTGGTTAAACCGTTTTGCTTTTTGGTGAGTGACACTGAATAGCAGCACAACTTTTGAAAACTACACATGGCCCTGAAGCCCTACCCATTCTCTATCATCCCTGTTACAAAACAATAATAGGGTCACGTTTTGTAGCTCCTCAAGAAAGCATAAAAAAAGGTGTTGGGTTACATTTGATAATCGTAGTGGAGTTTGACATGATGGGGGTAAACTGGTAACAAATTACTTTTTATGTGCAGTAAATTGTTCCTTTACCGACCAGGACAAATGAGGGATTGGCTACGAGCACGGCAGTTGCTAAAGCAAACGAGTGTGACGGAGCTTCCTCTCAGTGCCACAACATGAGCAAAGTATGCATCAGTGTGCCCACTGAAGGAGGAAGTGAAAGCTGGTTGGCCAATAGCTGCTGCTGGGATGAGCCACTGACACAGACTGTCTCACACCTTCTTTAGTCCGAGGGACCCAGTGCAATCATTTTTAAATAAAAAGTTCAAATAAAAGTAAAGTTTCATGGAAAAAAAGAAAAGGACACAAATACATCCACAAAAAAAAAGCTAAATGCAGGTGTGTCTACAGGGGAATTAGGTGTGAGAGCAATGTTGTTTTTCTTTTAATCATGATTAAATACCTCGATTGAAAACATTACAATTGTGACGCATTTTCACACAAAAGGTTTTGTGAAATGCAATGCCAGTTACCGTTTATTGAGGCCTGTGTTTTGTCTCTACTGGTGTGCTGGCGCACCATGCATGACCATGTAGGCATTCAATAACAAGCTTTAAGTTGAACATATTGTGTTTTTCCAAGATGTGACAATGGTGCCACCTCAACGTTTCTTTGTCCATAATTTAATAATTCTAGTTATACAGTGATACAATGGGTTTTATTGCCGATTGTGAGGTTTGATCTGACGTGTGAAGCAGGTGAGTTTTGATTTACCTTTATTTCAGATATATCACAAACTTGTTTATCCAATCTTATATGACTCAGCAGTAAATGTCAACCTCACTGATGACTTCATTCTTAAAACATTTTCTTTTCAATTCAGTGTTAAGTGAGAGGACTCAAGCCATTGCATTACAGAATGTTAAGATTCAGAAATTGTTATAATACAAGGCGGACGTATATATATATATATATATATATATATATATATATATATATATATATATAAAAAGTCAGATGGGAGCATTCCTAACATTTGGGAAAAAAGGCACATGACAGTCAGATTCAGTGTGAGCTGTAGATTAGAAATACATTTAAAAAAACACTGGTATGTGTCCCTGCATGATCTCCCAGTGTAAATCTGTATTGGGCTACATTTTAATTACCAAATTTACCAAAAAATGCGTTGCTTGTACAAACCTGAATTCATTGTTTATAATCATGAGACCCGAGCAGATGCAGTCCATAATCGTCTCTGTCACTAGCCACCTGGAGGCATGTACTCCTCTTGTTAGTTCATGGTGGCAAATGTAGTTGCTTCCGAAGCCTCAAACCAGCCGTTAATGGGTGACCATAAACAGACCAGTTCTCAGTGACTAAGACCACAGGACGGTCCAGTCATTAACAGGTCGCTGTGGTTGTCAAGGGCCATTTAAGCTAATTAGACATGGTCCGGCTAGCACAACCTGTTAACCACTTCTTACAGTGGGAGACTGTGCTGGAGGAAAAGCAGCACACACATAAGAGGTTCGTTCGTTATGAAGAAGCCCTGGTCAGGATCTCTGAGGGAGGTAAGAGAACGCAAGACTTAGGCCAGTGATGGAGCAGAGACAGAGAGGAGGGGGTGGTAAGAAACCACACACACACACACACACACACACACACACACACACACACACACACACACACACACACACACTCCTTGACTGGGAGATGCTGGGGGTTTGAGGGGCTGGTCCCAGTGATTTATCCATGTGGTTTCACCATATGACTCCATGTTCAGAAACCTCCCCATGACTGGCAGACAGACGCACACAATCTGACCCCCACTGAGCGCTGGATTAGACACTCGAAAGATAACACATTCATTTTGATCCAAACTGACTTTATTGTACAAGTTCGGGACTTACAGTGGCAAATTCGATAACCTCACTGTACACATGTTGAATGTAAAACTAAATTGAACCATGTTGTGTTTATTTGCAATGACTTAACTGAGTAAGAGTTCAAATGAGTAATTACTGATAAAACTTGTTCTCACAGCCAGCTAATCTTTTCTTCTGGTAACCTTATCTGAACAGGAAACTACCTGTTCAAATGTGCAAAGAACACAACTTAAAAACACTCCAATATGCAGTTAAATAAACCTGCATTGTACTTAATATATAGTTACATATTGACAATGTAAAATAAGCATAAAACAGATCACATGACATGTACAGAAATATTCATTTTAATTTTCTAATAATATAAAATATAAAAATAATCTATTTCCAACAGATTACAATGGGAAAACATTGTGTCTTTTGTTGAACTCTAAAAATCTTACCTTATGTTTAAGTTTAATGATGCTATGAATGCAATGGGTGTACATTGCTTCTTTGAGTGGGTTTCATTTGGATGACTATAACTAGCAGCGAAACAAAATGTTGGTCCCCATAGAAAGTCAGCCATGATCATAAGGGGCCGAAAGCAGCGACCCCTACACAGACCACCTGAGGGTGTGTGATGGTGTGACGGGGAACAGAAAAGCCTCGGGTGACCTTAACCTTAACACTTGCAGTCTGCCAGGACCACTCTGGTTTGATCTGGTCAGGTTTGGCTTGTTCTGGCAGAGATGTTGGTGCCATTCCAGACTGGCTACACACTAAGCCCACTTTGGCCCGGGATTTGCTTCCTGTGGGCTGTGTGTGTGTGTGTGTGTGTGTGTGTGTGTGTGTGTATGTGTGTGTGTGTGTGAGTGAGAGAGTGAGTGTTTGTGAGTGAATGTCTTTCAGATCAAATAGTTATTGTACTTGGTTTAAACAGGACTCCTGGGGCCTCCAAGACAGAGACAGACAGACGCATGCTTTGGATGGCTGAGGTGTGACAGTTCAGATTTAGATGCCAATAGAAACACACACACACACACACACACACACACACACACACACACACACACA
>NW_022280048.1:6205132-6263112 GCF_004355925.1 Anarrhichthys ocellatus | reverse complement strand
CACACACACACACACACACACACACACACACACACACACACACACACTTCTCTCTGGCATTTATCTTGGAAGGAGTGTGGTGAAGATGAGTAAGTCACAAGACGTTTGGACAGTAGGATCCATGTCTCCAGCCTTATGAAGAAGAAGATGAATTAATTAAAAGCCATAGATGAAAGCATTTGTGCTGTTATTTATCCTCGTTTTGTTTTTTGGTGTGATGATGGGCATCAAATTGTCATTGTAAAAAATAAGGTGATTAAACAAGTCTCAACTTACACATACTTGGACTTTGTTTTCTTAGACAATGTGTCCTTTACACATCATATTGTGTCTTTAACTATGTCATTATTTACATCATATCTCATTATTATTTAGGTTATTTAGGTTTCTACTACGGACACAAATGCTGTTTTTATTTTGCTGCAAAGAAACAAGTGACACTTCTGTCAGCAATTGACTGTGCTAGTATTTCATATATGCATGCAAGTCCATCTCCCTTGAAAAAGTTAGATTCAGTGTTTCATGCTGCGTTACAATTTGTCTCAGATTCAGGTTTACGCACACATCATTTCAGTTTGTACGAAAGAGTTGGTTTGTCTTCCTTCTACAACCGTAGAATTAAACATTAGTACAACCTCCAATCATGCGGACAAATTAAGTATGTCATTCATAGAACCCGCACAGTTTTTGGTGAAAGCACTTTAAACGTTTTTGGACCCTCATCTTGGTTTGAGCTACAGACACAAATTAAATTTAAGATTTTAAAAACAGGATTAAGGATAATCTGACCACTGAATGTTCTTGTCATGACACTAAATGACAATTATTTGGTGGGTGTAATTTGCTGTTTTGTTTAAAGTCTGTTATTTGTGCCATCATGGCCAGGACCTCCCTGTAAATTGACGTCAAAATCTCTATGGAAATATCTTGGCTAAATAAAGCTTTAATTTGGACAAATTTCCCCTTGGGGATGAATAAAGTATATTTCTATTCTATTCTTCTATTCTATTCTAATAAAAAAATAAAATACAACCCAAAGTTAGATTCCCCTCACAAGCAGCTGTAGATCCATAACTTACTAGTGTAAAATTCCCAACCAACGTATCTTCACGGCACATAAGTAATATCGCCTGTTCAGTCGTGGAAGCATCAAATCCAAGAGATAAAGTTCTGACACACTATCTAGATGTAGTTAAAAAAGAATGGCTACAGATTGAATTTAAGAGGTGTTTAAGTTAAAGAGAGAGATCCGTTACTGGCCGCCAGTGGTGACTCAAGAGGAGCTTTTCAAAGAAACTGAACATGATCCTGATGCGTCACTCATGATCCGGGTAACATGCATGCACGGTATCAATTCTCCCTTTGGTGAACAGAGGAGTGACTTTGTTGAGTCATGTTTGTCACAGAAGGAACGTACAAACAAAGTCAAGAAAATTCTGAATGAATAATGTTTATATATCCAGTAAATCCACACCCATCAGAGTAAATTCAACACTTTCTAAAGAGCCGACCTGGAGCACTATCAGCTTTGCGGACATAAACACCTCTCTAATCAACACTTGTCAGGTGAGCTTTATGAGTAGTGGAAAATTTAGTACAGGTCATACCGACCCGCACGACTGTGTGAGTCACAACTCAAACAAAGCAACTAGGTTTCTGTTTATGCAAACGTGATGGTACCCCATTGTTTGCTTCTGGGGTTGCAGCAAAGCTCGTCATTGTAAAAGCCACACAATGGTCAGGTGAGTGAGGGGTAGTGTTCCCCCCCCCCCACACACACACACACACACACACACACACACACCAGCCCTTTGTCCAATACCATGCCATGCCGTGACCGAGTTTCCCTCACCCACATGTTCTTGTCAGACTGCGAGTGTGTGGGCGGACTGCACTTAACTGTGTAACGGCATATGAGCGGGAGAACTTTAAGAACCTGAGCAGCAGAGTGTGTGTGAGTGTGATATTAACAACAATGCAGGGACAGTGTTTGGAAGCTACACTCTCCAACCTGCTCAGCGCTTACAGCAATAGTTGGGGCTAATTAAAGCTGTGCACCTGGTAATTGTCAACAGCCAAAATTCAATTTTAGGGGGTTTGCTGGGGGAAATCTGTATATTCTACACAAACCTCCTCTGCAACCTATAATTTAGCAAACCTAAAAGAAACTGAATAGAGAAAACTCTGGCATGTTCCACTATTTAGATAGACCACTGGTTTATTTTTTTGAAAGACAGGGCACTGTAAATCACGAGATATAAACATACTACAAACAAGGTTTATAATCTTAAAGAATTGCTTTTGTTTTTTCCCCCAGTGGCTGCTAAAACTCAAGCTCCCAGAGAGACACAACATGTACACCTCCCATTAAAAAAACAGCTCAAAGCCAGGACGGACAGAAAACAAGACTACCCTAGTTGTTATTATGTAAACAGCAACTTCTATTATAATGAC
Source organism: Anarrhichthys ocellatus (assembly GCF_004355925.1). Lineage (NCBI taxonomy): Eukaryota > Metazoa > Chordata > Actinopteri > Perciformes > Anarhichadidae > Anarrhichthys > Anarrhichthys ocellatus. The sequence continues at coordinate 6,260,658 of NW_022280048.1, read as the reverse complement.
TTTAATTCTTTGTTGCTGTTGATTTAACGTTGAGCACAACAATTTTCATGCTGCCCATAATGACTTAATGGCAACAGCCATTACTGAAAGTAATTTAATGGTGGATGACTCAGATGAGCTCTCTTCTAAAATATTTACAGCACTCCCAAGCTTTCAAGAGTTACACTCATCGCTAACCCCTTCTTAGTGAAAAGAGGGTTTATGGAGGGAAGTGACACTAGTTGTCACTGGAAAAACAATACTTAAAAACTTAAGTGGGGATGAAAGCCATTGCCACTCACAATTGCGATCTTCACAATCATTATGACAGATGCATGCGCAGGTGCAAGACTCTCAGTGTGTGTACTGATCCTCTCCTCTGCAACCCAGAAATCAGATCGCTCCAGTGCTCCTGCATGATTTTATTATTTTCATGGTCTGTATTCTAAGCACCCACCCACGACCTCCTCCCTCAGAGCAGCTGGATAAAATACACTTGATGGTGTGCCAAGAAGTGTGCTTTTTTTTGTCGTCTTCTCCACGCCGGAGTTGCAGGGATTTATCTTTCTCCAATAACCAGTCCTGACCGTGTACAATGATCTCCCGCAGTCTCAGCGGGACAAAGACGCAGACAGTCGACACAGGGCAGCAACCACCCATGTCAGGGAACAGGAGAGCTGCCACTTCTGCTCTGGTTTCATTGACTGGGATGGTTTATGTGTTACTGGCTCTGCCCCCCCTCTGTTGGTGGCTCTGCAGTACTCTCATAATACAATGTTCACAGCTTGGTCCCGCCAACCACTAAAGGATGTGTGCTGTTAATATGTTAACGTGTGTGGTCATTTATTTCCAACAAAACACCTGTTAGCGGTAACAGATTGTCACATCAGTCTCTCAGACGTCACTATGCTCGTCAAGTTTCTTTAATTTGCCATGGAGACAATAAATTTATCTTCAGCTGTAGCCTTTATGTGAATACAAATATTGATACTTCGTATTAATTGAATGATACTACATGTGGAAGTATTTCCATTCAAGTCTGCTCTTAATTTTTCTGGTTTATCAACATTTTAAAACCACTGGCACCCTCTACTGACTGTTACTAGTAATGAACCGGCTCAGTTACAAACACCAGGTGCAGTGAAAGATTGTTATGTTGAGCAAAATAATCAGGTATGACTGCAACTTACAATGATCATCATAGTCTATTCAGTTCCAGATTATTTTTTCGATTAGTCGTTTGGTCTGTAAAATGTCAAAAATAGAAATAAAATTGAAAAATGTCTATTACAAGAGCCCAGGGTGACCTCCTCCTCGGATGTCTTGTTTTGTCCGACCAGCAGTCCACAACCACACGGAAGTCCGTTTACTTTCATAGAAGAGCAAGACATTGCTTAAACCAAATTGTTTAATTTACTGATTGTTTGAGCTCTGCTCCTCACAATCAGGAAAATGCAATGAAAGTGTTTCACCAAATTATAAAGTGGATGAGAAGCTGTGAAATAAAAGTGAATTGCGGCACTTCTCCCCTCAGCTGGAGTACATCTCTAGTGGTTCACTTGTACACCACTTACAGAGTAACTGTGGTGGTGTTGTTTCCAAATGTTGACACAGAGGGAAATCAAAGTCAAGAGCCGGTAAACATCGAGGCCCACTTTAGTTCTCATTTCTAGCTTATTATTAAGTCCTATGGACAGGAAGGAAGACAGTGCCAGTAAGGTCAAGCTGCATGTGGGGACATCTGATCTAATCCAATCACTGACCCGAGTCTGCTGGTACTCGCCACTGTTCACCGACCACAGAAATTCTAAAAACTATTTTTACTGTCGGAAATCAAAAATATCTGTCAGAACCCAGAAATGAACAACATCACTGAAAAATCTCAAAGCATCAACAAAAAAGTTGACATGTAATTAGAATTCTCTGAGGTCAGTTCTGTGCTTCTTACTTGTGGTTTGAGCGGATTTAGATACTAGATCAGGGTTCTTTATATAAAAACATGTATAGTTAAGAGTTATACATAAGACCAATAACAGGCTACACTTTTATTAGAAAATAAAAATCAGCCAATGTCTTTAACATCTTGAAAGTAATTAATGATCCTCACTGACCACAGACCATTTAAAAATGTATTCACCTTTTGTTCCAGTGTGGACAAGTTGGATTGCCATCAACAGATTATTGTCTGTCAGTCTCTAAAAGCCTGTAACGTTTAATTTGCTTGTAGCACTCTCATAGTCTAAATGTAGTTTCAGAAGTCCATTCTGTGGGAAACACATAATACTTAAAAGTGTGATTCTTCATATCCAGAGGCATATAACATCACATTTTGAAATTTTTTTGAATATCCACACCAAAACATCAAGTAGCCTATCAACAGCTCAAATCCAGAATATCTGCCCCAGTATCGGCCTCTAAAAAGCAATATCAGTCCAACTCTATAAAAAATGCACAACAGCAACTCCAGCAAAGAGCACCAAGTTCTGTCATGAACCCAATGACACCACAAGCTGCAGTAGCAGCCGTGCTCACTAGATGGCGATATCCTACATTAAAACCTGGTGAAAAAGTGAGCGGGGTCACTAAAGGAGAGTAGCAAAAAACTCTCAAATTACATTTGGGAGCAACATAGTTTGGCTTTTAAAAAACGGCAGAATAGAGGACACGCACTCCACAGTTTACAGTTCAGCTCTGCTGGGCAAGGGCATACAAGTGCTACAGTGGACTCCCTGATGACAGATGGACGGAGAGCAGTGAAGACAAGCAGATGTTTTGGGACCTGATCTGATCAGCAGTGGAGATCCAACGCCTCCCCACGCTCGAAACGGAGCAAAAACACTCAGAGGCAGAGAAGAGTTTGGGTAAAAACTGAAAAGAGGAAGGGGGAAGGAAAGGGGGGAGTAATAGGGGGACTGTATGCAGAGGAAGGACATTAAAAGGAGAAGGAGTAAAAGGAGGGAGTGTAAGAGAAAGTGAGAGTGAGCAACACAGTGGGGAGTAGGAGAGCAGGGAGAAAGGAAGGAGAAAGAACTCAGAGAGGAGGGGGGGGGGTGTTTTCATCCTCATGTGCACTCAGTCAGAGGGGTCAGTGAGTGCGATTGTTCCTAGACTGTCTGTCAAAACAGTGTGACTACCACAGCGTCTATTCATCTCCGCCCCACTCTGAAATGCACACACTCACAAACCCATACTAACTCACGTATGCATGTGCAAATACCTAGGGAGCCTCCAAAAGCTTTCAACGATGCTCTTATTAAAGCCTTAGCAACAATCCAACAACAGCATAAACACAGCCTTTTGAGACCTGCGTCATTGCACCACCATCATCCACTGTGTTTGAGTTTTGGCCCCGTCATAAACATGCACAGGCAAGTAAATAACTGCACTGTGAAAGTGGAAGGTAACTTGTCATGGAGTCACAGAAAACATTTTCTTACCAGGTAAAGAAGGAAGGTGTGAAGGCCGGTGCCAAGACCCACCGAGGAGAGGATGCCCAGGCCGACCCAGTAGGCGCACCACAGCGTCTTCTTCTCCATGTAGCGCACATACTGCACAGAGGCCAGAAAGAGGGACGGTTAACCACATGGCAGAGACACATGCACAGAGTGGGAGGAAAACAAGTGAGAGGGGGGCACAGAGAGAAGAGGGGAGGGAAAGAGACGAGAGTGAGAGAAGGTACAAGAGTGAAAGTGTGCAAAACAGAGAACACAGGGCACTTAAAAGGGTGGGTGAGGGCAAGTGAGTGGTAGAGAAAGAGAGGGAGAGGAAGAGAGAGAGAGAGAGAGAGACCTTTAGAGACAGAGGTTGTTGTTGAGTTTAGAGGACAGAGCTGTAGGGTAGGAGTGTTCAGCACGCTGACAGAAGAACAGCACCATTATTCTTTTTGGTGGCAGCCAGCTCTTACACAACTAGTAAAGTAAGGCAAGGCAAGCTCTCGCTCTCTCTCTCTCTCTCTCTCTCTCTCTCTATGCTACTCTTCCTGCAGTACATCCACCACTATCACTCCATCTATCACTCAGTTTACACCTCCTCCCTCGAGCCAAGGCAGGTCATTTTCAGGAGGAAGCATGCAGTGGGTAGATTACGGGTTACGGGAAGAAGGGAGGGGACAGAGGGGTGGTGGGGATTGGGGGAGGCTCTGACCGAAGACTCCATTTCCCAGGAAACCCAGCAAAACAAAAACACCACATACTGCCTCTCTCTTTGCTGGGAAGTGCAGTGACAGCCATGTGTAGTCTAGTTTTTGAGAACTGATTATACAATTTCTGAGGCTCTTTTAATAACATTGAAAAAAACGTTTTATGGCAAAAGGTTTCAAAATACTACAGCACATGTCAGGAAATATAGAAAAAGTGGAAAATAAGAAAGGGGAAGGGTTTTAGTCAGATCTGTAGCACAGTCTGCTGTGGTTTATAGCCACAGCTGCAGTAGTTTTCCCTATGGCCATAAAAGATTAGCAGGTACAACTGGGCTTTCCAGGAAGTTAATAATTAAACTAACATGATGTCGGCACACTCACACACTTGTTAGAGAGGATGTTCATGAAAATATCCTCTCATATGCACTTGTGTTCCGGCGGTGAGAATCCCAATCAGTTATCTGAGCCAATAACTATGTGGGATAGATGCACAATAATCAATCAATAGTCCCTATGCAGGACCTACGTACATAGTAAATATCACTTTTCAACCTTAGTTGTGCTAGTGCTGCTTGAGTCCCTTGCTAAAGGACACCAACCTGTGGACAGGAGGATCCAGGGATCAAATCATCAACCCTTAGATTATAGACATCCACTCACTCTAGAGCTACAGTTGTATGTACGTATGTGTATTGCAATTAGTCTTATGGTGGTAAAACGTTACAGGGAACTGTAACCTGCACTGCGTCACTATAAGGCAAGCAACCAGCACAGAAAGAAAAATGTATTACCCTCATACCCTCCCTGATAGAGACCTAGACTTTATGATTCATGTCAGCCTAACAAGCTGGAAGACCTGAGTTCAGGTAGTGCCCCTTAACAGCACCCAAAGTAAGGTTATAATGTACTCTGTAAAATATTTACAGTATTCAGTCACCTTCTGGTGTGTTCCTTCAATACAGTAGGCAATGGAGAGGAGGATAAGCAGGATCAGCAGGCCAAACACAGTCTGTCTTTGCTGCCAGAGCCTGGGTGAAGGAGAAGAAGAAAATGCAGGTGGAAAATGATGGGTTAAAATGTGAACATGCAGAGGTGAATGGTATACAAGACTGGGAGAAAGATGGTGAGTAGGGGGGCAAAGTGTGAGGGCAGATGAAAAAAAATGAGGAATCATTAGAAGCATGAGTGAGGCAGGATCAGTGAATGGAAAGGAATTATTTGAAGAGAGTAGACATCACTTTGGGGGAAGAATCATCTGCTAAAAACGAATTAATACGTTACAATTATAGGCTTCACAAACAGCAGCGGCATGTCCAATAGGATATTATAATAATCAATAATATTCATGTGGGAAATACACTTAGAGGCAATGGGTCACGTTGGGCAATAGGGCAAAGCTCCACCTGCTGGCAACAAAAAAAAAAGCTGTACTCAGTCATTTTGAAATTAATATAATTCTGGATTAATACATGACTTGAGAAAAACGTTGGGCACTGCTGAAAAGGTATGGTAACTGAGATCACTATAAACAAAATGGATTATGTTTTACCGCACACATTTTAAAGTGAGCCTTTTGAAGAAAAACTTAAAACCAGATTTAACGTGCATTGGCGAGACGCTTTTTTTCCTCCTCCTGTGTGTTAAACGGGGGAATGATATCTCGTCAAGACCAGACTTTCAGGCTCTCAAGCATCTGTCTGAGAGGATTACCAAACATGAAAGCAGCGGGACAACGCAGTCAAATTAGGCTTGCTGGACAGAGCAAACATAGCTACTGTTAACCAAATTGACAGTAACAGGGAATTGAGTTTTATAACAGAAAGCTGAGAAGAACAGGTAAAGCTATGTGCCCACATAGATTATAACCTGTGTGAAACTGTGTGAAAATCGTAAAAATGTTCTGGTTTTAAATATCTTATTTGTTACTCCACATAACACCACCACTGAATAACATTAATTTACACTGCATATGTACATAACCCTTTGGTATATTACTTTTATGGTAACCTCACTATTACAGTGTATTTAAAGAGGCGCATGTTATCCTAGCTGCTAGCAGAGTGCTGTGGTCACATATAACGCTAATGCACTTGAACTGTGATGGTTGAGAGTGGGGTCAAATTAACTTAAGACATGTTGAATAAAGTTAGCAAATTAATATACCTGCTGTGTTGTGTAACTCATTTCAATATTGTTGTAACATTAGTAATGTTACATTACTTTAGCTAGGAGTGGCATAAAGTAAACAACACTAAATACTTAGCCAACGTTAGCCACATTTAAAGTAACTAACTCAACTGTAACTTTATTTAAGTCACGTTAGGTTACAGCTTTGAAGTACTTGTGTTTCCTAATTCTGCTAACATGTCGTATGTAAAGGTCCTTTATTGCAGAATTTGTAATTGGGGACTTCTAACTACTTGCTAAACTTAAGTCAGCCAGCTGACACTGTATTGTAAAACTGGTGTTTGCCATTAGCCGTAGTGTATTTTGGCTAATGACTGTCCTCAGGTAAGTAAGGTAGCATTAAATACGGTTAGAAAACGGTTAGCTAGCTACCGTTGATAACTCAGAATTGTTCCCACATTAAATAACTTACCGGTGTGCTGAGCAGCTGTATGCCATAAGTGAGTGGGCTCGAGGCCAGCTTCACACGCCCCTTGTCTCATCATGCCTGATTGCGGACAGCCGTGGACAGCTCTGACGTCAGTTCACACCTGGTATTACTGACTCCACGTGGGTCTGGAGTGACCACTTGTGATTGTGTCGTACTTCACTGCTCTATATGAAAATACACTTCTCTATAAATATCGTTGCCACTAAATATGTTTTTATAATATCCATGTTAACCGGATATAACAATACCTGCAGTGTGTCCACTAAAAAAAACACAGTTTAGTGTTGATAAAGAAATGGTGTCAGTATATAGGCTATAATGACTTTAGCCTATATTATGCTGTGATACTGCTCCTGTTTAAGGAATGGCTTATGTCTGTAAACCGTTCTCTAATGGGCAGCACAAATTGTATCAGACTTCTGATGTGTATATGGGTTTTAAATTGAAATGCAGAATTATCAGCATTTTGAATACAATGATTTCTTACAAAATAAGAGTCTCTCACATATACCCATCACAGCCCTCCCTTTTTTCCCCACAACCATTGTCAGCATTTACATCTTGAGCAAAACAAGTGCAGAGCCCTGAGGACTCCCCGTGCATATGCTAGAAATTACAAACCACTTCTATCGACATTCAAGATAAACCTCCCTGTGCGCTCGTCCTAACGGGTTCCCGTGTACCCCCCTGTAGCAGTTACAACGCCATGTGTTTTGAGTGTTGGTGAGCAGCAGCTTCTCTCAGTCAGAACACTGCTCGTGGTGCTTGCGGTTCACCACATCCTCTTGTAGTTTAGAAAATAAACACGTTGTCCTCACACACTTAACCACATAGGCCTCCCTGAGCGTACACTCTGACCTTCTTCTAGGCCCTCTGTGTCAACAAAGATTATTAAGCGTGTAAAGGACATGTTGTGCAGCGTGATGAATTTGTCATCAAAGCAAACTCTGATCTAGAGTGTGACGCTTTGGCTTTTGCGAGAGAGGTGGCATCAGTTAGTGAGGTGGAAAGACCTCGCCAGCTCTACCCCGCAGTAAGGTTTAAAAGTTATGAGGGCGAGAAAAGAAATAAGCAGATCATTAGTGCTGCATTATAGGCTCCATTAATCTGGCTGAAGACTACAGTACGAGAGAGAAGGCCTTCTGGGTTGATAGCACGGAGACAGTCAAGGTCACCTTTGTTTGTGCTTTTGTGTGTGTGTGCGAGGTTGAGATTGTGTATGATAGCTATTTTTTTCTTTCACAGCCATCATAACATTTTTTTTTCCAAATGAGATTGACAAGCAGCACTAGCACCTCTATAAATAAATAAATAAATAAATAAAACTGACAACACAAAAACACTGCTTAGCTGCTGTCGGCACTAGTGGCATCAACGCATGAACAAAAATCTTTATTTATATGGTGCTTTCTCAGTCAAACCGGCATCTAAGTTTATAAGGCAGTCAAACCAAAAACCTTTTATCTGCTTTTTTTTCCTATATGCATTAAATGTATATTGAATTTCATCAAACAGCTTGTAAGCCATGTCCTGAGTGTGTTGTTTTTTTTTGCACTGAGGCACTAAAAATCAAATAATTACCTCGTTATCTCACAAAATTGTTTTTTGTGCAAGCATCAATAAGGTTTTCACTCTCTCTTTCTCTCTAAATTCGGGGTTAAACTTTTACTGACCAAATGCATTCCTTCGGGACATGGAAAATAAAAGGAGCACCTCAGGTGCAATTCTGCAGAAAATCAGGATTGCTTTTGGGGGAGGTAGCCTCCCACCCTTGGGCTCACCTCCATAGCCACTCTTTTAAGGTGTCGACCAGTTCCAGGGTGAAGTAGTGAAGTGTGAGCAGAGGTTTCTTCCATAACACCAGAGTTTCACGCTCCTCCCTGTCCCTCTGTTTCTTCTCATCCACAGACAGGTCCGAGTCTAGCCGCACAGCGTGGGTATTACAAGTACACACACAAATAACAATCACGCATACACAACAAAAGAGCATTTACATCTTTACAGAGGCATTTCAATACTGATGCACTGATAATATAAGTATCTTTAAGTGCAAGTTTGATCTATTTCTCAGCTGTATTTTAGACGTCTTTTGTCTTTACCAGTCAGCTCTCCATTGTGCCGTTCCTTGACACCAAGGCGCCTCTGAGGGAGTCCACCTTCGGCCTCGCACTCTGCCATCTCATTCACCAGGAAGGAGTCCTGCTGAGAGAAGAGACGGGCCTTCAGCACAGAGTCACACACACTGCTCGCCGTGTCTGAAGCTGACGCAAACCCAAAACGAACACAGACTCTCACACACAACAACAACAACCCACGGCGGCCCCAAACACTCCGCCCCCCCCCCCCCCCCCCCCCCCCCCCCCCCCCGTGGTGATCAAATGGCTTACACAGCTGAAAGAATGGTAATATGTGTAAATATTGGGGGAAAGTGTACAGGACAAGATTTGAGCTTTTAGTTTGTTCATTACATTTACTCACCGGAGATCTACACACATTCATATACGTGTCTAAAAGCATGTCTGCAAAGTGTCTCAGTATACACAGAGGCGCAGGATTCTCAGGAATCTGTCAGTGAGCGGTGAGATGGGGACTCAGTTTACCATCTGGTGGTGTTGTCAGTGTCTCTCTCACACACACACACAGACGCACACACTCTTTCTCACTCTCTTCTCTCTCTCTCTAGGAGCTGAAACCCTCTATCCGGTGCCCTTGGTCTGGGCCTCTAGTTCCTGTTTCCATGCATCAACACACTGAGCTGTCAGGTGACAGACATTATTCTGTCATTTCCAATAATTGTATCTTGCTGAAGGACCTGACACTTGAAAAGGTTAAAGACCACTTGGTAGGTCCAGCATGTTTAGGTTTGGAGTGCGGTCCTGAAGGACAAACAGGCTGTGGGTACTTGCAGTGTGATTGGAGCAACTGAAGTGTCACACAGAGGAAAATAAAGAAAATCTTCTCAGACAATTAGACTGCAAGGCATCTGGAGAGCTACTCTTGGCTTCTCAGGGAACCACAAACAAAAGCTTTTCATCACAGACCCAAAACCTTGAACACACACGCTCAAACTGGAAGCACATGGGAGAAGTTTGTCTTCGGGATTTTCTGCCAGAAATCTCCTTCGGTTTAGGCAACAAACTGACTTTGTTATGTTGGGAAAACGATCATGGTTTTGGGTTGAAATAAACCCTTTTCTGGCAGAAAGCTCGGAAGGCAAGCACCATGTCAATACTTCACGCTCAATATCTATCTACTTGAATACGCTTTTCTCCTCTTGCAGTGAGAACCATACATTGTCTAACAACAGGGATCAACAAAGTGTGTCTATTATTCTGAAAGCAACACTTATTCTAGAAGTTGGTGCACCTCAGCTGCTCGTGTACATGTGTTTTATTCGACACAGCAATTAATTAGGTGAATAACTAAAACTCCATGCATTATTCACAATCAGAACCTACAGTGGTAAACAGCTTAATAGAAACCCTGCGTGCTGTGGGAAACACAGTAGCACAGCACTGCTCCGGCACTTGATTGCGCAATCCCTTCTTCCAAAACAACCTGGACCTGTTGAGTAACTCTTGTGCCAGGGACAATGAGAAACTCAGCACAGAGCACACACACACACTTCAGGATGAGAAATTTGATAAACTGCAAAGCAATTTTTTACATTTCAAACAAAGATAACAACAGTGCACTGGAGAGATTCTGAATTCATAAAGTGCAAACAACAAAGCAGGGCTGTAATGTAACAGCCTAATGTGTTTTAGCAAGGCATTATGCAGAGAGGGTAAACTCACCGTTCAGCTGGTGTTTAATCCACAGTAAGATCTGGACTCAAGTGAAACCTGTGATGGAGTCCCAACGGCAATATAGGGCAAAAGTAGGCTACCCGTGAACTGCATCATAACTTGAATGCAGGGTGTGGTGATGGAGGGGGCCAGTGAGGGATCGAGGACTGATACAGAGTTGCCGGGGGAGGGGAGAGAGCGGGCTGGCAGGAGAGAGACACAGAAAGTGGGGGGAGATTTCATCATTTGGCTGGTAGAACCTCCAGAGAGCCAGTCTAATTAAAGGTCTATAAATAAGTGGATCACTTTCCTGGAGCGCACTTCTAACACTTCTGAGTCCTCAGTAGGTTTCACGCAGAGACTGAATGAATTTGGGCTGAGGGAGCTCAGTTCATTTCCAAGTTGCTAAAAAAAAAAAACACCTCAGGACATCACATTTTTCAGGTCATAACTAGACCGTAGACCTCATGTCGCCATGTTTGAGTATCAGCGTCACCTTGTTTATCAAAGTGAGAAAAGTATTTTAGAACTCTGTCTGGGGGAAGTTGTGTCTGATTGAGCATAAAAACCATCCAGAGTTTTTGAATGCCCCTCTCTTGGGGCTTTATTAGGGAGATGCAGTAAGAGTCTCAAGGGGACAAGGATGTGTCTTTTACAACATGGGACTGAAATGACTTTATACTCTACATTAAAGTGCAAACCATGAATGATATCGGTGTCATGCATAACCTTGGGAGGCTGCCCAGAGGTCTTAGCACTTAAGTCAGGTCAGCTATTTCCTATCAGTTCATCACCTGTAATATTGCTGAGACATCATTTAGTGTTTGAGAAGCATCAAGTTTAAAAGAAAGTTATTGTCAAATGTAGACTACTGTTCTGACAGAAAAGAGGTTAAAGAATACTGTCCCAAAATAAATACACACCCACTTATGACAGAATTATTTTGTGAAAAATGTAGACCTCTTCTTTTTAAAATGTTCTCATTATAATCATAGCTCATTATTCATTTAAAGCAATATATATTTGAAGAAATAACTTCTACACCCCAAAAAAACTCCTGAAAAACAAAAAGCCAACATTTACACATCAATCTGTTCAGTCTCTTTATTCCAATTTATTCCACGGCCGTCCAATAACACTTAACGCTCATGTGAACAAGAACAAGTATTTGCTCTGTTACCTCTCAGCTAACTGGCATTAGGAAGTCGTCTCAGTTTACAGCAGCATGCAGCACACTATCTTTTGGCTGGATCTCTGTGGTGTTTAACAATGTGGACTGCTCTAAATCTTAACACTCTAAACACTGTATTTCACCCACACTGGTGTGTTGTAGAGAATACTATTTTGTTCTTATCTCCAAATTTGAATAAAAAAGAATGTATATGGATCAGATGAGCTTGATGACATGATCCACATATCTTAGCCACAGCACAGTGTCGTAAATGTGGGACAAGAAGGAAAAAGGGTCATTTTTTTCTTTTGTACACTTGACATATAAAATAAAATACCTCTTCTGACATCATGCCTGTGTGTCTCAGATTTATGGCGGATAATGCTGCAAAACATAAACATTGAGATGTGTGATTTGAAATGATGAGGAGCAGGAGAGATTGTGAAAACAAATGGTATCATGTCATATTACATTTCTACCAGGTTGTATTTGTAGGTGCCTGTAGTTCTCTGCTTTGCTCAATAGGAGGCAGTGTTGATCTAAAAGTTAGTGTTGAACGCAGCAGGACAGGTTTGGGTGGGGAGAGTGAGATTAGATTTAACAAATAAGAAACTGACAGGTGGGGGTAAAACAATATTTCAGGGGTGGTGACCATTTCATTTTGGCCAGTAGTGGCATATTAAACAGCATTCAATTTAATATCAGATTTCTTTTACCGCACATCTCGAGTTTGGATGCAAACAGGACTTTAAAATCATAGGTGACAGTATGCCAGTAGCTTCCACCTAAACTAGGCTCCATATATTGGCCTGGTTTCATTGCGCATCTTTGTTTTGTGCAGGAAAAAGAGAATGACAAGCTGAGGTAGACAATTGAAGATTTAATTCCTTTTTTCACCATTTTACAGCCAAACCCTGATGTTTGAATGCTACATAGAAAAGATGAGGAAGCAGAGGAGGTTATTCACCTTTAGGAAATCTTCAAGATATCATATTAACAAGTGACTCTTAGCTCCATTTTCAACATCAGTGTTCTTGGTGAGTTGGTGACAATGTCTGTTAATGACATTTTCATGGCAACAAGAGAAGTATGTCAACAAAGTCGAACTATGTACTACATACTGTATGATGTGTGTGTGTGAGTGTGTGTGTGTACCATCATTGCATTTTTCTGACATTTCATCCGTCTTCTGCAGAACCTCAGGCACGATCAGCAACAACTTTGAGAGCAGCTGAGCAGAAGACAGGAGGAGCTAATATTGTAATAACTGAGTTATATTTCTGCTGGTTACGCTGGAAGAAGATTTAATACATAATTGAACAGCATTTTAAAATAACCCAGTCTGAGTGTAATACATTTCAGTGGTCTCCTTCAGAGTCGTCACATATCTCTTGGTGCATGGCCTCCTTCACTGGTCTTCTTCTTGTTCTTCTTCTCTCAGTTTAACTAATTATGTGACTGCTAATTCTAATCAGCTGCACCAGTGATGATTTAGGTGTGTGCTATCACAGTAAAGTGGATGAATACTTATGCAAACATGCAGTTTGTATTTGATATTTGGAATTTATTAGGGATCAGTTTTGTTTTTTTAACATTTTCCTCATCATTGCTGCCATCTTGAAAGTATCTCACAACATGAGAAGCCTTGTTAGCATTAGACCTCAAGCATATTTTAAATGCAATTAGTTATATGAGAAGTATGCCTGATGTGTACTGAGGCCTTTTGGTATCCAACCCCATACTCTCTGAAAAAAGGGTATCATATATAATATACAAAAACAGTATTTTACAATTTTTTATACATTGGTAGTGCAATTTTAGCCCAAAAAGACGACTAGACAAGACATTTAAATTTAAAATAACATATTTTCTACTTTTGGAATGTCGTGGTGCTTTGACGTCATCACCAAGCGACAATAAGAAAAGTAGATGAAGCTTCATTCATACTGCTGCTGGCACATCGAGCAAACCAGCAGGTATGAAATGTAACGAGTGGAAACCTGCAATGTATCATGTGTGCTGAATGGTGTTGGTTGGCACTATGGGGGAATGAAATATATAAACTTAAGTCTATTTGTTTGCCAAGTGATATGTATCTTGAGCGGTGTTTTTGGAGAGTAAGCGTTCTCGCTTTAGACCGGAAGCTAACGTTAGCATGGCTATAGATTTAGCTAGCTAGCTAGCGTTAGCTTGTTAGCACACGAAGTTGTCGTTAGTTTATGAAAGGCATAACTAACAATTTGGTGAAATCTTAAATATGTGATGTTAAAACTGGGCTAACTGTGTAGCCATGTGGTATACAGTCAGTTACGAAACACTATTACAATAACTTAAAATTGTTAAGTTATGCTGTACTACAGGCATAATGCACTTTAAACGGTTATGTTAGACACGCAGAAGAAAAGGATGGAATCAGTTCTGCAAACATACATTGGGCAAATACCTCTTTCAAAAGTTTAACACAATGAGTAGCAGTTCTAGAGCTTTTAAGAATTACTTTCAATCTCAATTTGTAAGCTAACATGGAGGAAAAATATTTTTAGTGCACAGAAGACAACTGGGGAAGAAAGTGTAATCAAATCAAAAGCTCCTGAACAGTTAGTGAATTGACCTTGTAGTGAGATTGTTTTGTTAATTGCTGCTTCCAATGTTTTGAATAAATTTCTTAAAGTTTATAGGTGTAGATGTGACATGGACTTGCTTTATTCTGTATGTCATTTTTGCAGGCTGAACAACATGGACTTGGTATATGGTCCATTGGGCCTGGGTGTAGTAGCAGGACTGGGCTGTGGGCTCCTGCTTGGTTGGCACCTTCGGGTTCACCTGGGCCCGAAATCCAAAAGCCTGAGTACGGCGATGGGGAACGGTTCTGGTGAAGCAACAGTGATGGGAGAAGGAGGCGAGTTCAAGATGATACTGGTGGTTCGAAATGACCTGAAGATGGGTAAAGGGAAGGTCGCTGCCCAGTGCTCCCATGCTGCTGTGTCGGCTTACAAGCAGGTTCAGCGCAGGAACCCCGAGCTCCTCAAACAGTGGGAGTACTGCGGCCAGCCCAAGGTGGTTGTGAAGGCCCCCGACGAGAACACCCTGATCGACCTGCTGGGTCATGCCAAAGAAGTGGGGCTTCCCATCAGCCTAATTCAGGACGCAGGAAGGACTCAAATCGCCCCCGGATCACGCACCGTGCTGGGTATTGGTCCCGGCCCAGCTGATCTGATTGACAAAGTCACTGGACACTTGAAGCTCTACTAGTTTGGGCTACCATGAGTTTATATTTTTACAAAATAACAATTGACTCAAATACATGTTAAACTACTTGATTTTTGTTGTGCAGTTTTTGGCACTTACATTGATCACATTTGTTGACTCTTGAATACCAGTAACGGCTTGATGTGTATTACTCTACAGCAGGAGTATTCAATTAAAATTCCAAAAGGTCCAGATTGAGAAAATCTCCTCGGGCAAAGGTCCGGAACATGACAATGTCAAACTTGAGATAGATAGATAGATATTTTCAAGAAGCCTAGTAGTAACACCGTATGTGTAGTCAAATCAAATAAAGTACACATCAATTATATTTTAACTATTATTATTCTCAGTTTCCAAATTTAACTGGATGGATTATAAATAATACATAGAAATACATAAATGTCCTCATTTCAAGTAAAATGAGGTCTGGATTAAAGAATAACTGACATAACAAAGCTTTTGAAAAATGTGCATCTTAAAATAAAGTAATTCATTTCAGAAAAATTAATTTCACTGAATTGTCCTGCAGCTTTAAATTCAGCTCATTCAGGTGTGAAGTGATGCCAATAAAAAGCCACAATATTATATTTTTCTCATCTTCTAACGAGATAAATTAGTGTGCATGGACTTTATCTGTAGTTATTAAACCACTTGTTTCAGCTCTATTCTCGCTGTTAACGTCAATGTTGGACAGCGAATTAATGTGTTAGGATTCTGATCATATTGGACTCTTAGGTTTATCCGTCTTCATTTCAGATGCGAGGATACGTTTGCTCAAAAGAGTTGTGCTTTGTCTCGTAGTGTCGCATCATATCACCGCTTTTAATAATCGTCACGGTCTCTGAACATATGAGACATACTGGTTTTAAACTGCCCGTGGGAAGAATTAACCTATACGAGTCTGTTCATTATTGGTTAAAGTCTCTGGTCTCGCGGACCACTTTTCCCTCTTTGGAGAACGTCATCTGAAATAACTTCTCTGACGTAATAATTCTACTCCGTTCTCTCTCGTCTCTCCCGTGTGTTTACATCTCACTCGAATCAGGAAACTTGTCAACATACTCATATTTGAACAAGTGCCGTAAAGGCTGAAAAAGCTGCGCCGGTTAAACTAGAGGCGCTCCCTCAAAATTTAATAATTCTCCATTATCTATAAGTTTTAGGTCCTGGGTCCGGATCGCGGTCTGCTTATTAGGGACCCCTGCTCTACAGCGATACTTGTGACAGCGGTAAAAACATCACAAACACTGGTCATGTTCAGTCCACCTATGTCTGAAGACATGATGCTCAGAGCAAACTGATGGGTATTGGTGAGCTCATCAGAATCCCAGCACAATAAAATAAGAGATTTTGACTTGACAAAGCAGGAAAAAACAAGGTGTTACTATTAACAATGGCTGAGAGCTGGTACGTAAGAGCAGTGCCCTAATGACTAATACATTAAGTGTTGAGACACCTTTGCTTATCTGCAATACACAAGTGTCCCAAAATCTCTTCATACAAGGAAAGACAAATCCTAATCCCACAAAATGAATTCATAAATTGTCAGTTATATTGCAAAGCTTTCATCTAATACAAAGAGGTCACTGAAATTAAGTTAGATCTGTTTGCAGTAGAGCTGGTTACATCAGTGTCATCAATAGATATTTGACTGGATGGCATTTGTATTTAAAAAAAAAATAAAATAAAAGTAAATATTTTTCCTGGTCTTAGATGCTGCAGTCTAGTTAACCATCCTGAGATAATTTGTTCCAGATAATCATATCCATGTCTTATTGTACATCTACTGAAAGTAATATTAAATCACAATCCTCCAGCTGTTGATATTAAAAATGTTACGAATGGCAGTAACTCACCTCAGATCTGCCTTTTTTCTAGTCTGCGTTACTCCTAGCACCCACTGATTTGTATCACCAGAAGGCGCTAGTACTACATCCTTACGCATAAAGTGAGCCAATGCTGCCGTTTAACTGACCCGAGCATAAGAAGATAGTAGACATCACACAAGGTAGATGAAGTAAGAGGACAATATGGCATCAAAAAAAAAAAAAAAGCATACAGCTGAATAAAGAGCTCTCGAACAGTCTCCATGAATGAGACGAAATAAGTCATTCCAAGAGTGAGTAATAAACTTTTCTGCAATATCAAACTGGACCACAAACTACAGCATCTCATTCATCTGCACATTACAGCCGATGGTCACTCTGCTCAGTATCTATCATTCCCATCAGAAGCATAACATCATGGCCCTTTAGTTAGGCTGAATGTGCAGCTATGTCAGTGGATGTAGTGTAAATGTAACCCACAGCTTCACTCCTGCACAGTACAAGTAAGACACAATCAGACCGTTCTTGACAAACAAGAAGCCTTTATTTTTAAGTGGAAAACAAAACCGCTGTTTCATTCATTAGGATCCTGATTATGCACAAAGTATCTCAAGTACACAATTTCAATCTAAGGTAATTTAGATAAGAATATAAATTCAAAGGAGTTAATGACTGATTTCCTGTATACACGCAAGCCTTTGATAAAAACTTCAAATTACCACAAGTCCTGTGATACGGTTTCTGAATTGGAGGAGCGGGTCAACTGAAAAGGTCAAAAGATAACCCTCAACAGGACACGAGGAGAATAAAGTTTGAAAAATCGCTCCTGCACACTAACAGTGATATCCAGCAGAAACAAACCGCAGCAGTAAGAGAGGGCATGTTAGTCAAACAGGTCTGCAGTCCCTCCTGAGGTGGAATGGTCCCACATTAGAGCAGTATTTAAAGCACATGGAAATATCGTCTGAACACAAATTTGTTTGGAGAGTCCTGCATAGGCTTTGCAGGGAAGAATCTAACTTTCCTGTAAATCGTATGTAAAATACTCTTGTGTTTTCTGTGTGTGGGGACATGACTGGTACAACGTAGTGTTTCAGGATTGTGGTGACTGAAGCGGCGGTCTCATGTTCAAATATAGAAGAACATAATAGCATTTTTTTGTGTCTGAATATACAATAATTAAATGCATTTTACAGTCGGACAGAAGAAGCTGCTCACACACATCAAGAGGAAGAGGTTCTACATTAATTTTCTTTTCACTACAGAGTGCAAATCAGATGCTTCACAACAGACCTTTTTTTTCTTTTACTGAGAAGAGGACTAGCTCTTCTCACAAGCCCCCCCCCCCCCCCATTGTACATAAACCCTTTCCCATTCAAATAAAATAGACAAAAGAAAAATTAATCTAGTCAATATGGAATGTGAGAAAATTAATCTTTGTGATTCAATCTTTTTCTTTGACAACAGAAATAAAACTGAGTCCTTCATGACAGTTTAAAAAGGGGTGCGAAAAAAAAAAAAAAAAAAAAAAAAAAAAAAAAAAAAAAAAAAAAGGGTGGTCTGTGTTATTCCCCACTCCCTGTGGGGGGGCAGAGAGGGACACTAATGGTCTGGTGAAGGACTGAGGGAGACGGATGGATGGTTGCTCCAGCCTGCATGTGGAGAGAAGGGGGCGGGGTCTTTACATGCCGTAGCCAAAGCCTGGCTGAGCTGGTGGCTGACTGTATCCTGCAGGCGCCTGGTAGCCGTAGCCGTAAGGTTGCTGAGGGACCACCGGTACGCTGGGGCCCGCTGTCAGCATCAACTGGGGCGTGCCTGCAAGAAACACACAGGTACGTTTCCAACATGCAACTGGTCTGTTTTATTCTAACCACAGCCACAGTTCTGATATAAACTCTAAAGATTTGGTCACAGCGCATCCTCATTAGTTTGTTGATATTTGTTCTTATGTGGTGAACCATGTTGTTTCCTTTTCAGCTGTGGTACTAAAAGCAGCCGTTACCAATCACTTTGATGAACGCACAAAAAATTGTAAAATACCGTAATCTCATTTATAAACACCCTGATATTATTATATTACAATTAAACATATACGTTTTTCAAAAGGCTTGTAAAACTAATACATATTTTATGTTATAGAGCAGCTATACATTTAGTTAATTAATGAATTAATAATTATTTGAATACGTTTTCAGGGTCTTCAATGTATTCTGATACAGATATGGAGGGAGGCCTGCTGCCTCTGCTTTTGATCACAGTGAAATGGACACGAATGTCACAAGAGGACTTACCATAGACGATGGGTTGCGTCTCTGTTGCCTGCTCCTCCTCTTTCCTTACAGTCTCTGAGGTTTCTAGTTTATCTACCTGCAAAGCAAAGAAACACGAGCATTCAGAGAAAAGCCACAACAATTAACGACTAAGCAACACACTAATAAACAAGTTGAAAAACCCCATGTAAACTCATTAACTGATCTGTGACGACTTTTCTGACGAGGGATGCTCATGTGGGCTCATGTACGCAGATTTCGCACAGCAGCAACACAAAATAAAACCCGACTGACAGGAACAAGACAATTTCAAGTGATTGAACCAGTGCCATTTGTGTAAGCTTTTGACATTTTGCACACAGTATGCTGACATTTCGACAGTTTGTACTGAATATAAGCGCGTCTACTAGCAGTACAAGTCAAACTAGTAATATTAAATGAGGTGAAAGTTAAACTAATCATTTTATTTCCTCTGTTGAACCGTCTGGTTGGCCTGGCTGACAGTAACCATGAAAGCCGCCAATTCTTTAAATAAATAAAGAGACAACACTAAGAAAAACAACAGGCAGCAAGTCGGATGCAGCAATATGCAGAATGTACCCATCAGGTCAACGGGTGAGAGAGCAGTAGCACCTGGATGCAGTTATATTTGCAGAGTTAAAAGTAAAGGCTTGCTCAGCAGTGCACTCTCACATCTTGTCTCGATGCATTTATCATTCAATTTCTCCATGCCTCTTCAGAAAAACAGCAGCTCTTTTTTTTTTTAAATTTTTTTTTAAGTTCTCTGTGACCAGAAACAGTGTCATGCTCTTTGTGTTACACCGCCGGCAGTGAGTAAGAGGCTGCAGCACTGAGATGCAGTGTGGGAGGAGAGAGGAGGGCGAGTCTCAGACCAGGTGCTCCCTGGCTTTTCTACAGGAAGTCAGGCGACAACCAACAGCCTGCTGCTACGCATCAGCCAGAGACGTGATGGACATGCTTTTATCCTCTAAACCCTTTTAAGGAACGTACAGTGTAGCTTCATATTGTGCAGTGTCAGCATCTGTGAGGAAATACACTTTTACGTGAAGTTGCAGAGAAGTTATTGTACACGTTGAAGCCTCTGACCAGATTAGCATGTTGAGGTTGAACCTTTCCGTTTCCTTACAGAGGCACTGTAGTTCATTTCAAATATGATATACAATAACACCTGGTGTATTTCAGATAGTTGATTAAGCATGCAAGTTAATGCCAAAATGCGTCTGATGTTAATATAGTGAATACGTAATCTCCAATCCTGTATTGTTGCAGCAGACGGCTACAGATTCACTTCCTCACACTTAGTATTATTAGGGACTACACATATAGAAAGTTCCACAACAACTACAACTTCAGCTTGAAAGGTGTCTCAGTGACCGTGTCAAAATGAGAGTGGAGCTAAAAACCATGCACACTCGAGGCTGCAGTCTTCCGAGCTAAATACTTTGAGATCAAATACAGAGCATTTAGCTTTCACCTGTTCATTTACCGCATCAACCTGGAACAGAAGAGTTGCAGCATAGGAAAACATTAAAAGGCTTTCCCTGTAAAGGAATTTTGGTAAACAGTCAACTATTGGAAAGAATTTTGAGTACGGAAAATAGTAAAAATGTTGAATTTGTCAACATGCCGTGTATTCGGACTATTTGTCCTTTAAACATATGGTTTTATCAGCTACAGTTTTGTAAACTATCTGGTTTATGGATCAGACTCAAGAAACCCAAAGGACCAAAAAGTGAAGAGATGACAATTACTTCATTTTGTAGTTTGAATAAATGATGCTGCACATAATCAGGCCTAATATCAGATAATCCATTAAAAATGAACAATCATTAATCCTGACTGCACTGTTCAGAAAGTTAAGCTGGTTTTGATTCCTTGCCTGCTATCGGTCACGATGCCCTGATAGGAGAACCTGCATGAATCCTTTTAAAACAACTTTATGTCTCAGTTCAGAGCTGACCCACCTTGCTGAGGTACTCCCTCATGACCTGAATGAAGTACGGCATAGAAAAGTCCATGATGTTGTGCCTCCAGGCGGTCTCCAGCACCACGTCGGGCCGCAGCAGGTCGTAGCAGGTGAACAGGCAGGCGGCGAAACACTCCCTCTTGTCCTCCTGGAGGAACCAGGACAGCAGCTCCTCTGCCAGCTCGATGTCCTTGGACTCAGACGCATACTGCATGGCATCCTGCGGGGGAGACACGGCACACACGGGTTCAGGGCTGGTCTGAGCCAAATCTGAGCAGTGTATCAGAAACATTCGCAATGAGAGCAAAGTGAATGTTCCAAGAGGAAACAAACACCTTATAGAGCTTGTCCTTCTTGCAGAGCTCCACACTCTGTTTCCAGCGGTTGTTGCCCTTGAAGAGGTAAGCTGCGATTCTCCTGAACTCGATCAGCTCGTGCTTCTCCAAGCGCTGGGCCAGTGAGATGTTGTCAAAGTTGTCGTAGGCATCTATTGATGTCCTCAGTGCCTAATGAGTGCGACGGGAAAAAGGGGAGAACGTCAAATCAAAGAATAACGACGTGTGTGAAATGAAAAGATGAAACAAAATACAGTTGCACCGTCAAAGGCTCTCTCACCTGATAGTCCTCCTCTGTGATGAAGAGGTTGTTAAGTGCTTCATTGACTGATTTGTTGTTGTGGTTCTGTACTGACCGCAGGTAGGGTTTGACCAGAGGCAGCTGTTTCACCTGTGGACACACGTGTACATTCACCATCGCATTAGCATGAGTTTACATCCTACATTTTAACTACATTTCTCGAAAATCTACAAATTCATCCTTTCTGTCCACTACCATTGTGTAAATATTAGGAGTTGGGTGCATCACGATTAACAGTTGGTGGCACTAATTCTCATTGCAGAAGAAGAGGACACAACGAGACGTTATTAAAAGAACGTCAGACAAATCTCAACCGGTGGAAAAAGTGATGAGAATATGATAAATATGTTTGTTTAATGTACTAGTATGAGGAACGTTACAGTACTTGTTGGTCCACACAGACTTCCTTGTAGAATTTCTAGAGATTTTGAATATGCAAATTGAAATTGTGCATAAAAATAGGTTGATAGTAAAAACACTCAATCAGGAAGTTTATGTCACAGCCCTTCTCCCATCATAATGAGATTAAAGTGTACCTTGCTGAAGTAGTTGACGGCACGGGAGTGGTCCAGTCTGGGGGAGAGCACTATGAGCAAATCATTCAGTAACAAGGGCTTGAACTCCAGATAGAACTGGGTGGCTTTGTAGTACAGCTCCACGTTGGCCACCTACACAGTAAAAAAGACACTAATGAGCATAAACACTGGAGCGGGAAATACACTGCAAAACGAGCCATGATGATAGTTCTGCAACACTCGAAGAAAAAGCCAAATACAATGAGACAGTTGGGTACGTCACAATAAAAAAAATGATATTTACAATTTAAATTTTGACAACAAGTCGAACTGCACCTTGGTGATTATGTCTTTGAACTGTCCCTCCTTCCAGGCATCTGTCGGGTGGGTCATCATGGTGATGATGGCGTTGTCAAACTCCTCGTACTTGTCGTACAGGAAGACCAGCTCGGCCCACAGGTGAGCCTGCTCCGCTGCTCTCAGGACCTTCGGGATGTTAACTCTGGACCAGAAGAGCTCCAGATGCTCCCTCATCTTCTGGGGCTTGAACTTGGAGTAAAGGATGGCCAGCTCCGTGAACATCCCCATGTGAGCGCGCTCCAGGCCCAGGGCGGCCTCCAGCATGGTGATGAGCTCCTCAAAGTAAGCGCGGTCCTGAGAGAGAAGAGGGAGGATGGAACGTGGTAAAAGTGTGTTCATGGAAGTACGTAGGATAAGTCATAATAGCTCACGGGGTGCTGAAAACGCAAACACAAAAAAGAAAAATCTTACTTGGTAGTAGTTGATCAGCTCCTCCAGCTCGTCAGCGTGAACCACGATGTGGAGACCACACATCTGGGCGAGTCTGAACTCCTTTCCGTCCACGCAGGCGAAGCACACCTCTTTCCAGGTGCGGGTGCTGTTGGCCTTGCGGGCGCCGTCCACAGCGGCCTGGTACTCCCCGAGGTGCACCAGAGTTGAAGCCAGACGACCGAAGTTGGAGACGTTGTTGTACAGCAGCTTAGCGGCGTCATACATTTTCTCATCATAGCAGCGGTCACCAACCTACATAACAGATACAATAAAGACACGGTATTCATTTAAGACCCAAGAGCGTTTTCTCAGAGGGTTGTATGAGAGCAAGGCTGACCTGTTGGATGTGAGCATTGTTGGGCCCGTTGATGAACTCTTCCAGCTCAGCCAGGCGATTGGTTTTGGCTAAGGCAAAGATGAGCTCCGTCTCCACGTAGGATTCACGGGCCTTCTTACGAGCCATCTGAAGGAATTTGACCAAGTCCTCCCAGTTTCCTGAAACACACGGACAGCGATATTAAGTTGCTGGTGTGTTTCTACATTAATCAAGTTAATCAAGCTTGTTTTTATTGAGAATAGCAGCTAACGGAGCGCCGCTAATTCGGTTATAAACCAATTTAATTTCCTCTAAAATTTCAACCGAGTCTGGTGCTTTTCTTTTCTTACTTGAGCTCAACAAGTCTCCTTACCGCTCTTATCAGCAGCCTGTACCACCTCCATGTAGGCAGAGGGATCATCGGCTTTGATGTAGGAGTCGATGGCCTCTTTAACCAAGTCCTTCTGCAGCTGAGCTTTGGCCAGCTGGCTCCACACAGCCGGCTCATTGCAGCGTTCTGCAAACTCATAGGCCCGGTCCAGGTTGCCAATATGTTCGATCAGCACCTAGATTAAAAACAAAACAAAGACCATTAACGATCAACACTTCTTTAGTCGATAAGGCATTGCTCTAGCTATTTAAGAGCTAATGACTGACCTGCACTGCAGAGGTGTTGACGTCAAACTTCTTGAAGATGGCGAAGGCCTCCTCGAAGAGCTCGTTGCTGATGGCGATGTTGGCGATATCGGGAGCATCATAGTTGTCTAGCCTGCTGATGTACTCCATCACACGAGTACGGTCGGCTTTGATTGCGGTTAGGATCAGCAGGTTCTGCAGATTTCTGTGGGGAGAAAGGAACACTTTAATTTTGCTATTTAATTTGGAAATGACATAGCAAGACATCCAAAAATGTCACAACTAATCACCTGTGTTCACTGAAGACCGAGTTGTCCAAAACAATCTTCTCCAGCAGCTCGATGAGCTCGTTGGGCAAGTCTGCGGTCATGAAGGCCTTGACTGTGACGGAGACCTCCTCTGGGTCCTGGGTTTCGGACAGTGCTGTTTGCACCACCTGAGGGCCAAGGAACAGAAGCTTAGACAACGTCAGGCAGTTGCATCAACTAGGATGAGACTTGTTTTGCGTGTACTCTACCTGGTCAATGAGTGGTCGTCTGAAGGGGTTGCTCTCCAGCAGCACGCTGGCCCACAGGTCAGGGTCTTTGCGGCGCACCAGGTAGCGAGACAAGCTCTTGAACAGGGAGTTCTCATTGCAGACCTGATATTAAAAGATCATCAATTACAATTCTTCCTGCTACAGTGAAGGCAGTTTAAAGTACTACATTAAAAAAAAGGAGGCGAACTGAAACATTTGGATACACTGGTGAGAGGCAGTAGAAAAGTTCATCCTCACATTGATCAACTCCTGGTCACACTGTCCTCTCTCGTAGGCCACACAGGCCAGGTGGGGGTCTCTCTTCTCGCAGTACTTTCCCACCACACGGCTGTCGTAGAACGGGTTTTCCCTCAGGAAGCGCTCAGGGTTGTTGTTGCTGTCAATGTAGATCTTGGCCAGAGCATTGTGGGTAGCGGGCTCCTCACAGCCCTCGTGGATACGAGACTCCAGCCAGGGCAGCAGCAGCTTCAGTCTGTAAGGGAAGAGGGATGTCAGCACGTTCTTAAGTAAGATCCCGCAGTAGATTACCGTCATCAACATTATTTAAAAATCGCTGTAACTTGTTACTTCCACTACAAAATATGTTTAACTAAAAGGTAACTCTCCTGTTAATTAAATTAAAAAAAAAAATATATATATATATATATTCCTGCTAATTGTTTTTTTTTGATTGCTGAAAATTAGACTAATGGCAAAAAATCCTGTTTTAATCTGATATGCATTAGCTGCCCATTTCTAAGGAGATGAATGAATAATCAGTGATTTTTAATATCACACAAGTCATTAGAGAAAGTCATAATGCAACACTGTTTATATTTCAAAGCTAAATTGTCGGTCATAGAAAAGCCAGCCCAAATTTCAAATACTCAATCATCTCGACCATCTGGTGTTTCAGACAAAGCTGCAACAACAGTTTCTCTCCCGATAATTAAACTTTTTGTAAATAGAAGTAAAAACTTATCACCCTTACCTGGAAGGACAAAATTACTTTTGGAGTTGTAAAGTTTAGAAAGGTGTAGGTAGAATAGTGCAGCACCTGTTTCTCTTTTCCACCTCGGCGACCAATTCATCAGTAGAGAACTGTCCCCTGACAACCAGGATCAGGCTCTTGATGACATCCTCCGAGCAGTCCACGTCCAAGAGACCACCGATCACGACAGGCAGACGGCTAGGATTCACCTAAGACACAAATTAAACGATAAATCTCATCTTATTTCTGAAATACAATGATGTACAATCGTCATGATGCATTTGAAAGCCGTACCTTCTGAACATAGATCTCAATGTACTTCTGCAGGTTGTTGCGGTACAGGTAGAGGACCAGGTCGTGGACAAAGTCAAAGCGGTCACAGACGATGATGAGTGGCAGCTGGTCGGTGAGTTTGGCTTCCTGTCCGTCACAGAGAGTGGAGGGAAAGATGCCAGGTTCAGTAAGATAACACAACAGCTCTATACAAGCCACAACACCAACAAAGCTTGGTGCATCTTCTACCGCTGCACAGAGAATGAATTTACATGTATTTTGTTAATAAAAACAGACATTTATTTTACTGCAGGTATGACAATACTGTACTGTGTAAGATGGTCAGACATTCATCAGAGTCACTGATGAAATTAAATTTCAAATATCATTTTCCAGCTACGTCAACCGTCCTTTCACAGCAGAGTCGCAGAACAAGACCTCGAGATAGTCTACGGTGGCTTTCTTCCTCGAGATGCACTGATTGCAACGGTCTTGGCAGATTCAGATTCTTCAGTCTGACCCAGAGACGCTCACATTTCGTTTTTTGCAAGTCCAAGTCAAGTCTGTTTTGGTTGTAATGCGTGTTCTATCATCAGGTGCATGACATCCAGTCTGCTTAGAACACTGCACAGCTGTATCTAAGGAATGCAAAGCATGTGCTTTATTATTACCACTCCTTTCCCATTAGCACACAGTATCATATACATTTGACCAGCACAGAATCTTCTATATCTGGGACTGGCACCGGTGACCGCTGATCAAGCTGAAAATTGTCAGATTCCGGTCACCAGACGGTCGATCGGTGCATCTCTATTTCTTACTTACTGGCAGACAGAGAGCTGCCAGTTGTCAGGTCAACACTACACAGCACTGACCACTAGTACTACACACAGACACCTCCAATGTCTTCAAATATGGAGTGCAGGGAACTAAATTGTTCACTCATGAACTGCAATTACACACAAAACATCCAATGAATGACTAGGACTACATAACTATGTAGTATGGGTGTATGAATCGTGGTGTATAAGCATATACACCTCCATACAAATCCCAATTTCAATCCTGCACCTGCAGTTTAGGAGTAGGGGTGAAAAAAGAAGAAGGGAGAAGTCCTGTACTGTGGGGAAGGATAGATTTACCTGATACATGTCCTGCCATTCCAAAGACAAAAGAGGAAAAGCACAAAAGATAATTCACTGCTGGGGAACTACCAGTGACAGTAATAATTTGCTAAACTATAGAAAGGGGTCAAAATTTTAATGAGCCATGTGACACTTTTCCTTCAATATGTAGAAAATGGGATTTGAGACTGGGAATAGAGATTTTTTTTAAGTGCAACACTTTTTTCTTAAGACCACCTAATACTGTGAAAAACTGTGATGGTTCAGATGATTTAAAAAGCAAAAAAAAAAAAGCAAGAAAGCATATCAGGAACAGAAAGATAAGTTGTATAAGGGGAGGGAGAGCGACCACATTAGAAGAAAGGACCAGTAAAGAAGAGACTTAAAATGTCCAGCTGTCCCTAACCCTTTACCTTGAGGAAGTTCTTAACGCGCTCGGGGTCGTAGCAGTTGCTCTCTCTACAGATCCTCTCCACCTCTTTGATCTGGCCCGTCTTGCAGGCGGCCTGGATGTATTTGAAGTGGACTTCAGGGTCCTGACTGAAGTTCACGATCGAGCCCAGGAAGTAGAACAGACCTGAGAGACACACACGGTCACTTATATTAAGCTTCTGCAGCGTCACCGATCTAATGATAGCGGTATGGATCCAGCAATACATCCTAAAAGATATAACTGACATTAAAAGTGTAGTGCCATGACGGCTGTTTTGCTCTTCCCCAATTAGCTTACTGAACCTTTATGCTTCATTATTCCAGTAATAGTAGAGGTGAACTTAATCACCTCCAGGCCATTCTGCACAATCTATTGATTGTCCCAACTCTGCTGTGGCCTACATGTCTAACTGATAGTTAGGGGACATCTAACTGGGCATGAGGGAATGGCTGCATTCAAACAAGTATTTCATTACTTTTTTCAGTGTCCATGAACTTGAATTTTCTTTACACATAATTTGTATGGGAATGTGAAGGATTCTACAGGCAGCATATTACAACACATAATTACAGTAATGTAATAGACAATTTGCATGTATCTATCAATTGTTTATTATCTCTAAAACAGAGTTTAGCAAAGTACTTGACAACGATGGATCCCATAAACACTCATCTGTTCGACAAATATAATAGATCAGTCATAGTCAGAAGACACACACACCAAGAACACTCTGCATGCAAAATAACATAATACATGCAAGTATACACAAACACTAATCTAAGAGCTCATATCATATGTTTTTTCATATAACAAGAAAGTTTAATAAGAAGTGTTTCACTAAAGAAAGATCGAGAGAAGCAGTATGCCAGCGCTAAGTTTGGGATCTCACCTTCAAAACTCTTGAAGGACTCAAAGAGCTCAGTGAGAGACTGTGTGGTGAGCTGTTCGTGGTACTTGGAAGCCACCTGGACACAGATCTGCAGGTTCTGGCGGATGTTGGCCGTCAGCATGGCCCTGAGGCACTCCAGAGAGTCCTCCACTGACAGCGAGCCAAAGAAGTTCACCAGCCACTGGAGGTATGAGGGGGGAGTGATAGTTTAACTCATAGGTTGGACACTATTTGATAGGAATGAAAAACAGCCTCAAGTTTAAATTTAATTTCACTCGGTCAGTAACTGAAGCCTACCTCTGGGTTGAGCAGGTGCGTGTGCACCACCGCGCGCTTGATGTCATACAGATCGGTGTAGTGCTCCAGCGCCCTTTGCAGGAGTCCTGCCTTCTCGCACAGCTGGGCGATGTGGGCACGATCGTAGTTAGTGAACATCTGGTTGCCCAGGATTGCATCAGCAACCTGCAAACATGACAACGCAAGAAAGAAGTTAGAAATAAACTCACCCCAGCTCTATTATTGGGACTCCTTAAAGTAAAGTCTGTGTCGATGTGTTCACCTGTGGGGCGTGCATGAGGTTCATCTCCAGCAGGCGCGTCTGCAGTGGTCCTTCTGAGGGTCTGTTGTTCTTCAGAGCGTCCAGGAGGAATGAGGTGCACTGCTGGATCAGGTTGTACTCCATGAATACATCCACGATCTGGACAGACACAAAGGAGAGCAAAATTGACTAGCTGCAAAAACCCAGACAAGAAAATGACTTGTGAGAACCTTTCTTTGAACAAAATAAAACAACTGCCCTGTAGCCATTGGTACACGACACATTCGTCCAACTTAAGCATAACACTCCTGCCACAGTCTCCTACAGTTCTACTCCACTGACATGATTTTACTTGATACAAGGGAAGATGGCTGAATACAACACATTCCCTCTTCCAAAGATTTAAGAAAGTCTCCAATGCAACGTGTTTTACTCTTGTTACCCGCTAGTACAGCGCTCGAGGCTACACAGAACGCTGTGTCAGCAGCTGGCACTTGCAGTGCCGTGTGTCTACAGTGGCGGGAAGTAAAGGAAGAGGTGAACTTCCTTTATACTACAGGATAGCTGAGGTTCACAGATGTTGGCATGTCATGTGACTCAGTCAAATACTTTGTCAAGTTTCAAGGAACAGTAGACTTGGAGGTTAGTGCGAGACAACTTTTTTATAAAGTAAAATTGTGAGCTTACATCCCAAGAGTCTGCAGTTCTTTATAATTAGGAAGTACTTTATTAGCAAAATTAAAAGTTTTCCAGATGGATCAGTGGAAAACCAGCATCCCTTCCTCTGACCTGTGTGATGTCAGCCAGTGGCTCTTCATCCTGGACCAGCATCTGGGCAAACTGCAGGCCTTGTTCTGGGTTGATCCGCATCACATTCCTGAGCAGAAAGATCCAGTCAGGAGTATAGCCCACCTGGAACAGAAACAATGGATACATCTACATTATAATCAAGTCTTATATTCACTACACTTTATGGAGACGCACATCTTTATTGACAATATACTTGAAAACTACATCATTGAATTAGGCATTAGGGAAGGCTTTCTGTTTAGAAATGCATTTCACACAGTCCGCTCTCTCCTTTATTGGCCATGCATTTCAAACTTAAAGCGCTCAGACATCCTCTCAGACAGACGTACCTTCTTGGCGTACAGGACGATCTTGGGGAACTGACCAGTCTCTGCAAAGCACTGGATGACTTTGCTGGGGACGTTGGCCCTCAGGTAGACGCTGAGTGCCAAGGTGGGATCCACTGCCTTCACCAGGTCACCCAGTTCCTCCGAGCACTCCAACTGAAACGTAGGACAACTAACATCAGCATTGGAAGCAATTCAGGACAATTATAGCGGTATCGTGTCAATATACATAATGAAAACACACCCAGACCTTCAAATGAAAAAGGAGAGCCTACTAAGGTTAGGAAAATGAATAGCAAGTACAGTAAATGAATGGATGATTTAAAAAAATTAAAATACACAAATATATGCTGAATACAAAACTTGTGAAAATTTATATTTATATGAAATTATATCCCCCATCACAGATTCTGTTGTTTACCATTGTAGCACTACAATCTACAGTTTCTAAGGACAACGTCACAAATTCCTGACATAACGGATGTTCTCACATGATCCAATAGAATAGGCGAGTCACATAAACAAACAGCCAACTCAGGAAGAGCCTCTTCCTGTGGCTGGAGATCAGCAATACCTTGTCTTCCTTCAGCCATTTCTCCAGGAGCTGCTTTCGGCCCTGCTGGAGGACTGGCCTGCAAAGCTCAAGGGACTCAAACTTGTTGAGCTGACCCTGGTCCAACAGGATGCCGAAGTACTGCAGCAAAGGGGAGGTCTGGCCTGGCTGAGTTGGAACACCCTGGAAGCGACGGATGGTGTCTGGGGTTCGCAGGATACCCTGAGAGGGGGAAAAATCCACTGAAGGTGAGGGGAGATCTAAACGACTGATAAACGGCAAAACAAGTGGGAAGAATATAATGCAATCCAACACTGCAGTAAATACAACCATGTGGACTCTACACTCCTTTTTGTTCAGACTGTGTCAGAGTGCTGTTGATTGGTCCCATGCTAACAGGATGAGTACCTTTGGTGCATTGGCAGCAACCTTGGCGGCCTCGGAGTAGTTGGCCGCAGCAAACAGGTTGTTGAACTTGCGTGCAAAGAGCTCTTCACCACCGGCGAGGTTGTTGCGGACAGCTAAGCGGAGAGCCAGATCTGGGTTCTGGAGCACGTTAGTGATGTAGGGTATGATGTTTTCCTCCTCCACACAGACTGACAGCACCTGTGTTACAGGGAAAATAGAGAATGTTGTAGTACAGTTCACTAGAGACCAGACACTGCAATCCTGCTGACAGAGTTTAGCTCTTTGTTTGTATAAATCTGATGGAAAACACCACATTTCTGTTTCCTTCTTTTGTCTGTAGTTTGTCTCAGTTCAGTATCATCCACTCAGGACCTCTATCTGTAAAGGTCTGTCTAAAGTAAATGAATCTGCAGCCAGTCAAGGCATGACTCTTATATACAAAGCATCATGTCAACGTCAATGAAATCAAATGCACTGCTTCCTAACCCCCACAATGGCTCCGACTTAAAGCTAGGCTTACACAGATAGGTGGTCTTTTTTATTTGAACTCATCTTAGATACATCTAAACTAGGCTGGCATAAATCAACACATTCCTTATTCACATCCTGTGCCAGAAATTAGCAGAGTGGGCAGGCTCAGCTGAATGCAACTGTGGGCAATAGCACTAAATGCCATTAAACGCTGCCTGGCCCTGGGTTGTGGCTGCTGAATGCAAATGTATCATTAGTGGGTCAGTGTAACGGATGGCTTTTGTGAGCAGTCTGGCAACAGAAACAGAAAGGAGAATGAGTCGAATGAAAAGAGCAGGGCGGAGGATTGGGGAGGGGCGAAAGGAGAAAGACAGCCAGTGTTGGCCCCTCTACAAACAAGCCCAGCAGGTCAGTGCCCCCAGCTTTTAACACGGATGACTAGACCTCATTCTTCCAGCCACTAAAGCAAAGTCACTCACTGACTCTAATGTGGGTCGGCTAATTGGAGGTAGGCTGGTTGAAATAAAACATGGACAGAAAAGACGGGAGTAAAAATAGGTCCCGTAGAGGAGATTCTGTGTTCTACTCAGTATGTACGCCAAGTGTGGTCAGTGAGGATACGGCACCTGGAAGAGATGACCAATATTTAAGTCAGGAATGATAAAGAGAAAACAAGGCAGATATAATAAATCCTCTGGACAAGTGAGCCAATACTCAAGTTCATTTAAAATGTAACATGCCATTTAAATTATCAGAGTCTGATGGAAAGAAAGTTAAAAAAAAAAAAAAGAGACAAGCTTGCCAGAACAACTGTTCTCAACAACAGAGCACCAAGAGTCATATGACACATGAACTGTCGCATCAAGTGATATGCTGGCCCAGACACACACACACACACACACACACACACACACACACACACACACACACACAGAAGAGTAAAACTACGAAGAGACAAGGTGGAGGTTCTGATTGGACGAGAGGACCAGCACTAAGAGGATTCAGGGCACCAGGCTGTGCCTCCCTCTTGACATCATGTGCTGATGCGTGGTGGGCCCTTACCCCCCCCTCTTGCTTGTTCATTTTCTCTCATTCCTTCTCTGCTTGGTGTGCAGCAGTTCTGCAAGGCAGCTATCACCACTGCATGTCGATGTCAGGCCAGGTCCGACACATACACACTGCCCAGTCTGAGTCACAACATCAGAGATCCTGACGCTGCGACTCATAAGCAGACACTGCCAAGTCCATAGCTACCAATTAGAAACGTCCTGACAGCTACAGGGAACCAGTTAAGGCAGCGTCCAATAATACTGGAGAGACTGAAGCGTTCAAGTGAATATCAGACACTAAGTCGTAAAAAGGATTCAAACAAGGAGTCTTATGTTTAAACTAGTACCCATCTTTTTCTTGTCCAGCCATAACATCAACATCCTAGCACCTGACCTCAAAGTGGGGTTATGGTGGTATGTTTTTTCTCACCGCTGTGACAGCAGGGTTTTACCCCCCAGTGGGTTTTGCTTACAATTACCAAAGTCCTGTAATCCCACAACAGAAACATTAGCAAATATTAGATTAAAAAACAAAAAGAAATCGCCTCATTTGGTTAGATTTTGTTAATGCAAGTGCTTATGTTGCTTGTTGACCAAAGACAGTAGCAGATTTAAGAGGAATGTATTGGAAAAGCATTGTATTAATGTATGACTAAGTATCAGGTACCAAGTGGTGGCCTATTATCTCTCAGATCACTACCAGAAGTGTTTGTGTTCATGTGACTTGTGGAGACACAGATACGCACTTCACTGCGCAGCCATACAGCTAGATCTCTGTCACCGCCTCAGATCAGCTTTCCTCCCTTCGCTCAATTATTCATTTGGTGTGTGGCCTGGCTGGAACATTATTAATCAGCTGGCTGGATCCAGTTCTCCTCTCTGGTTCAGCTTTACAAAAGCAGTAAGACAACCTTCTCCCGTGTGTGTGTGTGTGTGTGTGTGTGTGTGCAACCCTACACCTTGGATTATTTATAATGCCTGCTGGCAAAGTCTGAGCCTGCCTGATGACGACAGACAAACAACGAGTTGTTGTTATTTCCCCATGCAGCAACTGATGATGTTGTGGTGGTTTACATTCACATCTGTGTCAGATTTCTTGTACACATGTTTGCTGATGACATAAGGGGTGCATGATAAAGAAGTGGTTCTGCTGTGGCTGTGTGTTAGAGGTTTAGAAAAATAGTTGGTTTCCTCACCAGAATTTTACAGTGACATGAACAACACATGGAAATGAAATGTATGTTTCGAATAGCTGCCTAGAGCACAGGTCGACCTTCTTACCTGTCCCTTCCTGTTGACCCCGATGATGCCTGCGGTGGCCTCATGTGGCGCAGTAACAAAGATGGTCTCTCCGCTGATGCGGTTCATGTAGATGCAGGTGCCCGTCTCCAAGTCATACAGGTGAATGTAGCCATATTTGGTAATGAGGAAAACCACATCTTGCTTGGAGCTTATCTGTCAAAAAACAAAGATGAAGTATAGAGTCTGTAAATCACATTATGGTTTTAAAGAAAGACCTCATGTAAACCCATGTAGCTTTATCAGCATACTGATTTCACGTTGAGCACGGGCCACTTTGTATTAGGTGCAACAGCCCGTTTGAAGTAGTTTGCTGTGTGGTCCAGCAGAGGGCATTCTTAAAAGCTTGACCTATTGCATGCCCTGTTGACCCATCAGTAAACTAAAATGATGAAGAAAAACGGACGACACTATTGCGCAAAGCCAAGGTTATCGCATAATCAGGACACCAAATGATCTAAGATGCAATGTGTGGAAATATTTTGGCAAGACATGGCTGTATGCTGACTTTATAAAAACAAAATGACTGCCTTTGCATTACGATCTATGTGTTGCCTTCTAATGAATTAAAAGGGAATTACATGTTCGTTCAAACTTGACATTTTGAAGAAGTGGCAGCCCCAGTCTGATTCAATTCTGGAAGTATGCTTCATACCTGCATGGCCACAGGGAAATCGTTCTGCGCTTCTGGAGGGAAGAACACATCCACTGCCTTCTTTGGAAATGGTTGGTTGCCAGTTGGTGGGGTCCCCACTTCAATGATATGCAGCTGCGTCAAAGAGAAAAAAAGAAAAGAAAAAAAAAAAAAACACGAGTGAGAAACTCAGGATTTGCAACGAGAATGCCAAATGGCATTAAAATCCTGTTTCCCCTAGTATGCAACACCAATCACCTTCCCTCCAGCCTGCCCTCTGACAGCAAAGCAGAACAAAGTGGACTCCTCTGTATTCCCCTCCATCTTGAACTGGGCGAAGCTGGCGGCATGGCCTTCAATGGGCTGAGAAACCTTTCTGTCAACAGAGTACAGCTGCATGGCTCCAACCACCCGATTTTGCTGAAAGGTAAAACAAACATTAATATGTCTAATAATATACATACTAAACCGACTGGCTAACCAGTGCTTAAGCTACGGCGTATCGATGGTTACTTATAAAGGCAAACAGGCTATCACTGTATATTCTGTGTGAGGAAGAACCGTCTCAATCTTAACTAAATATATTGGGTATTAGACTTTACGTACCTGGGCTGAGATGCCGATGAGAAGGAGCCATTTCTGCTTGGCGTCAGTGCGGTAGTTGATGATCTGGCATCCTGCCAGGCTGGAGTGGCGGTCAAAGACTTTCACAGGCTGTGAGTCACCCTCCATGCTCCAGTGGTAGACGGCATTGTCAGTCACAAGTGCAACTGTGTTGAGGGAGATCCACTTCCAGAAGGTAACATCGTCCGTCATGGTGTGCGCCTTCATCTTGCTCTTCATCTCGATGTTGAAGATCTGAAGGGTTTTGGAGGCTAGTGGGGGTGGGGGGGGGGGGGGGGGGGGGGAGGGGGCAGGAACCAGGCCCCAGAGGTAGGTTATAGTCTCTGACAACAGTGTGTCCCCACACACTTATAGGAAAGACCAAATTTTGATAGAAAAAGGAGATTCAAATTTGAAATATTGGTAGCCATGACAGAGGTCATCAAGCAACGATGCCATGACTGTTAGAAAGGGGATGCCATACATGCTGTAGTCGGAAATAGTGGTGTGTATCTGAAGTGTAGTGAACTGTCATAGAAAAACAAGTGAATTAAAATTTCGGCCTCCTGGGAGGCTACACAAGGAGTCACTGTGTCAGTCATGTGCACTTTAAGCAAGTCCATTATTCTGTCCTAAACTTAATTGGCATATTATAAAATGGCAGTCCAATAAGAACACACAACTGCAGAGTTCTCCAATGCCAGATGCATGTTGGATTATAGGTCAAATAAATTAAGAGTAAGGAGGAAAGTTATTTTTAGTGCATGTTAACTTAAACAATCCAGTGAGCAAAACTAAGACAACAATTGTTTGAGGGGCTTCCTGTGGTCTGTGAGAGTGTGAATGACAGAATACCTCTTTATCAGCATAATAGTCATAAAAAAAATTAAGAATATAGACTGATAAACAGTGTTTTACTAAACTGACCATAGCTTTTCAAAGAGGTTTCAACAATATACTCGGTATATATATGTCATGTATTGTCATGTCCGACTACGTGGCCCACCCCATCAAATGAACAGCCTTCATCGAGAGAGACGAAGCAGACAGAGTAGAAACAAGTAACAAACAACTCACAAAAAAGGCAAACACATCTGCGTCAATGTTGGAATACGACAGAAGCATGACGGATACAGGCACAATTAACGGGGAAGGGAGACTTTTGGACAAGAGTCGCAGGAAAGGTTTCCCATAATGATTATGTTTGATTGTTTACAATTGTAGTTCAATGTTTGTCCTGGTAACAGATCATAAACTACATGTTCACAAAAGGTTCACTCACCTGCACTTATATTTTTTAGTTAGGGTTAATTTCGTGAACTAAAGCTTTATTAAGAAGCAGTGTGACTGCCTTGTTTGCTCATTATTTAATACTCATCGACAGAGTGAGAAAAAGCAAAGACCAATGCGTTAGCACAACTTTCAAGATCAGTTTGTCATCACTAAGCCATGGGATCAGAGTACAGAAAGCAGTGTGGCGAATGGATCACTTGCAGCAGCAGCCAAATTTCAAAGAGCAAGCAAAGGGATTTTTAAATTGGATTATGATCAGCTGTTGGGAGGTGTGTGTGCGCATTGCGTCTGTCCTTCAGAAAGAGTGACATGAAAAGGTTATGGCTCGATACAAGGTCGGCTGAGAAGCATTATTATGGTAGAGTGAGCAGGGAAGACAGTGGGGGTAGAAAGAGTAAGGAAGAGTCTAACCTAACTCTACGCTGCATAATTAGTGAGGACAAGACAGGTACTATAACTTGAGCAAAATTGATCTGAAGCTCACCATAACACTGTTGAGCTACTCTAACTGTTCATAAAGTTAACATTGTTTTTTGTGGGAAACATTTTTACTGAGCTGTCCTTATCACTACAAGACCCAATTTACAGCTAGCGGATGTGATCAGTGTCTTCTTTGAGGCATTAACACAATAACTTTATCAGGGTGAAAGTCGCTTTAAACCAATCTTCTAAAGAGACAAAACAGAGCCTTATGCGTTTGCTGTGTTACATTTAAGGAGGCAGCATAATGTGAAGAGATGAAATTATTGTCGTGCCTGCATGTCACACGTTTGTCAGCTATGACCTAGAACTCTATAAAACTGCACATTGTACCACATTCTGTTTAACTAAATATAACTAATCCATAAATTCAAAGGGAGGAGAGCTACACACCGTCACACCTGCACAGATATTTCACCAACACCATTACAGGATCAATCCAATAAAAACACTTCTATCAGCTATTACCATCTCATTCCTCATTGTTAAACGTGAACACCAACTGATGTTCACGAGATATGTATGACTAATGATCTGGGGTAAATAATTTGGTCATGTCAATGCCCTAATGCTCATTGAGATGACATATTGAAGGACCTTAGACATCCATCCATTTCATAGCATAAGACTGGGACCACAGGCAGATA
Source organism: Anarrhichthys ocellatus (assembly GCF_004355925.1). Lineage (NCBI taxonomy): Eukaryota > Metazoa > Chordata > Actinopteri > Perciformes > Anarhichadidae > Anarrhichthys > Anarrhichthys ocellatus. The sequence continues at coordinate 6,223,400 of NW_022280048.1, read as the reverse complement.
GTTAAGACACAAGCTGTTTGGCGCATGAGATGTTATTCTAATAGTTGGGAGGGGACAAGGCCACAAGCTGATTACAGCCAGATGGACACAGAGCTGTTGGATCAGCTGGGCAACAAGTGCTCTTGAACTCTATTTCTCACACCCTGACAAGCGAGCCTCACAGGTTATTATGCAAAATATCTTCTCGTCCCAGGTCACTCCTCATCTGGGACCAGTTGTGATAGAACCAATCAAAATCAAGTCAATGCAGCCATCACATGCCATTAGACTTCCCACATAGGTTAGCACAGTAAGTCTACGCTCTCTGGTAGTTGGAGAAAACTAATCTTCAGTCCTTGGTTTAGAGAACCACGAGTTGGTCAAAAGAATGATTGAAACAACAAATATTAAACACAGCTGGGAAACAAGTGAAACAGCAGGTTTGAGTGATGACCACTTCACACCAATGGAAGAATACATGGATTTCAAATAACAATTGAGAAGAAAATTAAATCATTTTTACCCACAGTATTACCACATTAAACAGGTTCTAATGTAATAAAAATGATGGTATGCCAGCAAGCTATAAGGCTGTGAAAGCTAAATCCTGTTTACAAAGAAAAGGTCCAAATAATTATCCAGAGATGGGTTTAGATATGTAAAATATTAAAAAGCTAAGCCATTAACAAACAGACTTTAAGAAAATTGTACCAAAACCCAAGTTTAAAGTGCCCAATGGTACACAATGGTTGATCAAGTCATGTCAGCCGTAATCAACATAGTCTATATGCTTCATTTGGTTACTGCAGAGGGCAAAGCTGAACGGGATAATTTCATAAATGCCATCTTGAAAACAGGATTTTACTTCCACAATGAAGAAGTTAAATTTCAACTCACCGTCTGCAAACACATAAGAAAGCAGTAAAGAAAAAAAAGAACATAGAAAAGACAAAAACAAAAACAACAAAAAAAGTCAAAGCAATCATGGATGCTGGACAAAAATAATAAAAATATGCTACTTTGAATATTTACAGGACAAATGTCTGGAAGAAACACACATTGGCCGATAAAACCTATTTCACAGTGGAAAACTAAAGTAGCTGGATGTTTATGGACATAAATAGATGAGAATAAATTCTAAATATTCTTAACTATTTAATGGATGATGCCGCTATATTGAACAAACATGTCAGAACAGAGTGCTACAGGCCCCTTACGGGGATTAGTTAAAAAACACTGAAATAATATAATGTAGTTTCAGTTTCACCGATTTAGAGAAATGTGGTCTGCAATGCCAACACACTGCCTTACCTTTAAGTGCAATGACTTTGCTGGCTGGATTCATGATGGCGCTGTCGGCTGAGATGGGCCTGCGGATGGGTGTATTGGGGTCTGCCATGTCAATGATCACCACCTGACTCTGCTCACCCACCTTCTCACGGATACAGATGAACTTATCCGACTCCATGGTTAGGGTGCTGAAGCCTATGTTGGATGGATTGATCCCTAAGTTTTGGAGCTAAGAGAAAGGTGGGGAAATGGGGGGGGGGGGGGGGAAGATATGTTAGGTTAAAAGAAAATAGCCTGCAAAACAGTTACATATAATTTGCACAGATAATCAGTGCCAATATTGAGATCACATTCTTTTTGCCACAATCATCATCTCCAGGCTGCCATTTGCCAAGGGGCAGTTCAAATGCATTTCAACTTAACTGCAAGCCAGTGCAGTATTTCCTCAGAGATGTCCAGGCAACCATGTGGCGAAATAACCGGAGGGGAAAAAAGAAAAAAAAAAAAAAACAACTTGTCGGACAGCAGGAAGTGACTTTCAAGTTTTGTAGTGAGTGTCAGGCGGCTCACGAGCCCCAGTTAACATTGTACACAGCAATTATTATTTCTAACAGTCAAATTAAATAAATGCCTGGTCCTGATCGAACAACAACAGTGTCCAAGAAGAAGGCTTGGACACTCTGGTCAGCTGCCTCACACTACCACAGCCAGCTGATGAGGTCATCAAGCCTGACACTGAACAGCAGCTCTGTGGACACATGGAGCTGTGGCGCGGTCACAATGGTTAGAGAGCTGGGCTGGGCAGAGGGCTAACCCACCGCCAAATTCTCAAAGCAGGGGCCAAAGAGTTCACTACAACAATATTACACCACACTGTAGTCTCACTGCAGTCTGAATACCAGACGCCGAACAAGGTCCGACTTCTTGCAACCGAATGCATTTGGGGAGCGGTTTGTCAAGGCTACGAGTAACACTATAGACTTTTTTTGTCAGAACTAATGTCCTTACAATCACCTGTGATAAAGAATTAATGCTAAATTGACTCAACCAACAAAGTAAAAGTTTGGCTTCAGTTTCCCTGATTTCCCTAATGTCCCTGCAGAACAGATACAGGACATAAAAAGGTTTAATCAAAGCAAAAGCCCGAGGCTATGGGTGAAATGCTTTGCAGCACATATTCCAACACCAACAAGATCTGCAGCCCGGTTTACTGCCAAGGCTGGAAACAGGGCATCCTGCCTGCCTCACACAAACCCTGACACAGCACAACCTACGAGGGCACTGCCTGAACAGCTCTGGGCAGGAGTGTCAAGACTCTGGTACAAGTACAAACCGTTCATCATTGTTACAATTCTAAAATGAAACCACTGCAAACCAGATTTTAACAACAACACTGAATATAGCAAACAGACAAAAGGCTTTCACTACACAAACGGAACTTCGCTGTCTTCTTGCTAACAAATTGCAAAGCTAGCACTGTGAAGTAAACCTGGAGGAAATGAAACTACGTTTGCTGTTGCAATTTCCTCTACTTTCGCAACCTAACAGCAATATGCCTCAGTTGTACAAATTACACTGGAGCTTGATTTCCTGATCAAACTTGAGGCACAGCAGCTCTGTAGAGACATCATTACAAATGTCTTTTGTAGTCAATTACTTACCTTTGTTGTGACATAATTTCCATTTACCTTAACAGGCCAGATACAATTATTTCCACACATGGAGACAAGTACCTTGAACATGTACTTAAAAACAAATGGAATAAATATAAACAAATAATTACTTACAAATATGTATTTGCATTACAATATTTAGCTGCCATTAAAACATCTGATTATTTTATCCCAATCAAGAAAATGCTAAAAGATCCATCTAACTACCCATCATTAAGTACAATCTGTGGTGTTTAGTAAATTCTTATTAAAAAAAAAAAAAAAAAATAGTATTACAGCAAACTGTGATAAGATCAAAATCTTAAGCAGACAGGTGTACACGAATGTGTACCGATGGTCATGAATAACAGACAACTCTCTATATTGAAACTACTTTAAGATCTTTTGGCTGAACAGGGAAATGTTAAATTAGCATTCTAATGACTACTGGCAAGTATTAATGACTGCTTTACTTTACCAATCACTCATAATTTGTGGCCACATAATTTACATTTTCAAATGTCAAGAGTAGTTTTGTGAACACAAATTGGATCTCTACAAATAAGCCTTTAAGCTGCCAGCCACACCAGTGTTTGGTGGCGTCGAGTTTTCATTTCAAGGCTTGCCAATGATAAAATGTGGCTCCACTGTCAACAATCGGCTGCAGTCTAGTCCTAATCGGCAAACAGAAACCACAGTTCCAGGAAATGCTCAACGAAATGGGAACACCTTTTATCAATGACAGGACACACCCTCCCCTCAGCCTGCCCCACCCACATTCTTTCACTAGTGTGTAACCCCGTTCCCTCTCAGTGACACTGCGATAAACGACCTTACCGAACAAGTCTTACTACCAGCTATGGGGAAAGAACTGAAACATGGTCTGTAGCAAGCGTTCACCACAGGGTTTCATGGTTGTTCATTACTTGAGGGTGACATCATACAGCAACGTCATTGTAGCTTCCATGCTTCTTATCGCTGCCATTGTCCGGTACACCAGCCTTGTTTACTCAAGCAACATTTATTTAAACGCCAAACAAAGGGAAAGAGCCCGCAGAGCAAAGACGCTTTACTAAGTAGTAAACACTTTCTTTAACTTGTCTCTGTAACCTCTATAAACCAGACTGAGGTATGCCTACGTGTTAAGCAGGACAGGAGGCTATCCTCTATCATTACACAATAGCTTTCTAGACAGATTTACTTGCTCTCTCTCACTCTACCATCTGTCATCTATTCTGGGATCAGCAGGAAGTCCTTTCATTCACAATGAATAGCATTCGTAAAACAGGAAAGAGCAGCATGGCCTAATCACAGTGAATATGTTACCTCCGTTCCCTGGACTAAATAACAACAAACTGTCAGACGTTGCAATGCCGGAACATGGACCACACCCCAGTTTGGTCTGTCAGACTGGTTTGCTATGGAAACCTTAAAGTAATAAACTGCTGGTGGGTCAACACTCCTGTGACATCAATGAACAGGAATTTGGGTTAAAGCAGGTCAAACCAGTGGAGTTACAACCCGTGTGGAAAATCATTGAGTCGTTTAGTCTAGCCCGCCCTGGCCCTGCTGCTTTTAGCTCTGCTGTTAAATAAACAACTTTTCTATCGTTGCATACGTTACATACATGAAATTCGACCTCTGCCTTTAACCCATCCTAAGCGTTAGGAGCAGTGGGCTTCAGGGTCTCGCTCAAGGACACATGCAGAGAGGAGGGGCCGGGCCCAAGCATTCATGGGCAGATGCCAGCCTAAAACCTATAAATCCATCTGCAGCTAATTAACAACAGTTTAGCAAGAGGAGACTGGTCAGAAATCTAAGTGAGGAGGAATGTCATGTGTATGCTAGCATGATGATCAACAGACTAATCTGCTGACTGTGTACAACGCATGCAACACAAACCTTGCTAACAGAGAAAAAAGCAAAGTCAAAAGAAGAAATAATCAATTTGCATGAGGACCTGAACGCTATTGTTGCAAAGAATAGGCCAGCTAGCCAGAGAAATGGCAGCAACAAATTGCCAACAAGAGTCACTATTATACACTATGCATTACCATCATTAATCACTTGACAGTTAACCCAGCCTCGATACTTTACTCCATTTTAATCACTTTAAGAACGGTGTCTTCAATGGCATCATCATAGTAGGGCATGTCCCTGTAAGGCAATATTTTTCCAACCGAGTCTCACAGAAAGCTCATCAGTTGATGTCAGCCATCAACACTTTTATCAGGACAGTGTCAGGAAATGAGTGCTTACTGCATTCACACCAATCAGTCAAGTTAACATGATGATCTACTCCAAGGAATCCGTTACAAGAATGTCATAGTTGATAATTTTGTACAAAAACATGTTATCAAAGTTTATGTCATGAAAGTCAAGAAGTCCATGAGATATTAAAAGAAATCAGTTGCTGTGACACAGCAATACTGTTCTCATACTTTTTTGCCACCAGAAAAAGTAGTGGCCAAGCATGCAAACACTCACAACCCCGATTACATGTCATAGATGGATTAAGTGTAATAAACCCTCACTCTGAAGGTGCAGCAAGCGCTTCACTGTGGAGGAGAACCAAAACAAATCAGCTCAAGCCCAAGCAATTCCCCCCCTCTCATCAGGAAAGGAGAACTAATTATCTTGATTTCATTGTAGTACCACCACGGTTCTGTGACTATAATGCTTGGTTCGGATTCAGACGTCAAAATAAATGCTATTTAATTAGTATCTGCCCTGATTTATTACTAAACAAACATTTAAAGGAAGTACAACAAAGTACTAACTTTTGGCATCAAATTACTTAAACATCTTTGTATTTTTCTTCAGCATGTGAACCCATGAGAGCTTCCCTGCAACTGTTGTAATATCAGGCATATATTTGATATGGGTCCAAAATCCCAACACATGTTTATGCAACTCTTAGCCAATGCAAATAACTGATGCATCCACGCAGCCCTAGTGCTGATGTTTTCCTGCTCATTTGAGATGATCCATAGCAAACAGTCATCCAGCTCAGAGGACACATGTTCTCTCGTAAGAAAGCTCAGTAAAACTGAGTAAAGTCAAAGTCAAAATTGAGCTGATGGTTGCTTTTCATGAATCAGCCAGCACATATGAACTATTTCTAACGACGCCAGGGGAATCACATTTGTTGATTTAACCTGTATGCTCCTCCTTCAAAGGAAAGCAGTGTCTTGCTCAGCAGAAAAAATGCTGTGTGTGTGTCCCGCACATGTAAAGTTCAAGGGAGGGCAGGATGTGCTATGTAATGTGCTGAGGCTTGCAGCACTTCATTGCTGTGCTCCACAACAGGAAACCAGGGACCCTTTGTCTACCAGGACTGAAACAACAGGCCTGCCCAGTGCTGCCTCCTCCACTACCATGTGACACGTGTGGGAGACATGTGACCAGCCCAGGGGTGAGGAGCAAGAGGGCTGCCTTTACTGTTACTGATAAATCGAGAGGGGGGGAATGCATGCATTTCTGGAGCTCATCCAGCTCCACTCCAGGCCAGTTCTGCTGAGGTGGTTTTGGGACTGCAGTTTCCTTTTTTCTCACAAATGCACGCTTTATCTTACATTTAGACAGTGCTGCAGAATGTCATGTGTTCAGCAGTTCTGTATCCTCACCGGCATGTCACGAGATATCAGCTGGTCAGTTACCCGCACAGTTCAAAGTGCACCATCCAACCCTTGTACGGTAATAGCAATCTAATGCTATTCTCTCTAGGCTAACAGTAGGGATGTAATGGTACTTGTATGTGCCACAAACAAATCATACTTATTACAAAACAATGGAAATTAATCTGAATTATATGCATTAATTGTCAGCACTGCCAGATTACAAGTCCCATCTTTTTAGAGTATTCAGCGAACTAAGTCCTTTCTCAGACCTCAAACATCTAATTTAAAACTATCCACATTCATCTGAATGAACTTGATTGCCAATTACACTTGTTTCTTTCCCTCAAATCACCATTCAGGGCAAATTTGCAAATATTAGTCACAAAGTTGGCAGCTGGGATCTGAGGACAGTGCCCACTTAAGTAAGGTAGTAACTCCTAATGGGTGTTTACAACAGAACGTAAGGGTAATCATTTATATTTATATTAAGTTTGCCTTTGTTTCCTCTTTCAAAAGTTTTGATAACTCTGGGTTCGTGTGATTCTCTGCAGCTATTCAGGGTTGATTAAGTGTCTGACTAAAAAGTGGTCAGATCTGAAGAAAAAAGCGATGCCATGAAACTTTAGTATTAAAATATGTAAGTAAACTTTTTTATTTATGATACGATTGATATAAAATAGACTTCATATTAGACATTTAACAAGAAGGTTCTTGAGTAAGGACAGTTGGAAATGTTTTGTAAACATAACTGATTACTGTGTATACTAACAAAACATACACATGTAGAGAAAGTAAATTAACAGCAACATGTCATTACGGACATGCACGTGAAATACTGTGTTGAATTAAGACAATATTTGATAAGCTGAGGCTTTTCACTCAATTAATCATCAACAGTGCCTATTTGGCCCAGGAAAGGAAACCTGGATTGTCAAACCATGCTTACTAAATACTATATGCAAGGGAAAACTTTGTCAACAAAGACTGGGCACCATGTTATCATTACGTAAACAGGACCGAGAGCCATTTTTAATTATCAGACAACCAACTTCCAGGTAGGTATGTGTATCGAGGATACTAGTTCCTTACTGATCAGAACCTTTCCACTGATATGCTCCTGAGAAGAAAGCCGCTAGTCAGTAAATTGTTCATTTAACATTTTTTAAAACATATTTCCAGAACGCATGACATATTTCATATAGATCACGTGATAAACTGATTGCATATACAATGTTGTGTAGGGATGCACTAAGTTACAGGTATTTTACTTGACACTTGTGCAATTAAAGTTCTTTAACTGGAGTCTGCACTACACTATATAAATGGATGATATATAAAAATGCAAGCCATGCAAGTAGACCGGATGAGAGAAGACACACAATTGCAAAGTTTGAGGGAGGAAGACGGGGAGAGAGAGAACTGGAGAGAGAGCACAGACAAAGGTAAATGCTTCCTTTCAAGCTGTCGTAGGCAATGCACAGCTGTCTACGTGTGTTAGCTTCGTACATTAACTCAAAAATTCCTGTAGGCGATGTCAATGAGAGAATCATGCGTGTAAGCTTCAGTAAAAAAGTAGCATCATCAAAAGTATCATTTAGACAACTGAGAAGTATAACATCTTGATCATTTTACCACACTTTCATTAGATAGACGATCAATTTATCAGTGCGCCTTTGATACTGCTCTGTGATTATTCAAAATCACAGAAAGATGGACAGCTTCAGGAGATATTCACTATGATACTGTTTAACGTTAACTTTATTAACACAACTACATATACTAGCATCTTAAACTATAGGCCTATACAAAATAAGAGTTCTTTAAGAAGTTTTACGAGACTTTGTTCAAATGGCTTACTTGAAACCAATTGCACAAAACAATCTTCATATCAACTCTCACTGACCCATAATAACAGAAGGCTCAAAAGGCATCAATAAACTAGGAGAACTTCCTTCCTGCTACCAGGGTGCACCTGGAATCTTATTCCACCTGATAAACTCATTAACAAGATTAATGAACAGACTTCTCAGAACAAACCTATTATAAATGAGCCAACACAAAAAAAGAGGCAACTGTGACAATTTATCGATTTCAGGTTATATCGTCCAGCTTTAATATTCTGCATCATCTGCTCAAGTGATGCGTGCTGTGAAACATGCATGAAACAGCATATGCAGGTCATGCATTAGTGATAGTTGCTGGAGATCTCTTGGGAGTTGATTAGTCACAAAAAAAGACCTTGTGACGCGTCAATGACACAAAACAGGAGAAGCGCACAGTTCATATCACTAGATAGATCAGAACTAGAGTGCGTTACAGTTAGTACTCTGACTAAAATGCAAGCCGTTGTTACATCATTCTTAAAAAAAATGCACGTAAAAGTAAAACGTATCAACAAGTATGAATGAGAAGAAGCTACATGTGAAATACACTGGTTCCCTGAATGAAAGCTTATAGTAAAATTCAAAAGCTACAACGGTATGATTTCATTACAAAGATGTAGTGTCAGGACATGATTGCAAAACTTTCACTTTACTAAAGATAAAATATTAGCTCAATTATAATTCAGAGTATCCACAGTAAGTCACCACAGACTGCAGTGCTGCACTGTAAATTAGTTTGTCTTTTGTTTCAACATCATCAAAAGCAAACAAAAACAACAAAAAAAAATAAAAAATCAAGACAAATCTAAAGACAGCAACCACCTGCTTTGAACAAGAACCCAACCTCACAAGATATGTAAGAACTGTGATAGTGTCATGGTGGCAGGAAGAAATAATAAGACCAGTAGGCCTTCAAACATTCATCTGCTAAGCTGTCACTGAACAAGGTACTGAAAGTCACAATCTACTCCAATAGTACTGACCCTGACCTCACATCAGGGATCAGTGTCAAAGCACTGTTATTACCAAGTGTTGAACAAAGGGAAATTAAGGGAAAAAAACAGCAACAAGAATAGCCTGGATCACAAGGAAATTGTCTAACTTTTAGCTCAAAGTCATCAGTCACATAAGCCTGTGAAGCCCAAAGCTGTTTTTTTTTTTTTGGGAAAACAAATAAAAAGTTTGAACAAACAAATGACAGTCTTAAAGCCAATAGGTGAAGAGATCATATAAATCACCTGAGGCTTGACTGAAACGCCACTATCATTTATTCATTACATCTTGAAAGTCAGCCCTCCGGACTGAATCCATAAGCGTGGAGAGCCATGGATGTTTCCACTTCCTCAACCTGACCAACTGGCAGTTTAAATCGGAGTTATAGCAAAGGTGTGGCCATTTAAACCAAGAAGCAAGCCCAGTCCATATAGTGCAGAGGCCTGCACATGAAGGAAACCACCTGTTTTCTAGTATTACAGACGTGTGTGATACCCGCTTTGTTTCTACCATATCAAAGGAATGGACAAGCTAACACATTACGTGACCATATCTACAACCTGTCAACGTCATTATCCTCCTGTGGTCGGATAATCGCTTTCAACGTTACACGACAATGCATATTCGAGATTATGTAAACGCTAAACCAGTAGGTTAACTGTAAAAGTGTAAATATGTTTTACTTAACACTCAGCTGTCACGTGACTATATGGGAAGTGGTGTACGAACTGCGGTTCGACCAGGTCAGTGCAGGTAATACGATAATTAACAACTAAATATACAACGTTAGTTAATTATCCTCAAAGAAGCATCGACAGTGCCCATTTGTACTAATATTATAGCGATGTGTAACGTTACTCTGATAACACATTGAGAATATGTTCACTGCCGATAGTTATACGTTACGTTAACTCATAAGAAATGGCTGGGACAACGCAACATTTATGATTACGACTCGATAGCCTTTGTATAAACCTTTTGTTTGTGTCGCCCAGTGGCAGGCTTTCGTCGTTTAACGTAAATCACGATCCAGGGTGGTTAGTCAAAGTGTTAGCTAGAAGGCTAGATGCTAACTAAGATAAACGTCATCCACCCTGCCAAGCTAGTTAGCATAGCTCGCGTTAGCTACCTCAGCTTGTTAGCAATCCTTAATTTGTGTTTGAAAAGTCCCTTGAGTCACTCGGAATATCGCAGTGATTAAGACTGAAAGACAACTTTACCAAACAATTCAACCATTCATTCATCCACATACCTGCAGGTGCTCCTGAAAGCGAATAGGCAGGATCTGAGCCATGGCGGGTCCTCTCACTCTCCTCCGCTTCTAATGCTAACAAATTACGGCTTCTTCTCTTAGATCCTAGCCAGACAGCCAACAGGATTCTAGTCTAAAGTCCAAATGAATTAGTAGTAAGCCTTGTGTAAAACCTGCTGTCGGTGTGGTGGTACTTTATAATTCGTCCCTCAACTGTTTACTTGCGGTCTTCCCCTGGCTAACAACCGACTGCCACTACACCGACTCCCTGGTCCTGCAATGGCGGGTGGAGGTTGGTCTGAAGATAAAATATCCCGGAAATGGAAGTCCACTCGGTGAGGCGGATGAATACGCAGTCACACTTTTTAAAAGTGCATCATGGCGTGTATAATCACTATTTCATTGGTATATTTAAAAATATTTAATACATTTAATGTTGTATTTGAATTACCAAACAGTGACACAAGACCTGGACATATAAATATATAAAAAATAAATGTGAAACTGGAACTACTTCTTTCTATTCGCCCTATGATTTTTGCCACATCATTCGTCTTTGTAAATTAACGTCAGTCCTACGTATTGTTACACTTGTTCCTCTCAGCCAATCAGAACACTCTTAACTCAAGCCAGAAATTCAACTTTATCTTGTTCTCAATAACCATATAATTGTATCTAAATTATTTTTCATATGCTCCCAGTCAGCATGCTTCACATTCTCTATTATCATATGGTCATAAATCACCATTCACCCTTATGTTAGACTGTCATTTTTTACACTGAGAAGTTACTTCAACTGTAAAAAAAAAAAAAAAAAGAAAAAAGAGAGCACCATGTAATTTCCTCAAGAGAATCTGATAAATACAAGTGAAATTCCACAGAATAATGACATCTTCACCAATGTCAGAGCGTGCTTTGGTCAGAATCATGCAATATCTGTTGGGTGGACCCAAGGGATCATTTCCCTTTTTTACATCCACAATTTCTGTGGGCAAAGGATGTAACTTTATTGCTCAATGTAAAACGGAATGCTGGGAAAACCGTTCCTCAAACGAGCTGACCTTTTAGCAGAGATGGCAACATGCTGAGCCAGCAATTATGGCTACTGAAGAAAATGAGTACATGGCATTTGTCAATCACATATCACGATGCCTTGGAATGCAGTATTTTTCCCTGCAAGGCCACCAAGATGTAGATGCATATACATGTAAAATAGACCACGATGTAAAGAAAGATGTCCTCACATGATGGTCAACTGAAAAGATTATAGTGGTTTGTCTCTGTGATAAATAGAGAGGCATGTTACGGAACACATTTTTTATACCATGATTCATTGCATTCATATCTTGCCAATAATAACAGCAAAATGAAGTCAATCCTCTTGTTCTAGAGACGCCAGCCAAATAAACATGGCAAAAGTCTACTGCAAGCAGCAGACATATGTTTGTGCATTGTTTAAAGTTTTGTTTAGGATAAATAACATGAACATGTACAGCATATCAGGTGTAAACACTCCAGATTTATTTAGAGATTAACAACATTTTTTTAATTGTTAATTGCCAACATCGGGACTAATTCACACCAGCTGCTTTTTTTTTCAAATGACCAGTGTCCGTGCTGTGCATCCAGACAATTTCATTGCAGATCAATTAACAGACAACAAATCAAGTTAGTTTCAAAAACATACACTGAATGTTATTAGATTGGGCTAGAAATTATGTTGAAATTCCATGTGATGATGTTGACTTTTTCTGTTTTCTATCGTGTGATAATATGTCTTGTCCCAATAGCATCAGTGTCTTACCAAACAACATCTGGATTGTGATCCATCCAGAATGACCCCCTGGACAAAACTACTCAGAAAAACAGAAAAAGAAGAAGAAGAAGAAGAAGAAGAAAAAAACAGGCCGTAACATTTCACAATCAAATGTGGAGGGGAAGTGATTGGGGGTGGGGTATATCATTTACAAAATTGTTCAAGAAGGAATTCCTGCATCGTAAACCTGCATTGTCATATTTGTGTTAAAGAAATAATATAATAATAATTAGGAGAGGAGACCAGTCACTGCTCAGACGACAGAGGATTTAGTGGAGCATAAACAGCAGTTTTCCCATTCTTCTTTTCCTTAGATTTAATTGACGAGCGTTCTTTTCCAACTGGGACCAAGTCTAAAAAACCTGGACCAAACCAATTGTGCAATTTGTTTGCGTGTATAGTCTCAGAGGCAGAGGGTGCAGTGGAGGCCGTCCTGAATAGACCATTCACGCTGCTGTTGCTATGGATTCACAGGCCGAGGAAATGCAAGACTCACAAGACACTAACAGAGAAGCCATGTGTGTCACGATAAAAGAGTGGCATTTGGACTCTCTGCAAGGATGTCACACAGGCCCGCTGAGGCTGAGCTTAGCCCCAGGCTCCATGCAAAATGAAGGGCAGCGCTGGTGGTTCTGCAGGAACTTTGCCCTCATCTTCAGGCTCTCTAACAAGATGTCCCCATCTCTATTTAAGATAGGAGTCAATTAAGGGCCCACAGAGGAGCAGTCTTGCTCGGACTTGAGATATGTGCAGCAAACCGGGTCATGCTCACAAAAAGGTAACTGTCTCCTTCACAGATTTCTGACCGTTAGTGCTCTCCAGTGCTTTGGCAAGGATTTAGGCACAGATGGGAGCTCCGTGTCTTCCTGTGGCTGGGAGGATCCCATCAGGGATGACTGAGCGGGACTGACACATGGATCCGGAACCAGAGTTGAAAAGTCCCTTAGAAGCCTATTGGCTTGTCTCTTATTTTTTTCTCTCTTTCCCCCCCCCCCCCCCTCTCTCTCAGTATCCCTGCTCTACTGGAGGGGTTATAACACAAGCACACTGTAGAAACATACAGTGTTATTTCTCCACTCTTTCTGTCTGTCATTTAGCAGGTTCAAGTTCAATCACATTCCCCCTCTTTCATTGTCACATGGGGATGGTTATATCACCACTCTTGTAAACTCGTAAATATTTCGTCTGTCTAAGTTGAACCATAACGCATGCACACATGCAAAATGCTTGCACATTCATTTTTTACAAACTGATAGTATTGGAGCCTAACCTTTGAACGTCAGTGTAGGGAAAGTTACTAATTGACTGTGCGTGGCTAAGCCTTTGCACCTTGCAAGCAAGAGGAAGAATGATTTGTCGCTGGTCACAAATACCAGTCCGAGGAGGGACCAATGAAATCATTTTGAATTAAGATCTGGATGGTGAGCTGCCCAACGTTTGGACCTGTTGCTGTCTTTGCACTTTGGTTAAATATATGTCTGAGTAGCTACCCTCATTGTACCTAAAAATTAGCACTACTTTTAGGGCTTGACTTGGCTTGTTAGAAATACTAGAATATATTCAAGTTACAACAAATACAGTTTTCACATTTCTAATTGATCTTATGTGTAATTTTAATGCAAATGGTCAAACTGTTTTCAGTGCACACACATTTATTTGGAATTTGTTGCCATCTAGTGGGCCGAGGCCTCAATTACTCATCATTGGTTTGGATACAGTATTAAACCAGCAGTGTGTGGGATTTAGTCTCATCTCGTGGTCTGGTTGCACAACAAGATGAACACCCCTCCCCTCACTCCTCCCTTTCCAAACGTGTCAGAGAACCTATGGGGCCTTCAGGTGATGCAGAAACGTGAAAGGCTCTCTCTAGAGCCAGTGTTTGGGCTGCTGTAGAAACATGGCAGTGTGTTAGGCTGGCACGCAGCGGTCGGACTTCGGAAGCAGGAGGACGGACACAGAGTACGTGTAAACCAACCAGGTGTTTATTTCACCGACAAACACAAACAAATACATGGCATAACTCTTTCAGGGAGCACGGGCAGCATGTGGTCCAGGCAGCGACAGCACTAGATGTAATTATGGCAGCCTTATATAGTCTGCCACTAACGAGGACCTCCACATCACTGTAAGATAGGTGACTCTGCCCCTTACTCTACAACACAATCCCCTAATCTACAACAAATACATTAAAATGGATGCCTAACATCCTAAGGTCAATTATCTCTCTATTGTGGTAAGACATCACCATAGAGATCATACCCGGCCCGAACAGAGGATTCAATTTTCCTGCCGCCCCTCTAGTAATTACCACATGGTACCTTCCTGGAACTATAAAATGGTGCTCTTGTAGCCTGGGGACTCTTTTAGGACGAACACCCTGGAGAGGAGACACAGCAGAGGTAAGTGCTTTGAACATGCAGGTTATTTGACAGCGCTATTAATATATTGAATCGTTTTAGTTAAAGATAACCAAACTACTAATATGTTTGTGTCTACAGGCCTGACCTTCAATAATTACTCCTGAGACCATATCAGAACTGTATAATAAACCTTCAACTCTGTGTGTGAGTCTCTTATTGTCTCAAACAGTCCACAAATGCCTGCAATGGAGAGGGTCTTTGTCACACAGTGCAACATGGTGGACTCTGTGAAGAGGACGAACTCCCTTTGTAGATATGAAGGGCTCATTCTAGGCTAACACAATGAGTCTTAATATTGGGTGATTATACACGAATGAAAACATAGTTCTATTCACACACACTGGCCCTTTAATGTGTGTTTTATGTGCGACATTATCATCAGAACTGTATTCTTTGGTGCAGTTTAATGGGGGACAACTAAAAGTCCCCTATCAATGAATGTCTATACCTCATGGTGGTATTAGTACACAGAGTAATGTCATTTTCTGGCAGTAGATTATTCAGGAGATGCTGCACAGTGCCACCTGCTGGGTCTATAAGACCGTGCACGCAGGGTGGCACTGCTACCAGCAAGCTTCTCCAACTTCTGTGACTTTCTGACCAAATCCATGTATGCAGTACTTCCCTAACAGCATCTGAACTGTTGCCATGCTCAAAGGTGGCAATGCCAGTTTGACTCAAGTTCACCCTGAATTGCAGCATGCTCTCCCCTCACGAACCTCTACTCGTCAGACCAGTATGAGTCATTCCAACTCATACTGGTCTAAAGTAATGACTACAATCCGTATGAACACTGAAAAATGCATTTCCTGCAGAAAATGAGTTGGAATGCAGAAAGCTGAAATCAATTGCAACAAATCTCCAAGACCTGAGTGCCTGTAGATGTGAGAGAGAGAGACAGAGAAAGAGACAAAGTCTGTCTCTCTCTCAAACACACACAGAGAGAGAAATGGGTATTACATATCGAAAGATTTGAATCTATTAATTTGAAAAGTAGAGGTTCCATAAAGAACTCGAAAGTGATAAACCAATCAAAACCAGGCAGAAACTTTTTGACGTCTAATCGACTGAGAATTACCTTTGAGTTTCTGTGTCTGAAAGAGTCACTGTTGGCCACAACTGGTGGTAACACAGGGAAGGTTCTACCTGAACAAACCCTGAGTCAAAAACTATATGATGTATTGATTTAATAGCTTCACTTTGACAATCTCAAGACTATCCTGAAGACGTAGACTTATAATTTGCGTGGTCAAAAGTTAATGACTGAAAAATCAGTTTTAAAAGTCTCTACATTTGTTTTTTTGATCAAGACTTGAGGTGAAATAACATTACAGTCAATGAGAGAGCGGGGAGGGCTCTCTTGGTGCTTTGATCCAGATGATTTAAATGGGCACTTCATCTGAAAGAGCATAGAAATATCCACATATTGATTGTTGATGAAACGTGAAATGTGTGAGGCTTATAAGGGCTAAACTCTTAAATGTTTCAGTAAAACAAAAGAGCTGGATTCCAGAGTGATTGTTGGAATGCTGAATCAGCAAGTAAAGATACTGGAAGTCATCCCTTTGACCTCGTATCTCCTGTTTATCCAGATAAACATGAGGGCCAGCTGTTGAATACTGACTGTCTTTAATCTTTCTCTGAAAAATGCATCACTATGAACTCAAAAGATCTTCAATGCTGTGTCTCTAAGTGTGGCATGGCTTCCCGGAACCCTTTAAGTGAAATAGATATGACCAAGAATTCTGTTTTGATTTCTCAACACCCTCCTTTCCTCTGCGTTTCCAGTCATTCAGTTCTTAGTCGTGCTCACCATGCTCATCTGCACCACTCCTGCTCTACCGACCGAAATATACTGTAAATCCCTCCTCTGTTATTTTTATTGGCTTGTTGGTCTGTTTGTGCAACTTGTCACCGGGGCTTTAGCCTTGACACCGACAGTCAGTCCTGGGTGTAATTGTCGTGGGAACATGGCACTGATGTCGTACCCACAATTCACAGAGAGCTCTAACTTTTTCAGATTAACAAGAACAGAACAGTAGGGAACAACCTTGTGTGTTTCGGACTTACAGTCCTCAGTGCCATGCGATTCAGACCTTACGTATAAATGTGTGTGCTCAAAATTTCACAGACAGATTAAACATTAAGCCTGGTGTCCCTCGAAGGGAGGAGTCTCTCTGTGGTCAAAATAAATGTGTGGACTTACAACACTCCCTCTGTTCCATCCCTGTGTGGGAGACTGCCGACTAGATGGGAAAGAGACAAGATGAGTTCAAGTGCAGGTAATATACGTAAAACCTTTCGATATTTCCTTATCTTTGTTTGCCAGCTATCTCGTATGAGCCGTCTTACCCATGTTGTCCTTGAATTTCATCCTGCTTATATGTCTCATGCTTGTGCTATCTTTGTATTCTACTGTGCTGCATTCATGATCAAACTGAGATTGCAGTTAACCAACCATTGCATACATGTCTGATGAAATATAGATTTTAAATACACTTGATTTCCATTGCTTGGCTTGTTGAAGAAATTCAATCCATCCGTTCTGAAAGTGCTGAAAAGAAAGAGGAAAAAAGGATATTTCTAATTGTGATCAGCATTTACAAGTCAAAACTCTGATCTTATCAAGCTTCAGCAGCTTGTCTTTGTGTTTATATAGAGGACCACTATGCTCTAGGACATTAAAAAGAAGGTTTATGGTAGGGAAAAGCAAACAGTGACCCATTTTCTGCATTATCAGTCTGTGGTATAAGCTATTCAGCTACTTAGATGTGATGTGAGAGATGGAATTCTTGTGGGAGCAAAGACTTACTAATTGAGTTGCATTATCATAACAGTTGGTTTCTATGTTACACTGTGTCAGCGCAACATGGACTCAGTGTCACTGACACGATGAACTAAATAGATAAGCAGTGTGAGGACAGTGGCGGTTCACTGCGTCAGCCGTACTGCTAACAGCCACAATATGGAGATGAGTAAGCATGAGCAAATTCAAGTGCGACAAGGTGTTACTTCTTTCAGACAGGGAAGGCCGACCAGCATTATCATATAGATTGAATGTTATAATGATCATCACTAGCAATGAACCTGGAGGCAGCTGCACGTTGACATCCCCGTAGTCCAGATCTGGGAGCAAAGTTGCTTCAACAATACTCTATCTGAAGCTTCTGTTTCAGTACAACAAACTATGCTTCAATAAGTTCATCAACAACCTTTCTACATATTTTAATGTGAATTTCTCATTAGACAATTGCCAGCATATTTGTATTCTGTGACTCTCTCAATGTGAAACAGTCAGAGTGGAAGTATATATACAGTGTATATATATATATACATGTATATATATATATGTATATATGTATA